>NC_090253.1:56051969-56246969 GCF_037325665.1 Littorina saxatilis | reverse complement strand
AACTTTCACGAAAAGCCGGATATGACGTCATCAAAGACATTTATCAAAAAAATGAAAAAAACGTTCGGGGATTTCATACCCAGGAACTCTCATGTCAAATTTCATAAAGATCGGTCCAGTAGTTTAGTCTGAATCGCTCTACACACACACACACACACACACAGACACACACACGCACATACACCACGACCCTCGTTTCGATTCCCCCTCGATGTTAAAATATTTAGTCAAAACTTAGCACGCTTTTCTGTACCTCTCTTTGTTTTAACTTTCTGAGCGTGTTTTTAATCGAAACATATCATATCTATATGTTTTTGGAATCAGGAACCGACAAGGAATAAGATGAAAGTGTTTTTAAATTGATTTGATTTCGCGTAAAGCGAAAATACAATATTTAGTCAAGTAGCTGTCGAACTCACAGAATGAAACTGAACGCAACGCCATTTTTCAGCAAGACCGTATACTCGTAGCGGGGTAGTAGTTGCGCTAAGAAGGATAGCACGCTTTTCTGTACCTCTCTTTGTTTTAACTTTCTGAGCGTGTTTTTAATCCAAACATATCATATCTATATGTTTTTGGAATCAGGAACCGACAAGGAATAAGATGAAAGTGTTTTTAAATTGATTTGGACAATTTAATTTTGATAATAATTTTGATATATTTAATTTTCAGAGCTTGTTTTTAATCCAAATATAACATATTTATATGTTTTTGGAATCAGCAAATGATGGAAAATAAGATAAACGTAAATTTGGATCGTTTTATAAATTTTTATTTTTTTTTTACAATTTTCCGATTTTTAATGACCAAAGTCATTAATTAATTTTTAAGCCACCAAGCTGAAATGCAATACCGAAGTCCGGGCTTCGTCGAAGATTACTTGACCAAAATTTCAACCAATTTGGTTGAAAAATGAGGGCGTGACAGTGCCGCCTCAACTTTCACGAAAAGCCGGATATGACGTCATCAAAGACATTTATCAAAAAAATGAAAAAAACGTTCGGGGATTTCATACCCAGGAACTTTCATGTCAAATTTCATAAAGATCGGTCCAGTAGTTTAGTCTGAATCGCTCTACACACACACACAGACACACAGACACACAGACACACGCACATACACCACGACCCTCGTTTCGATTCCCCCTCGATGTTAAAATATTTAGTCAAAACTTGACTAAATATAAAAAGCATCACTACGAATACCTACTACGTCTTAAAAAATACGAAGGAATGTTGCAGTTGTTTACTGAAGTTGTATCTGAATCTAGGGTTTAAAAAATGTGGACGTAATGTTGCCGTAAGTCATTGCTGCTGAGGGAAAACTGTATAAGCAAGTGAGTCTGTCTTACTCATTATTTCTCTGACCCTTCGACCCTGCCCTGTACTATACTGTACATTGTTGTAATTCAAAGTACCATCATCTTCCTTTTCTCCTTTACTTTTCTTTTATTTATTTGCAAAATTCTGTAATTCCGTGTGATGTTTTGTTCGACTAAATTTCACCAGCAACTGTTTAAAGTAGTTTTTATTGGGATATACATTTTTTGTGAAAGAACGCATCTAATTCTTGTTGTGTACTCCACGGTGATCGTCTTCTGGTATATGTCACCCTAAAATGTTTTTGAAAAACGTGATTTACCAAAGACACTGTTTCACCATCATAAAATCGCAAAACTAGCATTCATATAATGCATAGTCTAAGTGCGTGTGTGTTTGTGTGTGTGTGTGTGTGTGTGTGTGTGTGTGTGTGTATGTGTGTGTGTGTGTGTGTGTGTGTGTGTGTGTGTGTGTGTGTGTGTGTGTGTGTGTGTAGAGCGATTCAGAGTATTGGACCGATCTTTATGACATTTTACATGAGAGTTCCTTGGTATGATATCCCCAGACGTTAATTTGTTATTTTTTTTCGATACATGTCTTTGATGACGTCATATCCGGCTTTTTGTAAAAGTTGATGGGGCACTGTCACACCCTCATTTGTAAATCAAATTGATTGAAACTTTTGTAAAGCAATCTTCGACAAAGGCCGGATTTTGCATTTCAGCTTGGTGGCTTAAAAATTAAATAATGACTTTGGTCTTTAAATATCTAAAAATTGTAATTAATTTGTTTTTATAAAACGATCCAAATGTACGTTATTCTTATTCTTCATCATTTTCTGATTCCAAAAACATATAAATATGTTATAGTCGGATAAAAAACAAGCTCTGAAAATTAAAAATATAAAAATTATGATAAAAATTAAATTTCCGAAATCGATTTAAAAACAATTTCATCTTATTTCTTGTCGGTTTCTGATTCCAAAAACATATAGATATGATATGTTTGGATTAAAAACACGCTCAGAAAGTTAAAACGAAGAGAGGTACAGAAAAGCGTGCTATGCAGCACAGCAAAACCACTACCGCACTAAACAGGCTCGTCAGTTTCACTGCGTTTTGCACGAGCGGCGGACTACGGTCATTGTGAAAAAATGCAGTGCTTTCAGTTTCATTCTGTGAGTTCCACAGCTTGACTAAATGTAGTAATTTCGCCTTACGCGACTTGTTTTTCTTTAAGATTATACGTTACTTCACAATACGTGTCTCTTTATTCTCAGCCCCCATTCCCTTTTTTTCTTAAAAGAATAAATGTCTTCAAATTGTGCATCTTCAAGCATTTTAGTAGCCTACCTTCATGCCTTCCCAACTTCCCTCTTCTTCTTTTCTTCTCCTTCTCTTCTGTCTTATCCTCTGTGTGTGCGTGTGTGTGTGTGTGTGTGTGTGTGTGTGTGTGTGTGTGTGTGTACATGTGTGCGTGCGTGCGTGTGTGTGCATATGTGTGTGTGTGTGCGTGTGTCCGTGTGTGTATGCGTGTGTGTGTGTGCATATGTGTGTGTGTGCAAATGTGTGTGTGTGTGTGTGTGTGTGTGTGTGTGCGTGCGTGTGTGTGTATCACTGTGTGTCGTGTGCTCTTAAGGGTGCTTGTGTGTGTGTGAGTGTGTGTGTGTGTGAGTGAGTGCGTGTTGTGTGCGTGTGTGTGTGAGTGCGTGTTGTGTGCGTGTGTGTGTGTGTGTGTGTGTGTGCGTGCGTGCATGTGTGTGTGTGTGTTTGTGTGTGTGTGTGTGTGCACATCTCCCATTCCTCTTCATTCTAGGTCTCCTCCTATTTTAACTTGCGTGTTTTTCTTCCTACAATGAAGATGTACAGTGAAGCAAAATAAAGTATTTTTCCTGATTTGTTTACTTCTTTTCAGGAATGTGCACTTTTGGGATGTGAGTACGACAACGATTTCACATGCTAAGTCATGACCACGAAAGGTGAATTTATCCCGTGTATTTGTATCAGGAGAAAAATAAAATTTGAAAGGTCTGGTGTTCTTGTTCTTTATCTCGCAACACACACACACACACACACACACACACACACACACATACGCACACACACACGCGCGAGCGCGCACACACACGCACACACACACGCGTGCGCGCGCACACACACACACACACACACACACACACACACACACACTCACACACGGCATCAAATTAAAATCGCAAATGCAACCACAAACTTGATTTATTTGAATTCCTTATTTTTTCTTGGATAAAAAAATAAACAGCAATCTTATGTTTAGAACAGATATTAGGCTCAAAAACAAAAAATAAAAAAATATTTTTCGATGGAAATTAGGTTCCAACATGACACAGAGACTGCGCTATCTCGTACGACGGGTCGAGGTCAGCCAGTGTGAAGTCTCGGCGAAGAGTGTTTAGTTCAGTTTTGATGTTCAGGCCGGCAGAGAGATGTTTTAATATCGCTTTGCGCAACATGTTTACTTTTCTTTGTTTCTTTTGTTCTTCCCTTTTATTGATTGATATAACTATCTATTTATGTATTTATTGATTTATGTATGTATTTGTTTATTTTGGTACTTATTTATTTAGTTAGTTAGTTAGTTATCTATTTCAATATTTAGTTTGTTGAAGTTAGTCCTGCTTTCTGTTATATCATTCAAAGCTGTCGAGAGTATCTTTCACTTTTATTATGGAGAAGTTAAATATAATCGCGGAGAAAACAATCGTAATGTCAGTTGCACAACTGTATTGTATAGAGAGAGAGAGAGAGAGAGAGAGAGAGAGAGAGAGAGAGAGAGAGAGAGAGAGAGAGAGAGAGAGAGAGAGAGAGAGAGAGAGAGAGAGAGAGAGAGAGAGAGAGAGAGAGAGAGAGAGAGAGAGAGAGAGAGAGAGAGAGAGAGAGAGAGAGAGAGAGAGAGAGAGAGAGAGCGAGCTCTGGTCACTGCTCCGATTGGCAATGACTGCAACCTCCGATTAAAACTGAAGGAAGCATGTTACTTCATTGATTGATTGACTTCATTCCACAGATTATGAACTTGAACTTGCGATCTCTGAAAGAGAAGAAATAATACAATGTCACATGTACGCCTACCTGCTCTACGCCGTCAATTCTAAACGTAAAGCAGTCCACATTACGTTAAGATAATACAAACAAACACACATAAACGATTAGTCATTGGATTCAAGATAATTTTCAGTTATTAAGTATACATGTACAGTATCCAGCTAAAGAAACGAACCACCTTAGCCCCAGTTGTTGCAATTGTATTGGGTCACAGATTACATCTTAAAAAGAAAACAACTTCGTGCAGGACATGATTGTGTTGTCGGTTTTTGTATTGTTTTGTATGGATGTTTGAATGGTTTGCATTATGACAAATTGAGTATAATCAGGCACTTGGCTGTAATGTGCAGTCTAGCAAGCATCAAATTATTTTTTTCAACCGCGTCTTAACAATACAATGCATATTTTCAGACTAAATAAAGACAATCAAGAAAAGAATGGAATAATCTGTCTGCTGATATTATCATCCTCGTTGCTGAAAGATAATTAATACAATTACAAAACTTAACACATTTGATCCTGATTTTGTAAAGACAGTGCTTTTTAGAACTGATTTTTACAAAAGGATATAATGATGATATTTCCATGAAACGTAACGTTATCGACTTCAGAATCAATGTCTGTAGTAAATGCGTTAGAAGGAAAACGCTATTGCTGGTTAATAGGTTTGTTTATTTGTTAAATGTGTTTGTTTTGATAGCCTGCTGGCTTGTCGCATTCATGGTATTTGAAGCAATCGCCTTCTTGACTGGGCACATGTAATGTAATTCAATCCTCTCCAACAAGACGCTATTGGTGTATATCTACTTCCATACACTTACTCGTTCCAGTTTCTGTGAACGCTTTTCATTCCACCAAGGACGAGATTGTTAGGCACACTAAACATGAAGGTTTCGTCATAGTTGTTCACATAATCCGTTGTATAGCAGCCGTAGGTATAGTGCCCTGAAGAATCACAGACAAACAAGAGCAGATATGGTCGATTATTAAAATACAAACGAAGAGACAAACAGAGCCCTTCAAAACTCGTTTCTGAGTACTGAACACGACGTCGAACAACAGTAGGAGTTCCTAATATGGACCAACTCCTTTTCTGACAAACTATTGGTGCTAGAGCGCTCAGAACAATTTCACTCGCCACATTTGCCCTCTTTGGATATAACTTGCACATGTCAAAACAATTGCTGACGCACAAAACCGTTAGGCTTTCTTCATTTTTTACACCCCCGGTATTCACGACTTTTTTCCGTGACCTTTCGGATTTCATGGGGGCTGCCATTTTGGTTTTGATGCGCTTCCTTTTCCGGTTTACGTATTTTCCGGTTTAACATAGCATTTGCGTTTTTTTGTCAGAAGAGTGATATTTGGTTATGAAGGAAGTCAAGTCCGCCATTACCTGCCACCTCAGTTGAGTGTTTACTTTGAACTTATACTTGAACCGTAACAGTGTGTAGCCAGTTCACAAGACCTGTTCATCTTCCTACCAGTTCCAACTGTTGTTATCAATGGGTCGCGCAGCTGGAGGAAGTGTTTATTTCCATTCGGAGCCCAACTTCAGTTCAAAACCAGTCAAAAACTGGCCTTGACATTCCCACATTACGATACCCTTGAATGACATCCCACATGTTACATGTCTGCCCTTCGAGTTGTTTGGAACTTAGTTCGAGTATTTTCTCGAACGTAACGTTTGACCCAGCTGTCAGGTAGGCATCATGAATTATACGTACACTAACACTGGCAGTTATAAATCATGTTGTGCAAAAGACTCTAAAGAAGTAGAACATTGTGGAAAATCGGGAATGCTTTCTCAGTTTGTGCACCCTGGCAACATTTAGCAGGAGAAAAAAAATGCATATGCCTTCCTCTGCAAAAGTCGCGCGAAGAATGCTGAACGGGCAGCGACGACTAGCTGTTCTTCTTCAAAGTAATAAACTACCCCCCAAACCCTGCAAGTTTGTGCGATTTACTTTGTGGACATGAAGCCAGCAGAGGACTCAGGAATGCCCACTTAATTCCTTGATTGTACTTCTTCGTCACAAGAACTAAAAGAACATTCAATGTTCGTTAAATCTGTGGATCAAGTGACTCACGAAGCGGAGGAAAAGAAAATCACCGGCAGATCTGTACAAGATGTTGAATTCTGCCAGGGAACGAAGCCGCCCTCACGGCAGAGAAGTCTCCGCCTACGAAAATCAGTAGATCTAGAGCAAGGTAAATATACGTTTTTCAAAGCTTGTTCACAAACACACACACACACACACGTACACAAACACACACACGCTCACACCATCACACACACACACATGAAAG
Organism: Littorina saxatilis; assembly: GCF_037325665.1. NCBI lineage: Eukaryota > Metazoa > Mollusca > Gastropoda > Littorinimorpha > Littorinidae > Littorina > Littorina saxatilis. The sequence continues at coordinate 56,240,260 of NC_090253.1, read as the reverse complement.
AGATGGAATAGCTGATCGAGTGATGACAATGTTGATTGATAAGTATTTTTTGGTGCGGTGAACTTGAGGCTATATTGTTCTATCAATCCATCGATATATTTTACACTTTCACCCCAGAAATGAAGCACGTGTACACATATTGAACAAAAGAATCATTTTAAGCTTTCATTGGCATTGTTTCCTTTTTTTGCAGACATGTTGGCAGGAAGTGAGTGTTTCACCCCACTCTTGCAAGGTAGGTTGATCACTGATGACAAGTTCTGATTGTTTTTCCTTTTTAAACGGATGACAATCCGTACTCTGCAGATATATGGATCTAACCGAGATGGATCTAACCGATACACGGAAGCAACATTGGGAACAAACTGTTATTCAATCTGTGAATATTTCATGTGTGAGGGGTATAACTGCAAGTAGCCTACGTTCGCTAATGTAGAGAAATAATTTTTGACTCAAACTTCAAGTTAAATTGTTTCTGCTGTCAGAGCCATCTTTCTGAAGGAACAATATTTTACATGCCACTGGATTGTTGTATATTCCTTCTTATTTTGCAATGACAGGCTCAGCTTTCATTTGATTGTAATGTGTTTCTTATTTGAAGCTTTGTATCATAAAAGCTCTGTAGAAGTGTTGCACTTGTTTTGCAGACTGCATTAGGCGTGGTACCTATTGCACACACCCACACACCCCCCACCCTGCCTATTTATCTAAAACACCCACCCACACACATACACAGGGTGCTGACAAAGGATTTTTTTTTCCATTCTCCTTCAGGCCATCGCTTAATTTCTTGCAGACTGAGGAGCAATGGACGTTTGAGCAGCTCCTAAACCTGGGGCACACAAGCCACAAGGTAAATAAGGTATCAGTATATGAACAAATGTTTTCCCTTTGATTTTTATCGCATCATTTTTTCATAAAACTCTGTAAATTGTGGCAATTACACATTATGCCAATAACATTATTATGAAGAATGAAGATTTTCAACTTATCATTGAAGAAATGAAATCAAGCATTTTTGTTCATTCTGTATTTGATTATTATTTTCCAGTCTTTGGGTTGGCATAGTGGGTGAAATAAGGGTGAGGAGTGTCGGTTGGTGTTATTTTTTAGGTCTTGGTGATGTAATATTTTCCCTATGGTATTATTCATGGTTATCATAGTGCAGATTCCAGGGAAACGGTTTTTTGAACAGCCTCTTAAACTGAAAAGCTGCAAGGTCAACAACATAAACAGGTTACTGGTGTCTCGCGCATTGATGTTTTTAAAAAGATTTGCACAGCAATTTTTGTGTGTGTAAAGAGATAATGAAAATAAAGCATAACAACTTTTATATTTTTGAAGTGGAATTAAATGTTTTCATTTTTTTATTTTGAAATGTTTTTGTATGCAGGTTTTATTGGATGGGTGGGGGGTGGTTTTGATGGTTCTGATTTATTATGATGTAAGGGTGGTTTTTTCCTTAATTTTTATTTAATTGGTTTATGCAGACTTCATGGCAGCCACTGACCTGACGATATGACAGCCATGAATATCGAACGCAGAAGAAGAAAAAGAAGAAGACAGTCTAACAGGAAAATAATTCTGGTATGCTCATAATGTCTATGCCAGTTAAAAAAAAGTCATGAATTGAAGTTTACCCAGGTTAGACATTAGCATGTCGTAATTGTGACAATGAATGTATCCGTAAACGCACCAAGAGACTTACTTAGAAAAATTGAAGTCATGCATCGTCAATATGACTACAATCACAAACTGAATAAGGGGAAATCATGTCAATTTGGTGGTCTGGATCATCAGCTGTTGCTCATTCGCTATAATGGTCTACTTGACAAAGCCTGTCTTCATGTGCTTCTTTGTTTCTTTATACCTAGTGTAGACAACATGTAGGCGTTTGCAGACTGTTTATTGTATTGCTGTTGTTTGTTTGTGAGTAAAACTATGGTGTGACTTCAATTGTTTGAAATTTGTTGTGTATGTTCTACTTTGTGTAAGGTGTTTCTCCATGCCCCCAGAAGAACCGACATTATATTAAAACCTTCATACCCTGAAAATACTTGCATACTAGATGTTGTTTCTTATTGTAATGATTGGGGACAGGCAAGCTCTTAAATTGTGCAAGCCTTCAGAAAACTGTCAAGTCTGATTTGCTAGAACAAGCGATATTAACACGTTATTAAGATGAATATTTGATTAAATATGTGCAGGAACTACTTCAGCAGATTCATATGGCCAGTCTCACAATGCAAGGAAGGTGAGTAAATTGAATTATGTCTTTCCCACCTGTTCTGTGTTTAGTGTCAGCCGTGATTGCCTGATGAGAATTTGAAAACATGTTGCTAACTAACATGAACCCAACCATGAAACGTGATGTAGGTGAGTAGCCCATCTAGAAAAACGAACCTGTTCTAATTCCGAATTATAATATGATAAAAAGGAAGAATTTTTCTTTTCTTAGAATACTGTACACATTTAGTAAAGTATAATTTACAAGACAAAACACAGGGTTTTTTTGTGTTTTTTTCTGTGCCTACTACTTGACAAGAGAACCACGAGATTTGTGCAGATTATTTACAATTTTCTGCACAGTATATTTTACAAAGACAGATCCATACAATATCTATAATTTTGTAATAGATGTTTACAATTTGTGGGTATGTTTTTTTTTAAATCAACAGTTCGGATAGCCACAACAAGTGTGTTTGTCTTGTGATTTGAGAGCTTTAGCACTGGATGCTTAGAATCCTCTTGATCATTTACTTCAGTAGGTTAAGCCACCTTCTTCAAAATCTTCTCTCCTATTCTGTGCTTACTGCAGTGGGTTTGACAAGAGAACCATGAGATTTGTTTTTGTACATATGTTGCTTTTATTCTGTACACTTTAATATTTTAATCCTATGTGCACATTTTTTTTTTAACTGTGTTTTTATTTTATTTTTTTTTCCTGTATTCAAAGTGTGTATGGAAACCACAACCTGTCACAGCAGTATTATTAATCTGGATCTCCCTGCTAAGAACGTAATTAACAGAACGTGTGCATGTAGCTAAAGAACTTAAAAAGAATTTCTGCTACTTCACTCAAAATACGTCCATCCTCACACTCATATTTTCTTAAAATAATATTTGTTCATACAAACATGTTTGCGAATTATTCAATTTTGCGTAAAATATTCAATTACGATTTCTTTGTGTGTTGCAAAATTATGTAATACAATTATGCAAGATCAAATTCAAAACAGCAATAAAGCTGCTGACGGCAGAATACCTCTGTTGACTTCTCTATCTGTTGGGTCAAACTATGCCACAGACATGTTTCTTCTAGTAGCTCAATATTACGTGATACAGTCTCAAAGACAGAACAACGCAATAACCTTTTTTTGTGTAGATTCGATTGACTTTTTCCTGAAATAAAATATTCATGAAGCGGGTTCTGACTGAGTTAATATATTTCTGGAAAGCTGAACAACGCAATGCTGGTGAAGAAGCAGAGCTGGAGCTTTTTGTATTGTTTGTCGTTGGTTTTATTACACACGCACTCACATACGGTCAACAAAATGTTGCATGTTCCTGCTTGACAAACAAATGCCTGCATACATGTGTGCACGTTCGAACGTACGAACATTCATACCTGTGCAAACAATCTACCACTTCAAGTTCAACACCCAAACCCCACACATTCCTCCAAAAGGAGTCTGAAATATAATACTGGCATTTGTTGTATTAAACGAGGACCTCAACTTCCATTGTCTAGTGCATGTGGGTTTCATGTTATACGTGTGAAACCACTTACTTAAAAAAGAAAAAATCTTGTAAGCTTATCAACTAAAAACAAACACAAAACGAACAATTATATTCTTAAACAAACTGGTTAGAATAACAGATTTAGGAGAATGCAATGCAAGGAACATCTTTATCTATCGGTCGATGCTTAGATCTAGAAAAGCACCCACTTATTCCAGTATTATAGAGAAAAAAAATCCAATTGAAAAAGTTTCAGATCTAGACAAGGCAGCACTAGCAGCAATTTTAGCTAGCAAAATCGAACTTGCCCTGCAGTCATGCAAGGTCGAACCACTTTCCCTGCCTAGTGGGGGTTTGGCGGGTAGAGGGCCGGTGCTGGCACACTCGGAGTGAAACGACATGTCCCCTACTTCGATAGCTTCTCCGGATTTACGTGTACAAACAGCGTCCGGGTTTACCGCTTCGATTCTAAACCCTAGTTTCTCGTGTTGGTAACAAACTGGCTATTTGTTTATCAGATGTGTCGTTGTTCCACATTAAATGATGCTAGAATGCAAGGTCGCAATCATTTGGTTATCAAACCAGGTTGTGTTCTTTTTTTTCATCACTTTTTTCCGCGCAAACAGTTTTGCGCCATTTCTTTTGCGCAGACTGGGCGGGACAGGAAGCGGAAGCGCATCCCTATTTCTGATTGGACAATGATGCCGACGCCCACTTGACCCCCACTACAATGTCAAGGTCGGAAAGTCGTGAATAGGGGTGTGTATAGGTTTCGCTCGATGTGTTTGTGTGTTTGTGTTCGCATATAGATCTCAAGAATGAACGGACCGATCGTCACCAAACTTGGTGAACAGGTTCTATACATTCCTGAGACGGTCCTTACACAAATTGGGACCAGTCAAACACACGGTTAGGGAGTTATTGGTGGATTAAGATTCTACAAGGACTTAGAGAGAAACATATTCATGGTCAAAGGGAAATAACCTTCTCAGTTGGTGGCAGTGAGAATGGGTGCAGTGAGAATGGTTATTTCCCTTTGACCAACGGGGGTGTTTTTCCTACCTCGAAGGAATTTCTTTTTTTTTTTTACATTTCTGGCATCATTGACTCTAAATTTCCATTGCAATAATCGTAAACGCTCTTATTCCGTGCAAAATCGTGCCAAATTCCAATAATCTTTATCGAGTTCAACGTCATATTTAGTTTTCCAAAAGCGTGCAGCACAAGGTACCGTACTCTTCGCTGTCACAAGCAAGTGGCAAAAGTCGTGTGGCGCGACCGCTTGTTTGGTCGTCGCTGGCTCTGTGTCCGTCCGTCCGTCTGTCCGTTGGTCCGCCCGTTGGTCCTCCGACACCATTACCCATCTAAATAACTTGTGAAATAATGATTTCTATTTCACACTTTGTAAATGTATTGATACACTTAAAAGGAGCATACACCTCTAGCAAACATATCGAAAGCATTCCGGGTCAAGGTCACTACTCAAGATCACAGGTCAAGGTCACTCCTTTTTTCTTGTACACTTCAGACGACGCCTGGATTTAAAAAAAACAAAAAAATCCTCTGATAGGAAAAACACCCCCGTTGGTCAAAGGGAAATAACCATTCTCACTGCCACCAACTGAGAAGGTTATTTCCCTTTGACCAACGGGGGTGTCCGTCTATAAGTCGTTGTATAATTTTAATCCACCAATAACTCCCTAACCGTGTGTTTGACTGGTCCCAATTTTTGTAAGGACCGTCTCAGGAATGTATAGAACCTGTTCACGAAGTTTGGTGACGATCGGTCCGTTCATTCTTGAGATCTACTTGCGAACACAAACACACAAATACCGCCACAAACACACAAACACATCGAGTGAAACCTATACACACCCCTATACCGGGGGTGTAAAAATATTGCATTCAAACGTGGCGGGCAAACAAGTACACACCCTCAGAAAGATAAATGGCTCCTGATTCTGATTCGAAAACGTCATTCACACGGTTTTGTTTTGAGCTGTCATTATTTTGACGTTCTCCGATGTCTTCCCGCCTGGCAATTTTATATATAACTACCGTTATACACTCACGTCAAACAAATGAGTATGTACATATGACAAGATCCTAAATGTGAACCACACTATTCCACTTTATTTTCGTCGGTGTTATTCGAGAATAACAGGGCGGATCGGAATAACACGTTAATTCTAAATCTGTACATAACCAAACTCAAACATTGTTAACATCTATCTCCGCGAACCTTAAGGAAAAGACTATCTCATTTTCTGCATCGCTTATGTAGCCAAAAGATTGTGGTGAACCGAACGATGGACTTAGTAGTGCTGAAACATTTTTTTCTTGTGTAAATGACATTTTCTTTCAGCACTGCGAACACTCGCAGATTTACTTTTCTGTGCACTCCACTTCGCTCTACACTATTGTTTTTGTCAGCGGTTGCGATCTTTCGGATCTGAATCACGATATTCATTTGTATATCCCTCAATGAAACCGTTCATTACATTAACAAACATGCCATCATTTAACAAACTATCATTACATTTTTTAACAAGAAGAGCAAACGCTCGATCGAGTCACTTTCGCAGTTCTGAATATTATATGAGGCATCAGATGGACAGGAAGAAATTGCTATTCACAACACAATGAGTCACGTTCACATAAAATTTGAGCCCGGTCACTTTTATAGTTTCCGAGAAAAGCCCAACGTTAAGTTGTGTGTTGCCGAACAGAAAAGGCTAGTTATCTCCCTTGTTTTTCTGATAACGTTCGTTAAAGGCTACAGATGTAAATACTTTGATGTAAAGAATAACCCTACAAAGTTTCAATCACATCCGATGAACTTTGTCAAAGATATAAAATGTCTAATTTTTCCTTTGACGCTGACCTGTGACCTTGAAAAAGGTCAAAGGTCAACGAAACCATCGTTAAAGTGTAGAGGTCATTGGAGGTCACGACTAAACAAAATATGAGCCCGATCGCTTTGATAGTTTCCGAGAAAAGTCCAACGTTAAGGTGGTGTCTACGGACGGCCGGCCGGACAGACTAACACTGACCGATTACATAGAGTCACTTTTTCTCAAGTGACTCAAAAAGGACCACGCTTTATACGTGTAGTATAATATTTCATACCACATATTCTGTGGTCACTTCGTGCAATTGAATATATGTGACCCTCCACCACGGAATGAGTCGCATGTCACCTTTGCATGATTTTTTTTTCTTTTTTTTAACCTCAGTTGCATGCAGGTTGCTACTACCCTTCTTATTTGCCTTTTTTTTCTTCCGGCTGGGAGCATCTTTCTTCATAGGTCTTTTTTTCTTTTATCAATCAAATTCTTACATTTTTAAATCAACAGCCTAAATAACGGGTTGAAAAAAACAAAAACAGAAAAAAAACTTAAATTTACTTCTTTTGCCCTAATCTTTTTACCTCTATCATGGACAAATACCAATAATGGACAATTTTATTAAAATATTTTACAATTACCATTATTCTCAGTCTATATTTGTGTCGCAAATCTAACTCTGAATTAAACATGCACACAATTTCTATTGGTTTCCCGTATTTGAATTTTCCCACACACATTTTTGCCACAATAATAAGTACATTGATATAGTTTACTAAATTGTTTGACATACCAGGTGTTTTCATGTATCCTAACAGTGCTGTTTGAACATCAATTTTTATATTAACATTATACTGCTGAAATACCTTATTGGTAATTCTTTCCCAAATTGGATGTATAGCAGAACATTCATAAAAGAAATGTTCCACAAAATCAATCTTATCTGGACAGAATAAGCATTTGTTATTCATTTTAATTCCCATTTTACACAGCAAAATATTAGTCGGATATATGTTATGCAGTATCTTCCAGTGCAATTCTCTCAGTCTTGATTCTTTAGATACATTCCTTACGATGAGCCAATGCCATTTAGTTATTTCTATATTAAACTTATGCATCCAGAAATTCAGACAAGGGTTGTGTTCAGTTTTACTTATTAAATGTAATCTATAAGAACGTGCTGTAAATAACTCTTTATGGTCGAAAAGCAGAACATTGTTTTCATTGGATTGCATGAGCATATACACCGGATATCTTTTCATAAACGAGGTAACAGCAGTCTTTACCACATTATACTCTAACATCAGTGAAGGATAAGTACCCACTTTTACTTTAATCTGTTCTAGGGATAACAGCCTGTTATTAACACATATATCACCAACTAATGCGATCCCACATTTAGTCCATTTCTTAAAAAATAACACATTATTTCGATACATAATGTTTTTATTATTCCAGACTGTTACCGACAGTGGGTTCTCTATTTCTGTGTGGGTGTTATTCTCTGTCCAGACTTTTAGGGCCTCCTCCCAAAAAGGGGCTAGATTAACATGTTCTTTTTTAAATTGCCTCCATTTTACTTTGGCTTGAAAACAAGTCAGGTCTCTACCCAGTTGAGAAAACTGCGCTATTGGGATGAATGACCATTTTTCCGTATCAGTAGCCGTATGTAGCTTTCTTATCCATTCCAGCAGAAACGATTGATGCATAATTTTAATGTCGGGCATACACAACCCTCCTTTTTCAAAATCAGATTTTAACACACACCTTTTAACTTTATCAAATGCTTTTTTGTTGGTAGTTTTTCTTTTCCACAAAAAGTGGTACAGCATTGTGGTAACTCTGTTTAACACCTTCTCTGATAAATTAATTACTCTCATTACGTAAACTAATTGTGGAACGAGTCCCATCTCCCCCCTTTCCCTCGTCGCGATATAACCTTCGTGGTTGAAAACGACGTTAAACACCAAATAAAGAAAGAAAGATGTGGAACGAGAAAACTTATAATACAAATTTTGCCTGAATATCCAAGATTCCTTCTATGCCACGTGCTAATGACTCGGTTCATGTTTTCAATACGGCTTTCCCAGTTTTCTGAGATGTTTGATGCGGGTACACTATCACAGAAAAATATACCCAATAGCTTTATTTTATTTTTCCAATTCAAGTCAAAGCATAACTCAACCCTCGCTATGCTTGATCCCAACCACATTGCTTCTGTCTTTCTTGTATTTATCTCAAGACCGGAGATACTTGCAAACTGTTTTAAAATGTCTAAAGCAAGTTTAATATCGTCTCTGTCTCGTAAACACAGTGTCACGTCATCCGCATATAGTGCTATTTTTAACAATGCATAAATATCTTCACTTTTATTAATTGGTATACCATGAACTCCGTTTTTCCCTCTCATTTTAATGGCTAATAATTCAATACCGAGTATGAAGGCCAAAGGAGAAAAACAGCATCCCTGTCTAATCCCGCCTTCTATCCTAATTTCTTCGCTAAGCCACCCACCGTATCCAATGCAGCTCCAGCTTTCTTTCATTAATATCTCTACCCATCTGACAAATTCGTTGCCAAACCCAAACTTGGAAAACACATACGTCATGTACTCTTGCGATATCGAATCAAAAGCTTTCTTAAAATCAACAGCAAGCATGGCTCCAGGTATATCATTTTGTTGAGCACTGTATACCACGTCGTCAACCATTCTCAGTAGGGACGCTATGTCCCGCCCCTTTAAAAAAGCAACCTGGTCAGGCTGTATGATGCTGTCAACTACACTTTGCATTCTTAACGCTAAACATTTAGCCAACACTTTATAGTCAGCATTTGTTAACGTGATTGGCCTCCAGTTATTCAAATTTTCTCTTGGGAGTTCTTTTCCTTTGTGTATTAAGGTTATTACCCCCGCGGATTGAGAATATGATAGGTTCCCTTTCTCAAATGCATAATTATACGAATTCACAATGACATATTTCAATTTCACCCAAAAACCGACCGTGAGAGAGAGAGTAGGGACAAAGAAAAATCATCAAAGGGAAAACCAAAGTTACCTTATTTCGACGAAAAACACGATGATTTTGAGAGTTATCTATACCGTTTTGAAAAGCATGCCATTTCAATGGGGTGGCCAAGATCAGACTGGGTCTCCACCTTAACTTCTCTGTTAAAAGGCAAAGCGTTGACCTATTATCAAGAGCTCTCAGTGGAACAGTCTCAATCGTATGACGCATTGAGTAAGCACTTGACTAAGCGGTTTAGATGTACCGAGGAAGGGTTCCGTTCGCATTTCAGATCAGCTAAGCCAGAACAATCAGAAGATATGGCTACTTTTTTCAGCAGATTGAGAAGATATTTTCTTCGTTGGGCTGAGTTAGCAGGAGTAGGCGCAGATTTCGATAAGCTGGTTGATTTACTGCTGAGGGAACAAATTTTGTCCTCTTGTTCCACTCAACTTGTCACATTCCTAAGAGAGTCAAAGTTTACCTCCGCGGAAGGAATGATCGAAGCAGCAGATCGTTATCGAGAAGCACACCCTACGCAGTCCATGGCAGCTAAAGGAAACCCTGAACCTTTTCTCAGCAATCTGAGTTTTGGTAGCCAGTCGGCGAACACGGGCAATTTTTCGGGCTCAGGAAGGGGTAATGTACCTGCACGCAGATCTGGCCGAGTGTTTAACTATCGTGGAAATCGAGGGGACCAAAAGCATGATCGTACAGGACAAACAAATTATAACTCTTCAGGAGGGTTTCGCAGGGCTGGTCAGGGGGCACCACGTACAGGCCGGGGGCGTGGCTGTTACACATGCGGTGACACATCACACTATCAAAGGGACTGCCCATCAACACAAGCTCATTTTGCAAATGTGAGTGTCCCTGTAGCGGTAGACACCATGGTAGGGATGTCAGCATCCGACAATCTACCAAATACAATTCAGACTTGTAAAGGCACAGTTAACGGAGCTGACGTTGTCATGTTGGACTCTGGTTGCACCACTGTGGATGTCCGCAAAAGTCTTGTTTCAGACGATCAGTTAACGGGTGAAACTCAGTCATGTAGACAGTTTGACGGAACGATTGTTCATCTACCTATGGCAACTGTTAGCTTGGATTGTCCCTATTTCGCGGGGAAAGTCACAGTATGCGTCATCGAAAACCCTGCCTGCGATGTCATACTTGGCCGTATCCCGGGAACAAGTTTCGAGTGTACACAGGTGACCAATGCGGTACAGACACGTGCCCAGCTTGCCAGGGAAGCACGACCTTTCCGCCCTCTGCTTACAGCTAAGGCACCCAAGCTAGATATTACCACTGATAAACTCAAGCAGTTACAAAAAGAGGATGTACACCTGCAGGGGCTGTTCATCAAAGTTTCGCAGCCTCCCGCGGAAACAGATAACGATGGGGAATCGTTTTCTATTCGCGACGGTCTTTTGTACCGTCGCATATTGTCAAAAAGATCTCAGAAGGTGACGTGGCAATTAGTTGTGCCGACCGACTTGAGAGAGTCCGTTCTCATAGCCGCACATGACGGTTTGTTTGGTGGTCACATGGGAGCGGGGAGTACCTTCAAAAAGATCGCCCCTTTCTTTTTCTGGCCAGGGACGTCAAGAAGTATTGTCGTTCTTGTACTATATGCCAGAAGACGTTTCCAAAAGGACGTGTTTCCCCAGCACCATTGCAGCCAGTTCCCGTGATCGACACTCCGTTTTCACGGGTAGCCATTGACTTGATTGGACCGATCTCTCCTACATCTGGCAGAGGGCATCGTTGGGTCCTAACGTTAGTTGATGTAGCAACACGCTATCCTGAAGCAATCCCGTTGAAATCAATTACAACAGAGGCAGTGGCAGAGGCCCTGGTGGAAATATTTTCAAGAGTAGGGCTACCGGACGAAATCCTGTCTGATAGGGGGACACATTTTTCGTCCGACTTAATGCGAGAGGTATGCCGCCTACAGTCTGTTGCGCAACTGCATTCCACACCATACCACCCACAAACAAATGGTTTGATGGAGAGGTTTAACGGGACCTTAAAATCGCTTCTCAGACGGCTTATGGCAGAAAAACCAAGTGATTGGGATAGATATCTTCCAGCAGCCATGTTCGCCTACAGGGAAATTCCCCAAGAAACTACGGGTTTCGCACCATTCGAACTCTTGTATGGTCGAATTGTCAAAGGCCCTTCACAACTTCTGTACGAGACATGGACACAGACCCATCCTGATTCTCAACAGCAGATCGTCTCTGACTATGTTTCTAAGTTAGGGTCTGTCTTACAGAACATGGTCCAGAAGGCTCAGGACGCGGTGCAATCTTCTGCGCTACTGTCTCGTCGCCGTCAGAAGACTAAGGCAAAGACACGAATTTTTTCGGCGAATGAGAAGGTCTTGGTCCTTTTGCCACAGAGCCACAAGAAGATGTTATTGAAGTGGCACGGTCCGTACCCTGTGGTAAAACGAGTCAACGAGTGTGACTACTTGGTGGAAACATCACCAGGTATACATAAACTGTTTCATGTCAACCTCCTTCGTAAGTTTGTCACACGTGATCCACCACTTGTTCAGGCTGGATCAGCCCTTGGGGTCGTATCGGAACAGACAATCGTCCCTGAAACTGATTTGGAGAAGGTTGAACTCATGTCAGTGCCGGTGGAACAGACTGAATCTGTTCAGGATGTGGTATTCCACGAATCCTTGCCACTGATTCAGAAGTCCAATGCCGCTTCGTTATTGCAAAAACATGCACACATGCTCACTGATTTACCCGGTATCACCGACCTCATTGAGCATTCCATTGAACTCACAACTGAGACAGTGGTGAACGTACGCCAGTACCGCTTACCGTTTGAATCTGAACAAACAGTGAAGCAGGAGGTCGAAAAGATGTTACAATTGGGCGTCATTGAACCATCAACGTCACCATTCTCATCTCCAGTTGTTCTCGTCAAAAAGAAAGACGGTTCAACACGTTTTTGTATCGACTTCAGAGCACTGAACAAGGTCACCAGGTTTGACACAGAACCTATCCCAGACCCAGAAGTCCTATTCGCAAAACTACGTGATAAGCAGTTCTTTACAAAGATAGACTTGACGAAAGGATACTGGCAGATTCCGATGGCTGCCACAGACAGACCGAAAACGGCGTTCAGAACGTCGCGGGGGCTTTTCCAATTCACTCGCATGCCCCCAGTACCTTCGCGCGAATGATGCGAAAACTTGACCTTGAACGCTTTTCATCGTTCAATTTTTTCGATGACATCCTTGTTGCCAACAATAAGTGGGAGGAACATCTACAGTCTCTGGACGGGGTGCTTTCTGTCCTGCACACTCATGGTTTGACGGCGCGCCCTTCAAAAGTGGAAGTTGGCATGGATTCTATTGAATTCCTTGGACATCGCATTGGGCAGAACACCATGGGCCCAGTGCCTGCCAAAGTTTCAAAGATACTGCGGATCAGTGTTCCTACCACAAAGAAACAAGTCCGGGCACTGCTTGGCCTTGTTGGATTTTACAGGCGCTACATTCCAAACTTTGCGTCAGTAGTGGCACCATTGACTGATCTCGTAAAGAAAAACCAACCCTCTAAGGTCAAGTGGTCAGACACCTGTCAAAAGTCTCTGGAGTGCATCCAGTCCGTTCTGTCGTCCGAACCTGTGGTCCTTCTGCCGGACTTTCAGAAGGCTTTCACCGTTCGCACAGATGCTTCCTCTACGGGGATCGGTGCAGTCTTGCTGCAACCGAACGAAGAGGGTGAATTGCGACCAATTTTGTACGCAAGCAGGAAATTGCTGGACCGAGAAACACGCTATTCAGCAATTGAAAGAGAGTGTTTGGCCGTTGTCTGGGCGGTTGACAAATTCCATAGATATGTGTTTGGTCGACATTTCTTTGTCGAGACTGACCATCGACCTCTCACATACTTGTTTGGTTCACGCACAGCCAACCATCGCTTGTTACGATGGGCGCTGGCGCTACAGGACCATTCCTTCACGGTCGTACCTATCGCAGGTGCTCAGAACCACGAAGCCGATGTCCTCTCTAGATTATATGTTTGAAGAGTCAGAGACAGAAAAGGACAGACGACTCATTTTACATGTCTAGATATGTTTGAAACGGTTTGAGCATAAGGGACCAGACGGTATTGAACGATGATTCCGATGTCGGGTGGCATTTCAGTCCTTATGTTGCGGTCATTTTCTATATTTTTCTCGTACGTTTTCTGATAAGGAGTATTCATTGTCTTGACCAGTATTGTCATTACTCAGTATCGTATTTGATGGTATTTCCTAGATGTGACTAGGCATGTGAGTTTGTATTGGGTACGCATTATGGTATGATAACAAGTGACTGCTGGGGAAGTAGTGCACAGGGTTATTTTGCGTACAAGGCTGGTTTGGTGGCCTTCATTGTGAGCTTTATAGGACTAAGTTTGCTTCTATAATGACTCGAAAACCTGTTGATGGGAATTGTGTCGCTAATTCAATGCATGGTGCATATTAGTAGGACTTGAGAGGTATTTGAAGGTCCAAGTTGCTGCTTTTCAAGATTCTTTGCAGTTTGCATACAGGGCCAAAGTAGGGGTTGATGATGCACTATTGTTTATGTTACATTCTGTGTACACACATCTGGAGAAGAGCTCTCCTTGTGTTAGAGTTATGTTTTTTGATTTTTCTTCTGCCTTTCAGACTATTCAGCCTCATCTTCTGGCTCAGAAATTACAAAACATGTCTTTGCATCATAGTACAGTGAAATGGATTCTGAATTATTTAGTAGATAGACCACAGTTTGTACGATGGAATGGTACTTTTACATTTGACATGATTAACACTTTCACCGGAGCACCACAAGGAACAGTTTTGTCCCCTTTTTTGTTCACCCTGTATACATCTGATTTTAAAGTACAAGGAGAGTCATGTCATCTTCAGAAATTTTCTGACGACTCTGCCGTGGTTGGTAGTATTCTTGATGGTGATGAGAGCTTGTATAGAGAACGTATTGATGATTTTGTGTCTTGGTGTGATTCCAACTTTTTAGTATTAAACGCAAGCAAGACGAAGGAAATGATTTTTGATTTTCGCAAAAAGAAAGACACTGTCCATCCTGTAGTCATCAAAGGTGATGCGATTGAGATAGTCAGCGAGTACAAGTATTTAGGTGTAGTTCTAGATAACAAGCTAAGCTGGTTTAATCATGTTGATGCTGTTTTTAAGAAGACACAGTCAAGATTGTTTTTCCTGCGCAAGCTGAGATCATTTCATGTGTGTAACAAGATGCTGTACATGTTTTATCAGAGTATGGTGTGCAGTGTGATGGTGTTTGCATTAGTGTGTTGGGGAGGGAATGCCACTGCAAGGGACACTGGCAGGCTGAACAGGCTGATAAGGAAAGCGAGTTCTACTGTAGGCCAGAGCCTTGACACCCTTGAAGTCCTTGTCGAAAGAAGGCTTGCCAGTAAGTCCAGAGCTATTCTGTTCGACCCAGGGCATCCCCTCCACGACGCACTGATGGATCTCCGCATCACACGGAACGCTCGGTTTCTCATGCCTAGGTGTCGAACGGAGCGTTTTCGGCGTTCTTTTTTTCCTGCAGCTGTGAGATATTTTAACAGCAACCGAGCCATTGTCCTGGCCACAGACTATCAGTGATGCCTTTTAAATGTACCTCTTAGTGATAGATTTAATATGATTTGATGACTGTTTGACCTTTGACCATAACTAGTGCTGTGAAAATAAGCTCTAGCTTTGTTGTGATGGTGTTGACACTATATTTTGCCCAATTGAGTCTAACTACCTGATGGCTAATCTACTGTGATACCTGTGATAACTGATGATGATTACTGTTATTGGTTTTATGTGTTTGGTTGGTCTCTTCTTTGGTAGTGCAATAGCGTTAATTATGGATTGTTGTTATCATCATTTACATAAAAACTTATCTGTTAATCCAAACAATGATATAATTACTGTGATGTTCTTAACTACACTGTAACATGGAATGTATGTATGTATGTATGTATGTATGCATGTAGGTATGTATGTAGGTATGTATGCATGTGTATTGGTGTGTCGGTGTGTCAGGTGTGCAAGAAAAAAGGGTATTTTTTATCATGGGTTTTATGAATTTTCTTCTCTTATTCTTTTATAATTATTAATTAATGACCTATATGTGCTGATGACCAATTTAATTTCCTTTGTTGGATCAATAAAATGTTATGAGTTATGAGTTATGAGTTATCCCACGAGAAGGAATTGTAAAAGGTATGAATGGATGTATTGCTGATCTGACATGAAAGTCGATTTTGGATGTTCTGAATTAGTCAACGACGTATTTTCCAGTTTGAAGTTTTTTTTTAACTATCTTTGTGATTTTGTGACTGTGACAAAGGATCTTTTGCACACTGGTTACCGGAACATTGTTAATATGTAAATAATGTGTTTGATACAAAAAAATATTACACTTCGTATGATATTTTTTCCCGGGGGAAAGGGGTGATGTTACGAACATGATTTTGATTACTTGGGTATAATATCATGTCAAGTGCAAGCACCTATGGATGCTAGGGTTGACAGCCTAAACACGCACGGATTTTTGTCTTGTCACGTTGCACGTGAAGTTTTTGTGAATCCACCCCAACTGGTGGACGGGTGAGCTGTCCCGGTCACTTTTACCTGAATTGTCACAGAGGACGGATGGAATTAGTTAAATAGAGTGAATGACTTGCCGAAGTGAGGTAAATATTCTTTGATGTTGTATAACCGATTTAGTTAGAGTATCGAATTATTAGTAGTGTTTATGTAAACTGGCCAACTCCATGCATATGTATACAACATTTCCAGTTTACACGCCAGAGACTTATTATTGTCGTTTTCTTTGTACGTCAGACAAAAGGGAGGAACCGAGGAAGTATAAATCCGGCAACCCCCACCGCCATAGTCTCCTTCGGCAGCGGAGAGCATGAGAGCATGACTGTAACATTTTTTTTAAATTTTTTTTTATACATTTTATTTCCTTTATATACACATAAACCCAGCATAACATACATCATACACCGAGTTTATCAACAAAGCGTATACACACGTACATACCTAGACAAGACACAGACATAGACAGTAGGGTGGGTTGTTGAAAAAACAGGGGATATGGAAGGGGGAGGACTGAGGTTGTGGGGGGGGGGGGGGGTAACCGAGGGTGAGGGAGGTAGGTGGGGACGGTGGTCACAATTTAGCCTCCAAGTATACATGGTGTTTAATTATCGGCATAAAAGTACTGTATAACCTGTTATGAGTAAATGGGTCAGGGGGTATCACATTCAAAAATGTTCATACGAAATCAATCAATACAATTATCCTATAGCATCAATGAAAAAAGTGTCTATATAAACACCACTCTTTTTCAAATTATTTTACCATAATAATTATTTACACTAGCATTATACTTTTCGATCAAAAACCTTTCTTTAACAATTTTCACAAAAACATTTAGTGTTGGGACTGTCTTATTTAATTTGGCTCCAAATATACTTTGTTTGGCAAGGAGAATAAACAAATCAAAAACAGCATCCGTATGAAAGTTGTCTAAATACCCTAAAATGACAAGCTCTTTTGACAAATTCAAATTATTGCAATGTGTGAAATTTTGACATAACCATTCTGTGAAATCAGACCAAAAAAGCTTAACTCTTGTGCACTCCCAAAACAAATGTATTAAGGTTTCCTCTTCCTGTGTACAAAAGCTACATAGTGATGTGTCGGAAATTTTCATCAAAAATAACAGGCGTTGAGTGGGAAAAATTCTATATAGTATTCTATATTGGAACCACCTTAGGTATGTGTCTTGTGTAGTTCGCCTTATTGTCAGAAATACCTTTCCAACATTTACATCAAAATTCAATAAATTAGCCCATTTTTCCATGCATTGTAGATTGCCATCATTTTTCACAAGATGGGTATATATATGTTTTACTCCACCTTTAGCTATTTGTTTCCATACAACATCATCACCAATATGAAAAACATTGTTTAAAACTGTATCTAACTTTAGTTTTTTATGAAAATTCTTAACTGAGCGCATAACGCCTTCGAAGAAAACAAAATTCAGTTGTAAATTTGGATGTTTCAATTTCAAATCGTTATATATATGCCAAAAACCCATCAGCTCTCATCAAGTGACCGACTGTAATAATGCCATTTTCCATCCAATTCCTGTTAAAAATAACCTTTTTATCTATGCAAATATGTACATTATAATACAGACGCTCTGAAGCAAAATCACTCAAGGAGATGGGGACACATTTGCATGCAAAATGTTTGTAATGTTTGAAAACATCTCTCCAGAAAGGATTCTGAACTCTTTGCATCAATATGTTTCCAAACTCACCTCCTCTCTTGTGAATGTTATGTACAAGTGGACACAGAGCTTTCAGAAGTTTAGTTACTTTTCTTTCACTACAAAGGACTCGCTGTAACTGTGACTGTAACATAGCATCTACGTTTATCCAGTGTCACTCGTCATACCAGCATGTCTACGGTCACCGTCTTCTTCTCTGTCGTCTACCATTGGTCCTGTTAACCTGATTATCGCCATTATGCACATCGTCTTCATCTTTACCCTGTGTCATTCGTCGTCGTCGTCATCATCATGGAAGACTCAAATGTGGTAACGTGAGAAAGTGAAGTATGCATGTGTGTGCGAGTAAAGGCCAGTTAGACAATTGATTTTGTGTATGACCAGAATTGACAGTTGAATAGTTTGCGTGTTGACATTAGATGTATTGTGTAGTATTTAGATGTAAAGGACGAAAGTAAATTGTTAAACTGTTTTTCCCTTCTTGAGTATTGTTATGAGTGAGGTCGAACCTGGAATAGAGAGTATGAGTAATTTGTGAGTACATCATAGGTAAATTTACAAAACCCATTCGTAACAATCCCATCTAATCCTGGTGCCGAGCCGTTATTTAATGTCATGAGTTAAATACTCGCCACTTTCAGGCCTGTCCGGTTCGACCATTAATTTTAACATTGACTGAGACTCGGCTTGTAACCTCTAAATATTGCAATTTTGATAAACACGCAGGGAAAAGCGGGGGATGTGATTGGATAGTCTCACACAGCCCTTTTTCGATCATTATCCATATTTCGCAGGAGGTTGCTCAAAATCCAGTTCATATGGATAACAACATTGGCTACACGTGATTTCTGTTCAACGCGACATCCACGGACATCATTCATGGAATTCGTCTTGCAAATGCTTGTCAACGCCAAACATGATTATACAATTCTTATTTCAGACGAAACATGACATTGCAATACAATTTATGCCATTGAACACATCAAAATTTCTGAACTGACAAAGTGTCGAGCGCAAGAGAGGTCATCGCATTGCTTAGTCTGTGAGACGCGCGCGTGGGTTTTTACCTGATTAAAAAAGGACTTTCAGCCAGTCAAATGGACAACCAAATCACAGAAAGATGCAGCTTTTTGGTCTTCCTCATCGTCACTTAGGTATGGTTATTTTTAAACAGGCAAAAAAACTCAAACTTGACGGCGAATGGCGGTCGCTGCGTCGTTTGGCCGCCACTGAGATGGCAGAGACGTGTGTATGCTCAATAAGCTAGCATGCGCTCGCATATTTCGTCTGCTCTCGTTAAAAACCGGTTGCGTTTTTACAAGAACAAGTATAGTATACCGAGTCGAAGACGAGGCGTATTATACTTGTTCGAGTCAAACTATCCGACAATATCGCTATGCTGAAAACACAATAGCTGTTACTAACCTGCATTAGTCAAGATACTTGCGGTAATATAACAGTATATTAGCTGCGCCGTTTTCAAAATTCTAGCAGTAAATACAATCATACCTGACAAATTGCAGCAATACAGACGGTAGCGTCTGTCTTCGTGGTGGTTGTCGTGGTAGCTGGTCATACCACCGACATAGCCTCCGTCAGGACACTGGTGGCCAACGTCGTCATCCCAAGAGTTTAGAATGGCTGCAACCAAAGCATGATCCAAATAGAGTCCTTCCTGAGTAGCAATCAATACAATTACTATGTACCTTCCTTCCTGTTCTGTACTTTTTGTAATGAGACCGTCACACGGCTGTGATTCGATCGTCACAATCCGTTGCATGTGAGGCAATCACCGATTGTCTTGTACAAGCAACCGGTCACACAGTTGAAATGTATTGCACCCAGGCAGACGCTTTTATTTTCGCGAAACAGGTTTTAATCCGCTCTGACAATGCTAAATCATTTCTCTCACCCTTTATAAAAAAACAAAAAAACATATTTCACCATAAGCTCTGACGAGAAAGTTATAAATGTTCTTCCGAAAATTGTTGAAACGACGAAGAGAGGCTGTCCGACGCTGTCGACCATTTTTTTCAAGTCACGGTGAAAATGAGGCAACGGAGCGTTCTTTTAGTTCAGACTTGCGATTGTATCACAGAGAGCAGGTTTTATCGTCCGGAGCAACGACAACACCGTCTGACCGTGAGAGTTTTAGAACCACGACAAGCAGGTTTATCCTACATACGCGAGAGACACAACCCATGATATAACAATATCGTTCAATTCACACGTTAGTATATCATGTAAATGAGGTCGTGTCAAACTAGTCTTGGCAGGGACCTGATTTCCCACTGCTCATGATGCCAAAGTCATCGAGACAAACGTCATTCTAGAAACACTTTTGCCCTTGCTGTTTTCCCTGGAAGAACAAACACGTCACGCTATACTTTCTACACTGTGTTTGTGTATAGAGCGATTCAGACTAAACTACTGGACTGATCTTTATGAAATTTGACATGAGAGTTCCTGGGTATGAAATCCCCGAACGGTTTTTTCATTTTTTTGATAAATGTCTTTGATGACGTCATATCCGGCTTTTCGTGAAAGTTGAGGCGGCACTGTCACGCTCTCATTTTTCAACCAAATTGATTGAAATTTTGGTCAAGCAATCTTCGACGAAGCCCGGACTTCGGTATTGCATTTCAGCTTGGTGGCTTAAAAATTAATTGATGACTTTGGTCATTAAAAATCTGAAAATTGTAAAAAAAAAATAAACATTTATAAAACGATCCAAATTTACGTTCATCTTATTCTCCATCATTTTTTTATTCCAAAAACATATAAATATGTTATATTTGGATTAAAAACAAGCTCTGAAAATTAAATATATAAAAATTATTATCAAAATTAAATTGTCGAAATAAATTTAAAAACATTTTCATCTTATTCCTTGTCGGTTCCTGATTCCAAAAACATATAGATATGATATGTTTGGATTAAAAACACGCTCAGAAAGTTAAAACAAAGAGAGGTACAGAAAAGCGTGCTATCCTTCTTAGCGCAACTACTACCCCGCTCTTCTTGTCAATTTCACTGCCTTTGCCATGAGCGGTGGACTGACGATGCTACGAGTATACGGTCTTGCTGAAAAATGGCATTGCGTTCAGTTTCATTCTGTGAGTTCGACAGCTACTTGACTAAATGTTGTATTTTCGCCTTACGCGACTTGTTTAAATATTGAAAAGCTCGCTTTTGCTCGCATTTTAATATTTGAATAAGCAACTCGTGTAAATCTGGAACGATATAGCAAGCCATGTACGTATAGTTTTCTCTATGTACTCTGCCGGCGCGCATATTTGTTGACAGGTTTGAATATAGACAATACTACATGGCTTGCTGTGTCGTACCAGATTTACACAAGTGCTTTTTAAAATATTGAACTGCGAGCGAAAGCGAGTTTTTCAATATTTAAAAAAGCAACGAACGTAAATCTGGTACGACACAGCAAGCCATGTGGTTTTCTGTTTATCCTTCATACTGTATTTACATACCTTCAGCACAAAACATCCCCGAGTCGACGCATACAAATCGAAGACGCTTCTAATGGAACCTCGATCTCTTACAAAGTCTCCTGCAATCTTTGACGTCCAAGCAAAGTAACGCCACTCTCGAAAGCATAGCGTGACATGTTAGTTCTAAAATTTCTTTCAGGGGAAAGTGTTTCCATAATGACGTTTGTCTCGGTGACTCTGGCATCATTCGCAATGGATAAACAGGTCCCTGCCAGACTTGACTTCATTCACATGAACTGTGATGAACGATATTGTTATGTCATGGGTGGTATCTCACACGTATGTGGGATAAGAAATGAAAAGCACGTCCAAATCGCGCGTATGCAGCAAAAGAAAATAGTTTATTTTCAAGCAACAATTTTATGTCAAAGCAAAACATCTCAAAATACGCTCTTGCGTAAAAATAAAGCAAGCCTGATTTTGCATGCCGATGTGGCATGCATTCACCTATTTTTTGTTGTAAATACGTTTGCTTCAGCCCTTTTACGGTGTAAAGCAAGTAAACCGTGTTTTTATCTTGGCACCTTGTTGTGACCTGTTTTTGTGGAGCGTTATTTAACTATTTTCTACGTGTGAGACTCACGTGCTCCTTGTTGTGACCTGGTTTTGGTCGGAGCGTTGCAAAACTGCGTCGTTTAGTTTTAAAATACGCGTGAGATTCACGTTTTCTTTTCCGTGTCCTGGTTTTGGAGTGAGCCCTGCGAAACTGCGTTGTAAGCATTAGAATACGTGTGACTCACGTGTTTTTTAGGATTTAATGTCAGCTAGTTCCTTGATCTTCTTTCTGTAAATTATACCGTTTTAAGTTTTGAGCATGCACGAAGTGCGCGCGTGATCGGTTACTGATTGGTTGTAAAATAGTAGTCTCACCCGATTCTGTCTTAGGAATGTTTTTGGTCAATATGGTGACCTTTGACTTTTGAATAACTATTCCATGTTAGGTTTTTGTCTTCTATAAATATTACTGTTTGACTTCCTCTCTTTAGTCGATCTGAGGGTTTTATGGAAGCGTTTGGATGTTTTATGTAACGTATCAAAGTTAGCAAGGGAGCTTATGGAGTTCTTCTTGTAATGTCTTAAAGTCAACGTGAACAGTTTGGATATTGTCAACGTGAACGTGTTTTGGATACAGTTTTATTGAAACTTGTGAATTGTTTTGTGCCCTTCGTTGAGAGGCTACAGTTTTGGTACTGCTGGTCAACCCACACAGCGCATAAGGTAATTTTGTTGTTACTTGTTTGTGTTGTATTTTGGTCGCCATTTTGTAATGACTTTGTGAGTTGTTTACGTATAACGTGAGTTGGAAGTCTGACTTGTTGTAGTGTTTCTTTATTGTGTGTTCAATTATTCTAGTTTTGTGAAAGGTACAGCAATGATTTGTAGACGCTAGAAAGTCGCTAATGTTTATAATGATAACTTGTGTTTTCTGTGGTTAACGAAGTTCGAAGTGAAACGTTTTCTCTGACTTATCCTAGCTTTACGTTAAAATAATTTAGGTAAAAGAGCTTGCGGTCTGTGGTGATCGTTTGTAAACGAGCTTATTTCTTATAACGCTATTGGGGGAAATTGGATGAGGAAATATCTTGTTTGTGACTTTGATTAACGCAGGAACGTTGTCGTTTAGAGACTTTTTAGCATGACAGTTTGCTTTGTATTCCTGGCCTGATGAGTCAACATTTTGTATTTTCCTTAAAGTAGCCATTTTGGTTTTAAACGTATTCATGCTAAGTTTCTCGAGTATTCTTAGTGTTTATTGTATTTAACGTAAGGAACGTAATCCTTTCTTACTGTTAAAGGATTAACCAACGAGTGTTTGGTATTGTAACTTTCTTGTCTGTTTGTCTTCGCCTGTTTTGTGATTGTTTATTTTTCCCTTTTTACATTTAGTCAAGTTAAGACTAAATGTTTTAACATCGAGGGGGGAATCGAGACGAGGGTCGTGGTGTATGTGTGTGTGTCTGTGCGTGTGTGTGTGTGTGTGTGTGTGTAGAGCGAGTCAGACTAAACTAATGGACCGATCTTTATGAAATTTGACATGAGAGTTCCTGGGTATAATATCCCCGGACGTTTTTTTCATTTTTTCGATAAATGTCTTTGATGACGTCATATCCGGCTTTTTGTGAAAGTTGAGGCGGCACTGTCACGCCCTCATTTTTCAACCAAATTGGTTGAGATTTTGGTCAAGTAATCTCCGACAAAGCCCGGACTTCGATATTGCATTTCAGCTTGGTGGTTTAAAATTTAGTTAATGACTTTGGTCATTAAAAATCTGAAAATTGTAAAAAAATTATTTTTTTTATAAAACGATCCAAATTTACATTCATCTTATTTTCCATCATTTTTTGATTCCAAAAACATATAAATATGTTATATTTGGATGAAAAACAAGCTCTGAAAATTAAATATATAAAAACTATGATCAAAATTTCTTTTTTGAAATCAATTTAAAAACACTTTCATCTTATTCCTTGTCGGTTCCTGATTCCAAAAACATATAGATATGATATGTTTGGATTAAAAACACGCTCAGAAAGTTAAAACGAAGAGAGGTACAGAAAAGCGTGCTATCCTTCTTAGCGCAACGAATACCCCGCTCTTCTTGTCAATTTCACTGACTTTGCCACGGGCGGTGGAGTGACGATGCTACGAGTATACGGTCTTGCTGCGTTGCGTTGCCTTCAGTTTCATTCTGTGAGTTCGACAGCTACTTGACTAAATGTTGTATTTTCGCCTTACGCGACTTGTTGTTTCTTGCGTTTCGTTTATGCATTTTTGATATCTTTGCCATGTCTAATAATTTGTTTTCTTTTCTCTTTTTCTTTGTTTAGTTTTTTTTTTTTACCGCAATATGCAATACTGAATATGCAATACATAGTACTGTAATCAATATACAATACTGATCAGATGTAAAGTAATAAACCAGTATTTTTGCACGTTATCGCTTGTAACCTGTGTTTGTCATTTCGTATGAACAATTTGTAGTACCAGCCTCGCACACGAAAGGCGCGCACACTGATGTTAGATATGAAACGATTTATTAATTATGTTATGAGATCAAATTAAACTGCTATAAACACTTAATTTGTGTTTAAATGTTGACGACTAGACCTGACATTAAAGTGTTTAATTATTACCCCCAAAAAATGTATCCACAATGCGGACCTTGTGGAACAACAACACAGGTTGATAAAAACAGGACACAGATTCCAAACGGCGAGGCGCGACTCAGCATTTTTAGCTGAGCCTAAAGAATACTCATCTGTCTTTCATTCTGGTGTTAAAAGTGTCTTGTTTTCAATGCTTTGCTTACTTTCTACAATCGATGTTAATTAGCACTTATAATATCACTTAAACTATTTGCAAGTCTGCACTGTAGTCACCCGAGGTTTTTACTCTCATATTTGCCCTATTCCTCTTGACATCAGCGTTGGAACGCTCAACAGATCCCTGACTCTGAGGATGACGAGGGGATCCGTGCACAAGGGTGAAGAACCTCATCTTCTTCTCGCCTCCATGCCTAGTGGACAGGTGTGCATCCCACTGACAGTCAGGTGCTGGTGTAAAGTAGTGACTGAGAAAGTTTATCTGAAATGCTCCAGTGTGATTATTATCTCACTTGTATCACAGTCAGTACTGTTCACAAGTAGTTAGTAGTGTTCACAGACTTGATATGTTGTCACCCGCAACGCAGTGAGAGGCGCGCACGCACGCGGATGATTTTGGGTTCAAACAGACTGACTAATTTGAAAAAAACAGTTAGACCTTAGAATTGATTTCACACATTAGGCAAGGATTTTGCCTATTCTGTTGACATGTTTGCCTAAATTGTACAGCAGTCGTGCCTAAATCGAAACTTTGCCTAATTTCACGACTTAGGCTGCCTAATTTATGCAACAGGCAGCCTAAACCATAAAATTTCACAAATTAGGCCAAATTCAACATCGATTTCACAGGTTAGGCCCAGCCGTTGCCTATTTCACGAATTAGGCAAGAGACTACCTAATTCAAGAACTTATAGGCACTTTCAGGATCTAGGCACGACATATGCAATGATCCGGAGAAAATACTTTTTAAACTCGGCATAGAATTGTTCACTTGTGTCCACAAAATTCAGGACTTCGCATGTCTACAGACAAATGATTGATACAGGTACTGCCAAAGTTTCTTTTGCGTATAAGCACTGACGCAAATGTTCTAGGACTGTAAACACGCTTTATATTTTAAGGTTGATTACTGTGCCACAGCAATGCCCAGCCAAGCGTGACCGCAGCATGTTTTGAGAGGCACGCAGCGATAACCGCTGTCAGTGCGAAACAGCGTGAACGTTTCATTTTTTCTCATGTGTTTGCATGACTAGCAAATTTACGCTAGTGGTTACACGCAAATGAAAGTTTGGCATTGTCTTTACCAATCATGTGTCTGTTGACATGGGAATTCCGGACCTTTTTGGACACAAATGAACACTCCTATGACAGGTTTAAAAAGTTGTTTTCTGGAACATTGCGTTACATCTGCACAAATACCTGTAACAATCACACATTTTACTCGAAGTGCCTCTGGTATGTTGGCAAAATATTCGGGACGTTTCAAAGCAATCCACTAAGTCATTGCTGAAATACAGCACTTTTTGTCATTATGCCCCTCAAAATTGATGCAAAAATCCCGTTTTTCACCGCTCATGCGAGCGATACCTGCATCAGTAGGAATAACATAGCACACGCAATATGCAAGCTATTTCAACAGCTCGGGGGGGCATATCGACTTTTGTTTCATATTTTATTGACCGCGGCCTTCGGCCTTGGTCAATAAGTATGAAACAAAAGACGATATGATCCCCTTCGGACCGACAAAAAAGCTGGTCTGTCAACAACCCATCAAACATCTTATAATGTTCTGGGTAGATTATTACTTTGACTTTCTTCGTGTATGCAAACGTTGAACAGTTTTGCCTATTGTGATTTATTGTCGATGTTTAATTGGTCCCTTCCGTTTTTGTCTGGTCTAGTATGAGGGTACCGTTATTTGAGCGGTTGCCACGTGATGCCTGTGAAAGAAATCTTTACTCCAAAAGGTGATCCAGATAGTCAAGTGAACGGCCTTAACTAGAGAGTTTGAATTAAATGACATGTGAATGTATGCTTTAATTTGGGTGCAAATTGTTTTACAATAAGCTTTTGGCAATGTTTACTTAAAAGCCGAAACAATTGCTGGATGATCATTCTTCACATCATAATCTACCAGTGCTTGGCAGAGTAGTTTTTCTAAATAGGCATGATGATGTCACGCGGAACTTAATCCCTACACTTGGTGACATTACTGTGGCAAGCAAGAGCCTCCAAAGTAGACTTGCAGGTGCAAGTTAGGCGTCCTCACACACTGTTCGTATTTGTGTGTGTGTCGGCTTTGCACACTTCGGGGGTATTGACGGTTTCGGGTTTTCGGTATTGACGCGATCTCGTTTCCGACTCATTTCCTCTTTGTTTTTCATTAGACCTGTCATTCTCCTTGCTCGGCTTTGTTAAATGTTTGCATTTCTTTGTTAAATGTTTGCTGAACCTGCAAAATAACGTTAACTATATTTACACCGACACCAGAAGCGGTTACAAAATCAAAACGGTCTATAACTGCCTGTAACATGCAGTTCCCACCATCGTCCACCTCGACTCTTCGATTGTTACTATGTAGTGCCATGTCTGACACTTTTAGCATGTGATAAACCACTAAAACATAAACTTGTTTTCAAAGTGACAGCCTCGGAGAAACTAAGTTGTGCTCGCGTCACGTTTGGCACATGAAGACAGTCAACATCAACTCACAGGAAGCTCAATAAGCACGCTTTGGGTAAGTACCATCAATAAAGCTCAATAATTAAGAAGAAACATTAAGTGAAATGTTAAATAAGAGGTTGCTTAATTTTAAACTTATTTTAATGATACCAACAGTTAGTCACAGAAGTTGTTCAACATGTTGTATTAAAATACTGTGTGTTTTCTTGTAAATAAAAACAACACAGTAGACAAATACTCCATACCCTGCAATGAGAACACACATCTTAAACGGCTGACCGTTGGCAGTCTCAGACTATACAAAAACTGTGGGGTATGTGTAGTCATATTCTCGCAAACGTTAGCACAGTTGAGTGTCTGTTTAAAATCCTACAAAAGGACAAAAACAATGGAAGTAGTTTCATTTGCTACCGAAGTGATTCCTTGCATTATGCCAACACTTCTTTATTAACTCTCGGTAGTGCGAGACTTTCAAGAAAAGTAACCAATTACATCACAGGCTTATAACGGAATGCTCCATCCACTAACCCGAAACGGATTTAAATCGGACCACACTTGTTTCAACTTGCACCTCAAGTGTTATTTAACATTGCCGGTCTGAGTAAAAATGATACGTTTTATCATTTTATCAGTGAACGTTCTTGAGAAAGAATAAAGTCAACGCTAACATGCGTAGTCAAACCAAACCTATGTGACCATGTGAACAAACGGTACCCTTGTGCTATAGTGGGTTGATTTTTTTTGTTGACATCACAGTACCCCTAAGCTATCGTGGATTCAACTATTGTGACATCACAGTACCCCTAAGCTATCGTTGATTCACTACTGTTTCGAGACTATTCTTTCTATGTGTTGAAATGGTCTGGCGGAATAGCCGATTCTGTTATTTGCATAGGTAAAATTGCTGTCTGTTTGTATTTGACACCCCTTCAGGCCGAATTCATTTTTATAGCGCTGTGTTCGGTGTTGCGTGATGTGTCTGTCACAAGCAGAAGATGGAAACTCAGATGTGAGCGTTGTCTTGCGGAGTGGGCGGAATGTGCGACGGGGTTTCGTTTAATTGGGTTTGTTAGATTGGGTTCGTTAGATTGTTTTTTTTTTAAATTGTTTTTTATGTTTTGTTTTTTTAGACTTTGATTTTTAAATTAGAGTTTCATGGGTCTCTTGTCTTTTTTAGACTATAGTTCTAGAGTGGGGATCTAGAGTATAGTTCTAGAGTATAGTTCTGGAGTATAGTTCTAGAGTCAGGATTTAGAGTGTAGTTCTGGAGTATAGTTCTAGAGTGGGGATCTAGAGTATAGTTCTGGAGTATAGTTTTAGAGTATAGTTTTGGAGTGGGGATCTAGATTATTGTTTTGGTTTACTCTAGTTTTAGAGAGTAGAATATATTGAAGTTTTTATTGAATGTAAACCCCCGTTTCCCACACATTTCCCATCACCATCATTTGGAAATTAAAGAACCTATTAATTTAACTTGTGTGTCAGCTTGTTTTGATTGTTTGAGTTTTGAGAGAAGAGGGGCACACGGTTACACATGTTACACACATACACACACAATATAGATTAACTCAAGTACTTACACGTCCAGACACAGCTTGCTGTACCCCCACTCACTGGAAGGCTTCGGCAGCTCATTCGGAACCGCCTGTCCTCATAATCGTTGTTGTGCTCGCTATCGATATTGGACAGAAATGATCCATTCGAGCAATTACGTTGGGCCTTTTGATTCCAATCGTTTACCCAGCCACCACAATCGACAGGAGCAAAGAGCAGGCAGGATGTCGCCAGCAGAAACCAAGTCATCATTGCCTGTTGGAAGAAAGATTGTTGACTAATTAGTGCCCAACGCTGATTCTTACAACCTTTTTTTTAAATGTTACTTTGTATGTGCATATTTTGAAGTAGAATTATGTTGAATCTATTGAATCCGTTAAATTAACTCTGTATCTCTTTAGGCGCGAAATAAATTTTGCTTCTGAGTAATCGTTTAAATTCATGATTTTTTGCGATTTGTCAATATTGATCAGAAATTTAAGCTTTATTCTTTTTTAATCCCAGCGAAGCTGGAGGTATCCCACGAACGCATTTTCATACCGATAATACATGATAAAGAAGGATTCTTTGTGCCCGGCTTCGTGCTACAGTTGGAGATGGAAGTTCACCAAATTTTGCAAAGTTCAAAAGCATCAAACAAACCAATTTAAATTTGTTTACGTCAAGTTGAAACAAAGTGAATACATACTGCAAATGTTCACGAAGAATAGTTTGTCACAGAGCGTCCTGTTTCAGAAATTGTATGAGTAAAATAACAACACCAAAAGACATACATATATATAGATATAGATCCGGACGATAATCTGACTTTAATATTTCTTGCATTGTTCGCTGCAGCTGTTACATTTTCTTACTTGCCTCAGTAAGCTTCTGGATCAGACAAGAAGAAAGGCAAAAGGTGAACCAAGGGGTAGCAGTTTGTTTTGTTAATTGTTTAACACGTAGTCAATATTTCACGCTAACACACACACACACAGACACACACACACACGCACACACACACGCACACACACACCTAAAGTGTGGATGGTTACCTAAGAGGCGGCACTGGGTGCAGTGCCTTTCTAGTGCACTTGCACTACAACAGCACTGGGTGCAGTACTCGCTCCGGCATCGAAGAATTTTGCTCTAAAAAATGCACAAAATTTGACCTATTTCGTCGCCTATAGAGGACGGAAAGAATGTCATTTTGAACATTGTTATGACATTCTTTCCGTCAAAAAAGTCAATTTAACGGTGTTAAATGAAGCGACCATCCACACAGGACGGAAAGAATGTCATTTTGAACATTGTTATGACATTCTTTCCGTCAAAAAAGTCAATTTAACGGTGTTAAATAAAGCGACCATCCACACAATTAGGTTGCCATCCAGAGTTTAGGTTGCCATCCACGTGTGGATGGTTGCCTTATGGTGATTTAGGCAACCAAACCTGTGGAAACATGGGTACACACACACCCACCCACACACACACACACACACACACACACACACACACACACACACACACACACATACGTGTCTGAGGGGGGATACCTGGACATTTGCCGCAAAGAAAAATGTGTTGTATCTGGACTTGTTTATTTCTAAAACTAAAGCTACATAAACAGAATGCGAGTGTAAACATGAGTTAGACTTTAAGAATACTTTTTGAGAGAAAAAATAAAAACACTCATTATTGAAAGTTACACACCCAAAAATAGAGATTCTGAAACACGTGTTATAATTATCTGGACATCCGCCACCTAAAAGTGAGTGATAGCCGGACATATGACCGGAAAGCTGTAAATAATATCAACTTTATCAAAAAAGCGTTACATTTTATTATTTTACATATGCGTGGTAGTACAAAAAAGCTACCAGTAATCCCAAATAACTTTTTTTTGACAGTGACAAACCAAGGGGAACTTTAACGTATTTTTTCGAGACAAATGTCTCGGCAGCTGATAGTTGGTAGAATTTATTGGATGTCGTTATTCAAATGCAATCCGTCAGAGACAGAAAGCTTAGAAAGGAATTACGTTGTATTGTTTTCCTGCTTTGCCTGGCTCAGGTCGGGAAATTCAGGACCGAAATGACCCGGCCAAGGTGCAACTCATTCCTTTTGATGAGTTTCAAGTTTCTTAAAAGTTTTCGCAGCTGTTGGTAGACTTTATTGGATGTCGTTATTCATATGTATCCGTCAGAGACAGAGAGCTTAGAAAGGAATTACGTATTTGGTAGACTTTATTGGATGTCATTATTCAAATGCAATCCGTCAGAGACAGAAAGCTTAGAAAGGAATTACGTAATGTGTACACTTTATTGGATGTCGTTATTCAAATGCAATCCGTCAGAGACAGAAAGCTTAGAAAGGAATTACGTTGTATTGTTTTCCTGCTTTGCCTGGCTCAGGTCGGGAAATTCAGGACCGAAATGACCCGGCCAAGGTGCAACTCATTCCTTTTGATGAGTTTCAAGTTTCTTAAAAGTTTTCGCAGCTGTTGGTAGACTTTATTGGATGTCGTTATTCATATGTATCCGTCAGAGACAGAGAGCTTAGAAAGGAATTACGTTATTGGTAGACTTTATTGGATGTAGTTATTCAAATTACAAACCGCCACAGACAGAAGCTTAGATTTTTTTTTTTTTTTTTTTTTTTTTTTTTTTTGCGCATGAAAAGACTTCAGGCCAGATTTTCTTTACAAAACCGGGGGGAAGTTTTTTTTTTTTTTTTTTTTTTTTTGAGCATGAAAAGACTGGGTGTCTAAAGCAGAGTTCCACTATACTTTTTGGTTTGAAACGTTCACAAATGCTTTGGGTATTACCAAATGTAGGCAACTAGATGCTACAATGAATATATATATTTCGCAATAATTGATCATTTATGTTAAAAAGTGGAGATTTGTGCGCATGTTCGGGGTCATGCTCGATACAGACTAACACAGAACACCCAAACCCTGGGCCAATGTAAAAGCAATGTTTTGGCGTCAAAACATTTTTTCAGATTCCTTCTAGATTTCTCTCAAAATTAATTAACTCGTTTAATCGATGTGCCAGCTCTGAGCAATAGCAAAATGGGCGGAGCTTAGGTTTGTTCCAGCTCTGACGCAATTCGCAAAACGGACAATATAAGGCCCTTATAGATGAAATATGTACTCCTGATGATAGAATAGCGTATACTTAACACTTCCTATCAGTGGATGGCATCAAAGTGGTGAAATCTGCATGTTAAGCGGCAAAAACGAAATGTTCCAGCTCTGAGGTGTTTGATCGGCAAAATGTTCTAGCTCTGAGCAAATGTTGAAAATGTTCCGGCTCTGAGCAAATGTGACCGGGTGTATCTCACTCTGCATTTAAAGCAAATGTTTAAAAACCAAAAAAACGAATAAAGAAAGTGATAAAGAAATATTGAGTTCAAAAAAGTTGCCGATAGGTCAGTTTACATTTTGGGTCCCATTTTTTTTAATAATTTCTCATTACCTTTTTGATTGTATGTTGTCTCATCTATATGAAGTTAAAGTGATATGGTTTCTTTTTTTCTGTTCTTTTTTTTTATAGCTAAATGCAAGTAATGGAATATGTGAGATGTGGAAACAGCACGGCACGAGATGACAGCATCATTAATGCATACTTACATTGTCACAAAGAACACCAAGGAGAAACTTTTGAGGTGTACAGCCTTTTCCTTTGTCAAAATGAAGCCAACAACTTCTTGATTATCAAGTGAAACCAGACGAAAGGGTAGAACATGTGTATTTTGATGCTGAGGGTAGCATAACCAAGAACCAAGTCGCGTAAGGCGAAAATACAACATTTGGTCAAGTAGCTGTCGAACTCACAGAATGAAACTGAACGCAATGCAACGCAGCAAGACCGTATACTCGTTGCATCATCAGTCCACCGCGCACGGCAAAGGCAGTGAAATTGACAGGAAGAGCGGGGTAGTACTTGCGCTGAGAAGGATAGCACGCTTTTCTGTACCTCTCTTTGTTTTAACTTTCTGAGCGTGTTTTTAATCCAAACATATCATATCTATATGGTTTTGGAATCAGGAACCGACAAGGAATAAGATGAAAGTGTTTTTAAATTGATTTCAAAAATTTTATTTTGATAATATTTTTTATATATTTAATTTTCAGAGCTTGTTTTTAATCCGAATATAACATATTTATATGTTTTTGGAATCAGCAAATGATGGAAAATAAGATGAACGTAAATTTGGATCGTTTTAGAAATTTTTTTTTTTTTTACAATTTTCAGATTTTTAATGACCAAAGTCATTAATTAATTTTTAAGCCACCAAGCTGAAATGCAATACCGAAGTCCGGGCTTCGTCGAAGACTACTTGACCAAAATTTCAACAAATTTGGTTGAAAAATGAGAGCGTGACAGTGCCGCCTCAACTTTCACAAAAAGCCGGATATGACGTCATCAAAGACATTTATCAAAAAAAGGAAAAAAACGTTCGGGGATATCATACCCAGGAACTGTCATGTCAAATTTCATAAAGATCGGTCCAGTAGTTTTGGTTTGAATCGCTCTACACGCACGCACGCACACACGCACACACACACACATACACCACGACCCTCGTTTCGATTCCCCCTCGATGTTAAAACATTTAGTCAAAACTTGACTAAATGTAAAAAATATACATCTGAAACTGCATGGTCCACAACCATGTTCTCTACATACAGAACAAAATGATTTGATTGAAGAGTTTGTTAGTATCCTATCAAAGAGCTTTCGATTTTAAAACAAAAAGGTAATGCTGATGCGTGTGTCAAGTTTTTGAGAAATAACTACTGCGATTCATTTGCACTTGACATCATTTCTTTCAAACTCTTCCTTGATACTGTACGATGGCATAATCTGGAGTTCAAATTAACTATGAGGTACACACCTGATGTGAAAAAATCTTGGACCTATGGTTATAAACTCTTATATGAGATATTTCTGTATTTCGTGGGTGGATACAAACACACTAACCATAATAATACAGATGTCTGTTAAGCTGCGATGGCATGTGGTGACGTCATCAATTGTGCATGCCCTGACGTTCAGATGTTGCACAGTTTTCACAGACAGAAAAAGCTGAGTGCCAAAAACCAGACCTAATGTTGTTGAACGTTGACAATTTCTGACAAATCGTACAAACGGTGTGTAGATGACACAAAGATGGTGCGGGGATTCGGTTCAAACTTTAAGGAGGTTGACTTTTACGGTCATGCTCAGTCTTGGTGCTGGTAGAATCTTACCCGTTGCGTTCCTAAGACCCTGCACTTTCATTTGATACCATGCTCAATGTGTATACCTGGATCAAACACGTTACAGTCAATAATGAATTTTCCGATTGAGGTATGTGGAACCTGTCAGTGAGGATGGTATCACTGCAACAGTTGATCTACATCATAATGTACCCGTGTACGTATGTATGGTTTGGATTATCTGCTAGCGTAAGTAGATCATTTGAAAATATAAAATGCAACTGGCGGCCATAATTGATACATGTATTTTGCTAATATCTACTTCCTCTAGCAGAGAATCAAAATTACACATACATACACGGTGACATATATGATGTAAACCAACTGTTGCGGTGATACCCTCCTCACTGCCAGGTTCGAATAAGTAACAGTATGTACCTTGATCGGGAAAAGCTAAACACTTCATCATTTATAGGCGACTGCCACGTGTTTGATCAATTTAAATACAGTAAGCATCATTCTAAACGGTACCAAAATCAAGAGTACTGGTCAAGAAACAAATAGACACGAACCAATAACTGTGTCTGCAGTACCTAACAGCTTCATTTATCTCCACCTTAAACATGATTTGCTTTTACATTTGGTACTGATCGAAATATTTCAAATTAAGAGGATGCAACATACTACAAAGAGTTATTGGAAATTACTCTAAGTCTAAAACACTAATGCAGTACCTTAAAAGTCAAGGAATACCTCATTACGCAAGATATTACATGTTCTATGTTGATTTTTCGTTTACATCTGTCATAATGTTCAGTTACAGAGCATTCGATAAAAAATGCTCAGAGCCGGAACATTTCAACATTTGCTCAGAGCTAGAACATTTTGCCGATCAAACACCTCAGAGTTGGAACATTTCGTTTTTGCCGCATAACATGCAGATTTCACCACTTTGATGCCATCCACTGATAGGAAGTGTTAAGTATATGCTATGCTATCATCAGGAGTACATGTTTCATCTATAAGGGCCTTATATTGTCCGTTTTGCGAATTGCGTCAGAGCTGGAACAAACCTAAGCTCCGCCCATTTTGCTATTGCTCAGAGCTGGCACATCGATTAAACGAGTTAATTAATTTTGAGAGAAATCTAGAAGCAATCTGAAAAATGTTTTGACGCCAAAACATTGCTTTTGCATTGGCCCAGCTCCCCATTAGGGTTTTGATGGTCTGTGCTAGACTGTATCGAGCATAACCCCGAACTTGCATACACATCTCCACTTTTTGACACAAATGATCAATTATTGCGATATATATTTATTGTAGCATTTATGTGCCTACATATGGTAATACCCAATGCATTTGTGAACGTTTCAAACCAAAACGTATAGTGGAACTCTGCCTTAGACACCTACAGTTGTGATCGGTCTAAGCCGACTACAAAAAAGAGCTGGATCACTGACCGCCTCAGAGCTTTTTACGCATGGAACGTCTCCCACACCGTGAAGCTAGCGTGCGCCGCTAGAGATTGTTTTCTTTGATTTAGAATGAAGTTGCAACAGAAGAGAGAACATGAAGCACAAGTAACGAAAATCACGTTTTATTGGGACATCACAAAACTGAACATGCAATATATCTGGACACATGAATTTATCAAAAAGCTCTTGTTCATGAATTTTAATACCCGACCCGGGTTAAATATTCATAAGTGTTACAGAACATATACATGATAATGTGCTGGTTAGCTTAATAGTAAAAGTGATGTAAAGCTGTACAAGTAACACTTAAAGAAAATAATCTTGCTGTTAAGTCGTAATACTCCAGCAGGGTTAAACATGTGTACATGTTATTTAGACGTGACTAACAGTACTGCACAAAGTATCCGGTAAGATTAGTGTCGATTACTGGTTCGTGTCTTCCATTGCCTAATTGGTTCTTTCTCTTTTCGAGTCTTTGTTTCCACTGCAATGTTCCAGCTCAGTTGGGTGGAAAGGGTTACACCGAGATATTTAAACGAGTTCACAATCTCAAGACGATCCATTCCGTAGAACCACTTCTCTTTCTGTGCAATGTGCCCGCCCTTTCTAAAAACCATGACCTTAGTCTGTGTCAAGTTCACGTTCAGACACAGTTTATCTGCAGAGCAGCACAGGACATTAAGCTGGTTTTGTAGGCCTACTACAGTGCTGGATAACAGCGCAATGTCGTCAGCAAAAAGCATTACAAACAGTTCTAACTCAGACGGAGATAAACGTATCCCATGTCTGCCTCGTTGTATGACATCCTGCGCCAGTTCGTTGATCAGAAACGAGAAAATTGTCGGTGAGGCTACACAACCTTGCTTAAGGCCTTGCATACATTCACAGAAATCAGTGTATTCGTTTCCGCACTGCACGCATGCTTTCACATTTGCATACAGGCTCTTTAACACCTTAAATATATTGCCTTGTATGCCTAATCGAAAAAGCACTGACCGGAGCACAAGGCGCTTAATGCTATCGTAAGCCTTACAAAAATCTATGTAGGCTACATGCAGTTTGGCCTTTTGTGAAAATTGTTTCTGGACGCAAGCGTAAAGGGTAAACACATGATCAATAGTTGAGTAATTCCTCCGGAAACCAGCCTGGCTTTCATCTAAAATGTTATTATTTTCTGACC
This sequence comes from Littorina saxatilis, assembly GCF_037325665.1. Lineage (NCBI taxonomy): Eukaryota > Metazoa > Mollusca > Gastropoda > Littorinimorpha > Littorinidae > Littorina > Littorina saxatilis. Next base: position 56,203,632 of record NC_090253.1, on the reverse strand, counting down.
ACACAGACAGGTGGTCGTTCAGAACAGACATACAAATTTTGCTCATCGTACTGGTGAGGGAAATTCCTCTGTAATTATCAGGGTTATCACAGTCTCCTTTTTTATGTAACGGCACAATAATGGCATTGGACCACTCTCTTGGGTACACCCCCTTTTCGAGAATGTTGTTGAACAATTTAACTAAAAAAGGTATAATAAGACTTTCAGACACTTTCAACATTTCATTCAACACAGCATCAAACCCTGCCGCTTTACCATTTTTCAAATTTCTGATTGCTTTACTAATTTCAATTTCAGTTATTTCACTGTCAAGAATTTCGTCACTGATACCTGTATCAGGCAACTGATCGTCTTCGGGTTCACCTTCAACTGTATCGGTGTTTAAAACATCCTTAAAATGTTTGTGCCATGCCTCTTTTGGTACGGAGTTGGAGTGCACCTCTTTTCTATTACATTTCCTTATTTCCTTCCAAAATTCCGTTGGTTTATCAGCAGAGAGCAATAAGTTATGAACTTGTTTTAATCTGTACTCTGCTCGCTTTGTTCAAAGAAGATATTTATACTCCTTCCTGACTTCAGCGTACTTTTGCTTTGCTATCTCTTTTTCTTCTTTATCTTCTGTTTTAATTCTTTGGTAACTTCTCAGCAACCGTCTCGCAGATCGCTTCTTTTCCAAACATTCAATATCAAACCATAAGGACGCACTTCTACCTTCATTGTCACCTCCGACTTTTTTGGTCATGCACTTTGCCGACTGTAACATTGCTTTGTTAAAAATCTCCAGCCCCTCGTCCATATGTCTGCGCTGATGATGTCGCACGCTTCCTTTAACTTAGCTTTAAAATCGTCTGATTTAGCACTTTCAATAAAATCATTCTTTTTTGCATCGTTCCACACAACTTTTGAGACACGTGCTTGTTTAGGGGGCTGGCGCTGATTCACTTTCAACCCAAGCGCAAAGGTCACAGGCATATGCATTGGTTCAATTCTGTCGCCAATGGTTAAATCGTGAATGTTATTGGCTAGGTCAACAGAGGCTAAACAATAATCCACCACACTGTTACCACTATCATGGGAGATATAAGTAAACTTGCACGAGTTGTCCGCATTGCAAACGCCATTCAAGATTTTGAGATCAAAGCATAGGCCTACACATAGATCGATAAGCTTTGTACCAAACCCATTTAGCGTATAGTCTTCAGTCATTCTACCATGTGAAATCGTGTCATGGTCATGACCTTGCGAGTTTTGATCAAGGAGGTCAAACATGTTCTGCGTATCTACCTGGTAGTCTATCTAATGTTCTAGAATTAAAATCACCACACAAGAGCGTGTGGCAATCACTTGTCATTTCTAAAACATCACTTAAACATAGCTCCACTTCATTTAGATGGCACGAGGAGTCTGTCTTTTGGTAATAAGGGCTCCCACATGGTGGCACATACACTGGCACGAACACAGATAATATCTCGATCACCACCACACACATGTTTTGACAGTTTCAAGACTAGCATATGATCATGTGAGGCGTCAACCAATTCAACGTGCTTTGCTATGTTTTTCTTACACATCACGACAATACCCCCTGACCTGCGACCCTGATGTGAGAGCTTGATAGCTGGAGACACAAATTTTACGTAATTTTTAAAGTGTAGGGACAGATCAAAGAAGTCATCAATAAAGGTCTCAATAAAACATACAATATCAAACTTTCCAACATAGGCAACAAAATCTGTATCACCAAGCTGAGAGGCAAGACCTCCCACGTTCCACACCAAAAAAGACACTGCTTTACCTACACTAAATGTATCACTAGCTTGACGGGAACGCTGATCATGAAACCTTCCCCTGTACTCGTCTGATTTTGAACTCTTACTTGTACCAGTGTTTGTCCCCCTTGTGTTGTCTTTACTCTCACGTCTAGCGTTAATACATTCACCACTCATGTGCACATACCTGTCGTCAGTTGTCTGTCCATTAAAACACTGTGCAGAAACTAAAGGTTGGGGCCGGCCGTATCCCTATCTCCACGAAACAGTAGGTCGACCCCTACCTCTGCCCGTCCCTCTGGACGCTGCATGTGACCGTGTTTCACGATCACGAGAACCAGGGAGCGCTGCGCTCTCCCCGGCTAATCCATCGGGGTTGGCATGGTGACTGGCACGCTCGCTGGAACCGCCACCAGAGGAGATGCTGGAACTGGAAGAGGAACAGGCACCGTGACCGACTAAAGCACCGGTGTCGGCACGGGAGCTGGAACTGAAGTTAGGCTAGAGCTGGACCAGGCACCGGAACGTGTAGCGGCGCTGGCACTGTGACTGGCACCTGAGGCGGTACCGTGACGTCGATTGTGGCTGGCCAGGTCGCGGGCTGCATGCACTGCGTCTCGTCTGTCCCTCGGGCTGTCCCTGTCGTTGTAGCCATCGCTGTTGTCTCTGGAACTACCCGTCGTCTGGTCTGGTCTGTTGCCCCGAAAGCTGCTATTCTTTGTCTGAGGGAGTTGCTGTATAGTCTGGCTGTGCGTGTTGTACACGTACGCAGTTCCTTCACACACAACTTTATCAAACTTCATGTATGCTTGCTTGCCGTCTTCACGGAGAGTTCCCAGCAGGGGCTGAATGTGTTTACGCTTATTCTGCACATTCTGGGAAAAGTCCTCACGAACGTAAACACAGGATTTCTTTTTCCTTGATTTCGCCCTTCATAGAACTTCTGCCCTCTGTTTGTACGACTGGAATCTGACGAGTATGGCGTGACCCACCCGACGTGCTTGATCGATCAGAATCATAATCACTAATCTGCAGTTCGTGTTTGATAAAGTCACGTACCTTTGTTTCACAGCCATAGTGCTCCGCACCAGTCCCAGGGCCCATACCGAAAAAAAACCAAGTTATTTCGACGGCTCTGGTTGTCAGCAGTATCACACTTATCCTCCACCATTTCCAACCTAGAGCGGAGATCAGCGTTATCTTCTTTGACCGAGTCACACTGTTCACACATAGCATCCACATCAGCCTGCAAAATGTCACAATGGTCAGCGATTTGACTCACACTCGACTCGTTAGTTTGTTCTCCAGCTCCAACAGTCTTGTGTCAATGAGAGAGGAGAGAGATTTCTGTGAGGTTTGAAGTTCCTTAGATCTAATTGCAGCAGCCATCATTTCCACAGCCAAAGATAAACGATCGTCCCTGGTTTCACACACCCCTGCACTGACACTCGACTGTTCTGTGTCACAGTAGCCTTTGTGTTGACGGCACGTGAACTTTCCTTTCTTTCTGTAGCCACGCTTGACTGACCAGGGCCGGGGTTCGGCTCTACACCAGCCATAAGGAGAAAGGCGAGTAAACTCGCCACGCTGAGTAGGCCTGGGGTGCGTTGCATGGGCAGAGCGCCACAGAACGTTTGCGAACGTTTTCTAGGCAACGCATAGTTTTATTGTGGCGAGCGTTAGCAAGCGCTCGGTACGAGTACCATTGTCCGGGGTCACTGAAGCGTAACAATGGCGACCGCTCGCCGAGAATGGTCTAGGAAACGGGGGTTTGCGCGGAACATTCCGTAACGTACCTGAGAGGTGGCACGCCAGAAACTATTGCACTGTGCTGAGCTTTCCAGTTGACTCTCTCTCTCTCTCTCTCTCTCTCTCTCTCTCTCTCTCTTTCTGTCTCTCTCTCTCTCTCTCACACTCTCACACACACACACACACACACACACACACACACACACACACAACACACACACGCGCGCGCGCACAAACACACATAAATACATGTGTGTATTTGCGTGTGTGTGTGTGTGTGTGTGTGTGTGTGTGTGTGTGTGTGTGTGTTAGTGTGTGTTTTATGTGTGTGTTTTATGTGTGTGTGTGTATGTGTGTGTGTATAAGGTTGTGCGTGTGAGTGTTTGTGTTTGTGTGAGTGTCTGTGCGCGCGCGCGTGTGTGTGTGTGGGTGTGTGTGTGCGTCTGGGTGTGACTGTGTATGTGTCTGGGTGTATGTAAGTGCATGTTTGTGTGTGTGCGCGCGCGCGTGTGTGTTTGTGCGTTATTATGTATGTGTGTGTTGAGGGTGGTATGTATATGTGTGTGTGTATGTATTTGTGTGTGTGGTTGGGCATGTGTGTGTGTGCATATATATGCGTGTGCATGCTAATGTGTGTGAGTGAGTGCGCGTGTGCGCATGTGTGTGTGTGTGGCTGTGTGTATTTGTATGCGCGCGCACGCGCGTGTGATTGTTGGAGTATGAATGTGCGTGTGTGCGTGTGTGTGGTAAGTATGTGTGTTCGTGTGCGTGTGTGTGTGTGCGTGTGTGTCTGTGTGTGTGTGTGTGTGCGCGTGTGTGTGGATGTGTGTGCGTTAGTGTATGTGTGAGTGTCTGTGTGCTTGTGCGTGTTTATGTGTGCTTGTGTATGTGTGTGTGTGTGTGTGTGCACGTGTGCACGTGTGTGTGTGTGCATGTATGCTAATGTGTGTGAGTGAGTGCGCGCGTGTGCATGTGTCTGTGGGTATACGTGTGTGTGTTTGTGTGTGTGTACGTGTGCACGTGTGCATAGTGCTTTTAGTTATGCGCTATAGAAATCTCCTTAATAAATAAATGTATGTGTGTGCATGCTAATGTGTGTGAGTGAGTTCGCGCGTGTGTGCGTGTGTGTGTGTGTGTGTGTGTGTGTGTGTGTGTGTGTGATTGTGTGTGTGTGTATGTGTGTGCGTGTGTGTGTGCATGTATGTGTGTGCATGTATGTGTGTGCATGCTAATGTGTGTGAATGAGTGCGCGCGTGTGCATGTGTGTGTGTGTATACGTGTGTGTGTGTGTGTGTGTGTTAACGTGTGTATGTATGTGTGTGTGTGTGTGTGTAGAGCGATTCAGACTAAACTACTGGACCGATCTTTATGAAATTTGACATGAGAGTTCCTGGGTATGATATCCCCAGACGTTTTTTTTAATTTTTTTGATAAATGTCTTTGATGACGTCATATCCGGCTTTTCGTGAACGTTGAGGCGGCACTGTCACGCCCTCATTTTTCAACCAAATTGGTTGAAATTTTGGTCAAGTTGGCAGAGAGATTAAATGTTTTAATATCGCTTTCCGCAACATGTTTACTTTTCTTTGTTTCTTTTGTTCTTCGCTCTTATTGATTGATATAACTATTTCTTTATGTATTCATTGATTTATGTGTTTATTTGTTTATTTTGGTACTTATTTATTTAGTTATTTATTTAGTTATTTATTTAGTTATTTATTTCAATATTTAGTTTGTTGAAGTTAGTTCTGCTTTCTGTTTATATTATTCAAAGCTGTCGAGATTATCTTTCGCTTTTATTATGGAGAAGTTAAATATAATCGTAGAGAAAACAATCGTAATGTCAGTTACACAACTGTATTGTACATGTTTAAACAAATATTACATTGTACTCCTGATCGTCTCCTGAATTCAAATATATATATATACATGTACATGTTTTGTTTACTTTAAAAACGGGCTCAGAATTTAAAGGAAATAGGGTTAGTATAATGTCCGCATGCTTCGCGGAGACGAGCGTGAACCGTCTCGGTCTTCGGGTATGGTTAGCCGAGACTATCTGAATATAGTCTTGCTGATGATGCTGGTTTTTTGGAGTTGATCTTTTAGTTGGATGCCAACAGATTGACTAAATGTGTTTATATCGCTTTACGCGCCTTGTTTAGTTTCAGGCCGACAGGTTGACTTTATGTGTTGATAGGGCCTATTGTATGTCGTGACTTGGTTGTTTTCGTATGGTCTTACAACAGTACGTCGTCGATATTTCTGTTTCATGTAATCTGTTGAATCGAATGCGAGTAGGAATTTTGAGCCGACCACGAAGGGCCATATCAGGGCGGTGCTGCTTTGACATTTAACGTGCGCCACACACAAAACAGAAGTCGCAGCACAGGCTTCATGTCTCACCCAGTCACATTATTCTGACACCGGACCAACCAGTCCTAGCACTAACCCCATAATGCCAGACGCCAGGCGGAGCAGCCACTAGATTGCCAATTTTAAAGTCTTAGGTATGACCCGGCCGGGGTTCGAACCCACGACATCCCGATCACGGGGCGGACGCCTTACCACTAGGCCAACCGTGCCGGTAGGAGTTTTGAAGGGCAAAACAACTGTCTGCTGTAATGTAAGATAGATAGTACAATATTGTTTTCCACGGAGAACGGTCGGGCGTTTCCTTATGATTAATGTATTTCGAAACAGGAAGCGCCCGAAGGTTCTTCCTGAAAAACAATATTCTATCCCTCTCACATTACAGGAGATAGTTGTTTAGTTGCCCAAGACTAACCAGCATGATAGACTGTCACCAAGACTAACCAGCATGATAGACTGTCACCAAGACTAACCAGCATGATAGACTGTCACCAAGACTAACCAGCATGATAGACTGTCACCAAGACTAACCAGCATGATAGACTGTCACCAAGACGGGCGCAGTGGTACAGTGGATAAGACATCGGCCTCCCGATCGGAAGGTCGTGAGTTCAAACCCCGGCGGCTGGGTGGAGATTTTTCCGATCTCCCAGGTCAACTTATGTGCAAACCTGCTAGTGCCTTATCCCCCTTCGTGTGTACACGCAAGCACAACACCAAGCGCGCACGATAAAGATCCTGTAATCCATGTCAGAGTTCGGTGGGTTATTGAAACACGAAAATGCCCAGCATGCTTCCCCCGAAATCGGCGTATGGCTGCCTGAATGGTGGGGTAAAAACGTACATGTAAACATCCACTCGTGCAAAAACATGAGTGAACGTGGGAGTTTCAGCCCATGAACAAAGACGAAGAAGACTATGACCACGCTGGGCGACGGTGAAAGGTGTAGAATCTATTCCGGAACAATTGTTTTGTGCAAACCTCCCACCTCCCTGAACTTATTAAATTTGACGTCGTAGTTTAATTAAGAAGGGGCAGATTCCTGCAAGATACGGCGTCAGCCTAAAATCTCCATCCTTCGGTAATAAAGATAGATACATGAATGAATTGATAATGAATCAATCAATCAACCAATCTCTGTCTCTGTCTGTCTGTCTGTCTCTGTCTCTCTGTCTCTGTCTGTCTGTCTGACTGCCTCTCTCTCTCTCTTTTCAACTAGAAGGAAAGTGAAAGCACACTTTCTAAGCCACTGCGTGCAGAACTTTTTGTTTAATGTAACAGTATGGCACAGCTTACAGAGACAGCGTTAAATCAGAACTGATCCGCGCGCACACGTGTGTGTGTGTGGGGGGGGGGGTATGTCTGTGTCTGTGTGTGTGTGGGTGGGTGTATATGTGTGGGTATGTGTGTGGGTGTGCGTGTGTGTGTGTGTGTCTGTGTGCGTGTGTGTGTCTGTGTGTGTGTGTGTGTGTGGGGGGGGGGGGGGTGTACCGTAGAAGCGTTGCTCTGTTTCCGCACACTTCACGGGGCAAGTCCAGTTAAAAAAGGGTTTAAGGTAATAGTACGAACAAAATTACATTCTCGGCAATTGATATTTTTTACTCGACCTTTTGAATAAACAAAACATCAATCGAAAAATATTACGCGAAGCTGTCTTTACTTCAGTTAGTGTGACACTGAATGTCGGACGTTTTTGGAGCCCCGATGTCTCATGCGGTCATTGTCAAACTGAGATTAGGGAGAACAAGATACAGGTATAAATGCTATTTTGTTGTGTAAGTAGAAAAAAACAGTCCTCTTTCATTTCATACCCAAAACATCTCTGTGCTGTTAATTTTACAGTTTGAGTTACTATAAGCGAAATACTATTTATCAATATTTATTAACCAACCTGCATATGTACCAGACAAAACAATGCCTGGCAACAAACAAAGAACACAGATTCTGTTTATCATTCTTTATTTGAGCATCTGGGTACAACTGAGTACAGCACCAAGATTAACGGGAATTCATTGTAAAGAGAAATAACATTACAAAAAATATTATAAGTTATTTATAATAATAATAATAATTTAAAAACAAATATCTGCTGACAATGCAAACATCGGCTAGCTTTGAAATGCCGAAAATTGTCAGCGCACACATCGTAAAGTGTGTCTTGAGATTTTAATTAAACCGGGTTTTCCAAAACGCTGTCACTTATCTGCACGTGATCATTTGACCGTTTTTACGGTCACCTGCGTACGCGGTGTGTTAGAGCAGCACCGTACAGAGGGGTTCTGCGGGAAACGCAGCAAAAAGAAAGTGGGACATTTTTCTCGGACTCGTGTAGCAGATGCCAGGCACTAACACTTGATCTCTAGACTGTTTTGGCACAGTACGCAAGATCACAGTCCTTCGGTGCTTCCAGTTTGTACAGGTAGAAGGCTCCACAGTTGCGGACTGTGATGGGTGTGCGAAACCAGTTGCAGCTCCACCAATGTTGAGCACATGCGCGTGCAGCTTTCTCCTGTCCCACTGCTGGCAGCTTCCCGCCCTGTAGGTCAAGCCAGTAGGGACTGCGCGTACCGCAGTGAGAGCTCTGAAACAATTAGGGCAAAAGACCACCAGCTTCATATCCAGAGCTGGACTCCCAGTGGTGTATAGGCGAACGACAAGAAGAAGATTAGGGCAATAAAAAGGTTTGTCATCATGTTCACGAGTTTTCATTCACAAGCACCTGGGAAATAAATCTCATGTTCCCCAGGCAATAAATCCCCGGTTACCATAGTTGCAGGAAGCAGGTTATACACGGATAATCAAAAGCAAACCCAATAGAAACGCTCGGGGATTCTTCGGCTCTTTTCATTGGTGTTTCCCCAGACCTAAACAGACGACACGACACTGCTTTGCAAAGTTCCAAAAACGAACTGGCAAACGTAAACAAAAAACAAAACTACTTCATGAAAGGTCATACATTCATCAAAAACAAATGAAACTTAGCGATATGTTTTGTCTTCTTACAGAGTCATGGAGTGCGTGTATCTGTGTTTCGATACACAGACGTTCGGAGAAACACGAACGTCAAGTTCAAGTAAAACGACCCCTGACACACACATTTTGACCCGTGCACAAGACGTTGTATCGATAAACGAAGCACAAATAAGAAACAATAATAAAAGCAAAGAAAATAGCAACAAGATATGCAAACATCTAACAAAGCCGAGCAAGCAGACTGACAGGTCTAATGAAAAACAAAGAGGCAATGAGTCGGAAACAAGATCGCGATTCTTTACTTCGCTGCACGACGCAAATCTTCTGTGACCTTGACCAAACGTAGCTTCCACATTCGATCACTCAGCTTAATATTTACAACAGAAAGCCGAGGGGGTGGAATACCGAGATGAACCTACAGAACTGTGCATCCTCAAACCTGACATATTCATCCCAACATTTTATGAACTCAAAAACACAGAAAGTTGCTTCCACACGCCAGCTTTGATTGCCAGTGGTTATCAAACCGGGACTCGTGTGGGTAATTATCAGCACGGAACCCGTGTTTCAAAACATGGCTCCCTGGGTTGATTGTGCACTTATTTTCTCACTACCAAAATGATGACAAAAACGATGTTTGGTGGTTTGTTGACAGACCAGCTTCGGGGGGCATATCGACTTTTGTTTCATATTTATTGAAACAAAAGACGATATGCTCCCCCTCGGACGGACCAAAGAGCTGGTCTGTCAACAACCCATCAAACTTCTTATAATGTTTCCGACAACAAGAACAAAAGAAGGGTCGGTGTTCTTTTTCATTTATTTTGTTATTATTGTATTTGTTTGAAGTGTGTGTGAGGTTGTTTTTTAAATTGATTTACAAAGGTGCATGTGTCTTTTGATTGGCCGGAAATCGTGTGTGTCGGCTGTGTCACCTGAATAAGTGAAAAGAGCAACTTTCTTTGTCTGCAAAAACGAGTTTGTCATTTTTGATTTTAATATTTGAAGGGCCGAACGAAATTCTTGGGTCGTGAGAAAAAAAAGAAAGTTAAGTCGAGGAATCGAAAACATTGATAGGTTTATTTTCTTAGCCTAAATGCCGTGTGGCATAGGGGTGGTGTTTATTTTTGATTCTCAGAAAATAACCCTTATTTTAACCCAGATTAAAGCAGGTACTGATATAAACTACCCGTCATAAAAACAGAATGCCTTCCAGTGCATATATTTGTGACTAGAGGTGAATCGCGAGACAGAGACAGACAGCGTGGCGGTTCACCACACTCACCTTTGAAGGCGAAGTCCTGTCAAACGGGATTGAGAATTTTAGAGCTTATTTCTTAGCCCTATATTATCTGTTGTGGCTTCTGAAATACAGACAGACAAAACCCGCTAGACCCCATCACAAACAGAACTCTAAAATCCACAGGTGTTGCCCATACAGAGGGCCCCAAAGGGGGGGTATCATCACGATCACGGGAAGGGACATTTTAGCTTTCACGATCACAGTTACCTTGATTTTTGTTTTCACGATCACGAACACCAGTGGCAAATCACGGTCACGGTAAAAGTTTCAGGTACAGAAAGCACGTGTCAAAGTAAACACAACCACACAGTAATTCGCTCCTCTGGATCTATTGTTTATTCAACACAAAGTGAGAACTGTTGCACTTTCTTATTATCATTTGTTGATTTCTCTTTCATACACACATAGGAATGCATATCATGATTTGTAATCAGTAACAAGAATGTTGTTTTCATTGTTCTCTCTCTCTCTCTCTCTCTCTCTCTCTCTCTCTCTCTCTCTCTCTCTCTCTCTCTCTCTCTCTCTCTCTCTCTCTCTCTCTCTCTCTCTCTCTCTCTCTCTCTCTCTCCCCACTCATACACATTCAACTCCCACACCCTCACTCACACACATGAATATATACTTGCACAATTTCACATTTCCAGAGCTAAATCTTGTAAACCCATTTTCTCAAAAACTATTGGGTGGATTGAAATTAAAGTACATGTATGTGTAATGGGTTCTTTATTTTCAACTTTGCCATACAATTTGAGGTACACCATCGCCTGGTTTCATGGCCTTGAAAAAACAAACAGGAATGCTACAGGCAAAAAATGGTTTTACATGAAAGAAGCGCGCAGTGGCGAAGCCACAAGCCCGAGCCTGCAAAGCAGGCTAGCCAACTAGGGGAGTCCGGGCATGCCCCCGGAAATTTTTTCAAAAAATGGTTAAAATCTGTGCAATCTGGTGCATTCTGGGCATCATTTTCAGGGCGTAATAGTGTTGTGATCTTGTTAAAAATCCCATTTTAGCCTCCCCCCACCACCATTCAACACACCTCCAAACTGGTGAAAACAACACTACTGTGCGCTGGCTCCATTCAGACCGGCGCCCGGTCGCGTTGCGCGATATTCACACGGATCGTTTTTGCGGAAATTTTTCAACTTCACCGGAATAAATTTGACTTTACCCGATTTTGAAAACGGCTTTATCGGATTTCCGGCAATTAAGGGAAAAGTAGCATGCCTGACAAAATCCCCAACGAACATGACTTTGATCGTCTTTGACATGAGGATCAAATCAGTGACCCAAACTGACACGTCTCCCCGCCATTGTTTCTGAATTTAACCCATTGTTGATAGTAAAGTTTACAGGCGCTAAAATAAATCCAAGCTTAATGCAAAGAAGCGACAATTAGAATCTATGCCAAGCGTGTCCACGTTGCTGGGATGAAAAAACACATTTCTAGTTTCGGTTTTGGCTACACGCAGACTCGATCTCGAGCCAGTCGAGGTCACACTGAGCGAGTGACAGCCGGACGTGGCAATGTCGACAATGTCAATGATCTCACTCAAACTCAAAGATCTTGAACAAATTTCAAGATCTTTGCCTTCATTCAGAACAGTCATAGAGCAACATAGATCAACATACCTTGATATTTCGTCTTCGGAAAGACCGACCCGCAGAAGGAAGGCATTCTCGCCGCCTGCTTTGGTCTGGCTTGAATCCACAAAATATAACAGAAGTTCGATGACAGTACCGCTGCACGCCATTTTTGATCTTCGAATTCGAATTTGACTGAATGCACTCAAAACTTGTGCACGAAGCCCTTCCATTGGATGAAGTTTGGCAGACTTTTGCAATTTGCCTTCTGATTGGATCTCTGTCAAAATCATATTTCTGAATGTGTTGTTGCTTCCCTTCAATCGGGATTGGCTCCTTGACGAATAGAGGATCATAGAGTGATACAGCTGTGAAAAATGTACGTTGAAAATAAAATGCTTTGCAATAATGCCCATCACGATCACGAAAACAAATGACGATCACGATCACGAGACTTGATTTTTTTGTCATCACGGATCACGGGCAAAGTCCCATCACGATCACAGAAATGGAAATTTCGGCAATCACGGTCACAGAAAAGTCAAAAAACGCCAATCACGATCACGATTTTAAACCCTTTGGGGCCCTCTATACATACACACAAACACACACACACACACAGAGAAGCCGTATAATATGTATATCTATATCTATAAATATATAGAGATAGGTGACAGTGTATTTTTCGCGTGACTATAAATTGATTCGACCTTTTCACTTTGACAGTAAGAACAACTTACGGGTGCAAGGACTAGGGGCCAGTTTCATATACGCGCTCTTAGGCGTTCCTAGGAATAGGGCCTTAAAGGTCCTCGTCTACATTTTCTCACAGAAATTGAGATTTGACCGCTAAAATGTTTAATCCATTCACTAACACTTTCACAAAAAAACACCCCTCCGATCAGAAAGGACGGAGCAAGTGTAGCCGTTTGAAAATTCATTGATGTATTCCATCGTAGTAGGATATCCTTATTTGGAACATAATCGTAGTAGGATATCCTTATTTGGAACATGATGTAAACCGGAAGTTTTCAAAGTGCTCAACCACCCAGAATTCCTAGCGGTGAGCAGCCGCTGGCTTGACGAAAGTTCTCTGGTAAGTTCTTTTTGTCAATTATGCAATACATTCTTGTCGTATAAGACTTTTAAGTGGCTGCAAACAAGGCTTCCTAATGCAACAAAACAGTTTCAAGCAATTTGTTTGCTCTGTTCACGTACTGTGTTCGTCATTCGTAGATATTAAATCTTAGCCGAGTTGACGCATTTCAGGGAACCTCTCAAAAGTCAGATTTACGCTTTCAGCATTGCACATTACGGTACTTTGTTTTATGGCGGTTTTTTACAAAGAGGCTCTGCTTAATGATTCGGTTCAGGAATTAAGGAGTCATCATAAAAATAAAGCAAAAGCATAGGTCTAACGCTAACTGAATGTTTCGAGAGGCACAGTTCCGACACAGTGACACACGTACACTGACAATGAAATCTAAAACGCTTGCAATCGATCTAAATTTGTATTTCTGCACACACAAAACATTTCGACTACAAAATAAGGATCGGAATCAAAAACAATGGTATTTTCCAACAAGAGTCCTTGATTTGTGTGCTTTCATTTATAATGAGTTTACGTAGACTACTACCCGCAACATCGATGTCAGAATCGCCATTGATTTTCCTGCAAGACTAACAACTACAGATCTAACTGAATCAGTTGAATCAGAGATCTAGATTCTCCGGTCGAATCTTAGAATGCAGCTGGTTTTTATTTTTGTATTTCTTAGGTCTATGTGTGTGCCGTATGTGTGTAAAATGTGCGTGTTTGTGTGTTACTGTATGTGTAAAATGTGCGTCTGCGTATGTCTGTAGATGTGTGTGCGTGTGTGCATGTATGTGTACGTACATGCGTGCGTGCGTGCGTGTGTCAGTGTGTGTGTGTGTGTGTGTGTGTGACATTCACGTGGTAGTACGAGTGATTGAGTGAATCGGAGTATCTGTACGTGTTTGTTTTCTTATACCTGATCATGTTTTCTTATACCTGATCATGTTTTAGACGATTCATGTATGCATTTATAGTTCTTAAAAATGCCAAACGTGTAACTCATTATACATTTGCCCCTTATGGCATAAATAAACTAACACTGTACTGTATTGCATGGTAGGTATACTATAAGCCACGTATTTTATTCACTTATGATTCATGTCCGTCAAGTATAACCGTTTGTCCATGTCTTTTAACAGTTTTGTTTTGTTGTTTCTTTTTTTTCTGCAAAAGCTGTCCATTTCGATACTCAGGTCGAACAAAGTACGCTTATCTCATGTCTCAACTCTGAGCTAAACATCGTCTCCACCGGTCAGAAGAGGCAGGGCAGGGCCAGCAGTGTTACATTGTTTGTCAGCGCAATCGGGGACGTTAAAGGGAATCAAGGACACAGAGAGTCCGCATGCGGACAGCAACTCAAGAAGCTGCCGCCAAGAGTTATCGGGAAGAAAGATCCAGTCTCTTAGTCTTACAGTGAGTTTGTGTAGTTACAAATGTAATGGTTTGAAGATTTCTTCTCTCTGTTATTGCTTGAGTGCTTATGTTAATCTCAGTTATTCAAGTATGGGCTGTATATTGTAAATGCGTGTGTGTGCATATGAGAGAGAGAGAGAGAGAGAGATAGAGAGAGAGAGAGAGAGAGAGAGAGAGAGAGAGAGAGAGAGAGAGAGAGAGAGAGAGGGGGGGGGGGGGCGGTGGTGACACACTATACTTCCGTTTGCTGTTTAAAAGGATACTTACAAAATCGACAATCCCATCAATCAGTCGAGACACAATTTATTAACAACAGAATTTTAATTATATACCAACTTATTTAATGCATACACTCTTACATATGTATACATCTGAATGCATAAAGCACACACACACAAACATGTACAAAGTAACCCCCTCAACAAAACAAAATAAAAAAAAACATGCCACCCATTAAAATGCTGATAACTCATGAATTACTTATGCAACTTACTTCAAATTTGGTGTACATTGGCCTGAGATATGGGATGATAATTCCACAAAGTTTCATGAATGCCGGTCAAGTGCGCATGGCTTATAATTATATCTATATGCCGCTGGTTTCATAATACTACATCTACTAAAACAGATAAAATGGATAAAAATTTGAATGCATCACATTATTTCATGACAATAGGACTTTTAACTGTGTTGGTCAGAACATGATTAACGAGATGACCGCGGGGGAGCTAGCTGGTCCTGTCCATTGCTGAGCGGCTCCCATCCCCGGTTTTGGGCATGGCCTGCAGAGGATCCTTCCCAGAGGAGCCTACTTCAAGTGCAGCCACATGTCCTTCCAGGTGTGTTTGTCACCACTACCAAGATAGGTGAAGGGAGGTTGATAACCACCCGTCAAAGACCTGTAATTACAAAAATAGTACTTAAAAATCTGAAACAGTTTCAAAACTGTTAGCACACTGCTGTTAATCGCCATAAGTTGTGCATGACTCGACTATGATGTGCCGTAATTATGCATTAAAATTATGATGAAAAAACAACAACCTGAAAAGTGATGGGCGTGTCAGGATAGGGCGGATAATCGTTATATGAAATCTTTAGAAATGTGTCCTGTTTCAGTTATTAATCTTTAAATGTTATAACAACATCCTGGAAATTCACTTCGTAATACTAAAGTAGAAATGGCCCAGTCAGGCTGATTTTTTGGCAAATACAGGTTGACCTTAAAAAAATGCAACCCTCAAAAATGTTAATAACTTCTACATCTGTTGACCAAATCACTTTATATTTGGGGGACATAAACTTAAGCCTATGCATGACCCTTCCACATCTTGGCAACTTTTTTTTTTGAAATAGCACAAAAGTCTGACCATTTGATCTACAAAATTGCCCCTTTGTGAAAGTGTCACGGTAGCTGAAGTTTATGTCACCCAAATATAAAGTGATTCGGTCAACAGATGTAGAAGTTAGTAGCATTTTTGAGGGTTGCATTTTTGGGGGGTCACCCTGTCACCCAGTCTTCTTCAAAATGGCAAAACAACACTGCTAGGCACAACAGCTGAAACAAATCAATTTGTGTGGGCAAAAAATGAGTTGTTCTTCAATTTGAGATAATAAAAAAATTAAAAAAACAGGGTCACTCTTGCTCACACAATCAAATCTGCATCCAAATCAGTATGTGTTGTTCACATATCTTGTCTAACATGGACGCTATGGCATGCTGAGCGGTGTAGGTGTCAATACTCTCAGCAGGCATAAAAGGCAGTTTTGAAGCCATTTTAGCGGGTAATAAGACAAAGAATGGTACATTTGAGTAACTCGCAAACTTTCGGAGATTTGTGTTAACACATGTCGTAAAGTACACACGAAATCTCAAGTCATGTGAGGTATTAGTTCTGCTGTTATGCGACATCCCAGAAAGAGTTTTAAAAATAAAGATGTACCCTGTCCGATTGAACAGAATTTTTTTTAGAATTAGCATGCATTTAGAAAAATGAAAGCTTCAATTTACCCTTAAATTTAATACAGTTTCACCAATGGCTGTTCAAAGTGCACTTGTTTAAACGCACACACACATTTTTGGAAAATGCTTTTTCAAGAGCCATTGATCAGTTAAGCGTGTTGGCAGTGAGCTTTGCTATGCGTAGGCCGACATTTGCGCTCAGCGCTCTGAATGAGTCAACTTCTTAAAAAAACTACTTTCGCGTTGAAATCCTCATACCACCCATGTCTGATAAAATATGTACATGAAATTTGAGTATGTGGCGCATCTGTCATTGTTCTTGAAGATTTCAACAAATAAAATTTGTTCAATGATTCAGCAAAAACCTATCGTCAATTTAAGAACTGTTTCTGACATGACAAATAACAGCAGACCTAATGTCTTAAATTACTTGAAATTCCGAAAGTACTTTACAACATGTGTTAGCACAACTCTCCGAAAGTTTGAAGGCAATGCGTTAGCGAGTTACTGTTAACCCGTGGTTTGTAAAAATGTAAAAACATTTTACAAATCACGTCGAACCTAAAACAGCGATTTGTAAAAATGTAAAAATGTAAAAATATCGCATTCCACAAAGTAATGCATGCCTTTTATTTTTATTAATTTTTCTTGTTTAGAGCCTCTACGCTGAGTGGTGGGGGTGGTTTTAGTTCCACATCCCATGTTGGTGCAATCCCATTTTGCCACCGTCCCATTTTTTGCCCCATCCCATTTTTGCGACATTTCACAAGCCAAGCGTCATTTTACAAACATGTCATAACAATAGCGCGACATCCCATTTTGACACCATATCCCATTTGGCCGCCATGCCGTTTCACCGCATTCCATTTCGCCCCCATCCCATTGTCGCGACATTTCACAAGCCAAGCGTCATTTTACTACCGTGTCATAACAATAGCGCGACATCCCATTTTGACACCATCCCATTTGGCCGCCATCCCAATTTTTACATTTAGTCAAGTTTTGACTAAATGTTTTAACATAGAGGGGGAATCGAAACGAGGGTCGTGGTGTATGTGCGTGCGTGTGTGTGTGTGTGTGTGTGTGTGTGTGTGCGTGCGTGTGTGTGTGTGTGTGTAGAGCGATTCAGACTAAACTACTGGACCGATCTTTATGAAATTTGACATGAGAGTTCCTGGGTATGAAATCCCCGAACGTTTTTTTCATTTTTTTGATAAATGTCTTTGATGACGTCATATCCGGCTTTTCGTGAAAGTTGAGGCGGCACTGTCACGCCCTCATTTTTCAACCAAATTGGTTGAAATTTTGGTCAAGTACTCTTCGATGAAGCCCGGGGTTCGGTATTGCATTTCAGCTTGGTGGCTTAAAAATTAATTAATGACTTTGGTCATTAAAAATCTGAAAATTGTAAAAAAAAATAAAAATTTATAAAACGATCCAAATTAACGTTTATCTTATTCTCCATCATTTGCTGATTCCAAAAACATATAAATATGTTATATTCGGATTAAAAACAAGCTCTGAAAATTAAATATATAAAAATTATTATCAAATTTTTTTTTCGAAATCAATTTAAAAACACTTTCATTTTATTCCTTGTCGGTTCCTGATTCCAAAAATATATAGATATGATATGTTTGGATTAAAAACACGCTCAGAAAGTTAAAACGAAGAGAGGTACAGAAAAGCGTGCTATCCTTCTCAGCGCAACGAATACCCCGCTCTTCTTGTCAATTCCACGTGCACTGCCTTTGCCACGGGCGGTGGAGTGACGATGCTACGAGTATACGGTCTTGCTGCGTTCAGTTTCATTCTGTGAGTTCGACAGCTACTTGACTAAATATTGTATTTTCGCCTTACGCGACTTGTTATTTATTCTTCTTGCCAAGCCTCACTATACTACTATACTGCGTTATTCAACTAGGAAGACATGGGGCCCGGGTAGCTCAGGTGGTAGAGCACTAGACTTGTGATCGAAAGGTCGCTGGGTCGAATCCGGGCCGGGACGGACACGGGTCAACTTTATGTGCAGACCCAGAGACGGTATCCATCTCCCACCCCCGTGTCACCACAATGGCACGTTAAAGATCTTGGTCATTCTACCATAAGTGCAGATGGCTGATACCACCTAAACACGCATACATCAAAAGCCGTGAGGGCGTAAAAACTCGAATCGTATAAACCAATTCATGTCCAATATAGGCAATTAAGACCTGACGGACAATAAGCCCCTTATAAAAAAAGGAAGACATTCCGTTTACGCCAAATCCCATTTTTGCCACAATCCAAAATAGGGATGGCGGCGAAATGGGATGACGGCAAAACGGCATGGCGACAAAATGGAATGTGGCGCTAGTGATATGACACGGTGGTAAAATGACACTTGGCCTTTGAAATGTCGCGAAAATGGGATGGGGCAAAATGGGATAACGGCGAAACGGGATTGCGCCAAAAGGGGATGTGGAGCTAATGGTACATGATATGGTGGTAAAATGACACTTGGCCTAAGAAATGTCGCCAAAATGGGATGGGGGCGAAATGGGCTAACGGCGAAACGGGATTGCGCCAAAATGGGATGTGGAGCTAATGGTACATGATATGGTGGTAAAATGACACTTGGCCTAAGAAATGTCGCCAAAATGGGATGGGGGCGAATTGGGATAACGGCGAAAGGGGACTAATAGATCCCTTGACTTTGGGGTAGTGCGACTCTGTCACTGCTAGCTTTCCACTGGGAGGAAGCGACCGGAATTTCCCAACGATGGGACCTCCGAGTAATGAAAATAAAAATAAAAAATAAAAATCTTAAAATTAACAGTAACAGAGTCGCGCTACCCCAAAAGTCAAGGGATTTCGTATTCGTCCCTTGACTTTGGAGTTGACAAGAAAATATCGGGCGCAAAAACGTGATTTGTAAAAATGTTTACCGTGATTTGCACCATTTTTTTGTCTCATTACCCGCTAAAGCGGCTTTAAAAACGGCCTTTTATGCCTGCTGAGAGGATTGACACCTACACCGCTCAGCATGCCATAGCGTCCATGACTTACTTTGGATGCAAATTTGATTGTTTTGTCTAAGAACATGCTAAACATGTTTTGTTTTAGCAGTTCTGATTCGTTGTCAATTTTAACGCGGGAACCTTGATTTTGCGAATTTGATTTTGGGGTGTGTTTGTGTTGTAGGCTTCACTGTATCGACACTACGTCATGTAAACTCAATCTGTTTTCTGAATAAGTTAGGGGCATAAAAGGCCTTTCCAGTCATATAATTGGTTTTACGATAAACGGCCTCATCATAAAGATCTGCCCTCAAACGCATCTGTAAAGTATTTTTATGACGAGTAGTGTAGAACAATCACCATCTTGCACATCTGATCGCAAGATTATGCATCCCCGAAAAATTCTATGTCTCCGGCGCATCAGTATCTGTCCGAAGTGTTTGAAAACAACTAATTACAACACACACACACCCCCTCCCAACCTCCACCACCACCCCCCCTCCCAACCTCCACCACCACCCCCTTCCCACCTCCACCACCACCACCCCCCCTTCCCACCCAAGAAAAACAAGTCGCGTAAGGCGAAAATACAACATTTAGTCAAGTAGCTGTCAAACTCACAGAATGAAACTGAACGCAATGCAACGCAGCAAGACCGTATACTCGTAGCATCGTCAGTCCACCGCGCGTGGCAAAGGCAGTGAAATTGACAAGAAGAGCGGGGTAGTAGTTGCGCTAAGAAGGATAGCACGCTTTTCTGTACCTCTCTTTGTTTTAACTTTCTGATCGTGTTTTTAATCCAAACATATCATATCTATATGTTTTTGGAATCAGGAACCGACAAGGAATAAGATGAAAGTGTTTTTAAATTGATTTGGACAATTTAATTTTGATAATAATTTTTATATATTTAATTTTCAGAGCTTGTTTTTAATCCGAATATAACATATTTATATGTTTTTGGAATCAGCAAATGATGGAGAATAAGATAAACGTAAATTCGGATCGTTTTATAAATTTTTATTTTTTTTTACAATTTTCAGATTTTTAATGACCAAAGTCATCAATTAATTTTTAAGCCACCAAGCTGAAATGCAATACCGAACCCCGGGCTTCGTCGAAGATTACTTGACCAAAATTTCAACCAATTTGGTTGAAAAATGAGGGCGTGACAGTGCCGCCTCAACTTTCACGAAAAGCCGGATATGACGTCATCAAAGACATTTATCAAAAAAATGAAAAAAACGTTCGGGGATTTCATACCCAGGAACTCTCATGTCAAATTTCATAAAGATCGGTCCAGTAGTTTAGTCTGAATCGCTCTACACACACACACACACACAGACACACACACACACGCACATACACCACGACCCTCGTTTCGATTCCCCCTCGATGTTAAAATATTTAGTCAAAACTTGACTAAATATAAAAAGAGAAGAAAAGAATAAACACATTGATAAATACAAGGAGAAGGAAAGAATTAATTTACTTTTTTTTCCAATCTTTTTTGATAACAAATCTATTGCTTCTAGGTCATCATTATTAGGCCGATGATTAAACCAAAGCTTAGTCACGGAAATGCATATATGGACTGAAAATGACGTGTTTTTTCTTGCAGGACAATGGCTTGGACACTTATGACTTCATCCTGAATCGGCAGAGCAGCGATGTATTCTTACATGGATGCCATGGACGCCTTCCACCTAGCGGGCACACAGATGGTTCACAAATCTACCCACTTGTATATTGCATACCTACCCCCTCACTCTCAACCATTGCTCCTTCAGTTCTGTAGTAAAACATAGACTAAGAGCGATCATTTCTGAAAATATTGTAAGACATTTGCTTCTTTACTTCTGCAGCTGCATCAAAACACACACACACACACACACACACACACACACACACACACACACACACACTTAATACCGATGCCACATTTCAAGTAATCGGGCTGCATGTATATTTGTTGTCTTCTGACACGGCTATGCATGCTAAAGTCCACAATCAGAATGGCAGGAGCTATTGGAAAACCCGTTTTCTTTTTTTTTGCATTTTACAGTAAATACATTTTTGTCTTTGATCTTCAGGCTTCCATAACAGTTCTCTAAATGTCTTGAGAATACGCCTGAAACGTTACATGAACCAAAACAACAACCGAAAAACAAACGCTGTGCATAGGAAACACAAATATCGATGATAATCTGCTAATAATTTAGCAGGGAGTATCAGCCGGGACATTATTTATTATTCTGAATAGATCAACATTCATATATGCATCAAGTGTACTAATTGATCCTGCTAAATAGTTGTATTTGTTTGTGACTGATGCACTTTTTATTCACTTTGCACATGTATCACGTAAGACAAATCAAGGGAGGTAATTTTGCTCGGATTAGATGGTTCCCTCCCCTGATAACAAAAGCACACAAATTAATTTTTCCCCCCTTCTCGTATGTGTTATTCAGACGTTTTGTTGGTTTTTGTTGAATATTGATGTGAAAGGTTCAGTCCTTCCCGAGTAAACTATTCGATTTACAGTCTCAGAACAGACCAGGCCTGAAAAGACCATCGCTAAACACATCAACTAATCAGCCTGGGTGCAGTTTGTGATTGTTTTTTATTGACTGATTTGTGAACGAACACAAGCAGGAATCTGTGATGATAACACATCAAAATAAATTATCACTTTGCGCATGAAGCAGCCAGGTTGTCGAATCTAAGTCTTTGTTCATGTACAATCTTGTCTAAATCTGAGATGGTGAGCCAAAAGTTTTCATGGGAACGACTGTGCCTTTCTGTGTCTCAATTTTTACACCACATGCTACTCATGATTGCATGACACTAAGAACAGGCAAGATGTGGATATCGTGGTTTTAATGATACATTCGGACATACAAATGGTTACCGCTGTTTTCTTAGATACGTGTGATCTCTCTTTTTCCCCTGGTCCTTTCTTTTTGATGTTATTTAGCCTGAAGTTTGTTGCAACTATTGGTCCGCTTGCATTTGTTGTTATAGTAATTGTGGATATGTTATTTAATTTGTCTGTGTTCCCTTATTATGTTGTCACTGTCAGCTTGATGAATAAAGGCTATGAGAAAAAAAAAATGTTACCCTTCACTATTAGCTATGATACTAAATATTTCTGATACCTTGACCAAATACGATGTTTATTTTTGCGTGTTCTCGTTTTTTCAGAGCGAACACACACACACACACACACACACACACACACACACACACACACACACACACACACAGTCTCTCTCTCTCTCTCTCTGTCTTTCTCTCTCTCTCTCCCACACACACACACACACACGCGTACACACATACACACTCACACACACAGTTTCAATGTTAAAAACTTGAAACAGTATCCCTGTAGCATCGATGAAGGTTGTGTACAGGAACATCATAAAAGCTTGCTTACAAACGGACTCGCTGTAATCGAATAAAACAGCTTTCGAATAAAATAGCTTACCGTTGCTTGCTCAAACTGCGGCTTCCTTGTCCACATTCCTGGCGCACAGATCTGCAATGTGCAACGTTACTGTTGAATACACACAATTTATGTTGAAGTCAGAGGGCACAGACAGACATATCCCCCCACCCCCTACACACACACACGCGCGCGCGCGCAACTGCGTGAAGATGCACGTCACCTTATCATTTAATCACACAATGTAAAAACGTGGTGGTTAAAACTGAATAGTATCATGAATCTCTGAAGAGAATTTTTTTTTTTCAACAGTCGTTCGTGTAAGGCACACGCAGATTGAATGTAGCTGAAGCCATACCGTAAAAACTAAGAACAGATCTATAAGATTCTAAAAAAAATTTGACATTTTAGTTCTATTCATCTGGATGAGCTTGATCTGTCCATAGATGACGAGTTAGCGATACCGTCTGTATAGATCTATGATCTGTCCGAAGTAGAATCGGCCACAGAAAATGCAACTCCCCCCTCCCTTTCCCACGACACACACCACGACACGACACTAGCTGAGAAAAGGAAAAAGTGTGGAGGAATACATAATGTAAAAACCAAATCTAAATGTAAGCCCGGTTTAAGATTTCAAACCGCCTTTGAGTATGAAATGTTCGGACGCGCCCTTTCAGCCTACAGTGAGATGGTAATCATGTACGTACAAGCTTTGTTTCAGAACTGTGAAACGTAATAACTAGGGTTGAATTCAAATATATACAAGTAAAGTTAATGGAAGATCAAAGTAAAGCTAAAGGTTGGGTGTAATGTCAACAATTATACTTACATTCCGTTTCAGCATGCTCTTCCACAGGAAAAACTCCCAGGGCTTTGTCCTGCTTGCGATTTTGCCAAAAGTACTTTGAGCACACCCCCGACGTAACTTTCAATGAGCATCATGGTGTTTTTGCCACTTGCCGGTTGAATTTGGCGCCTAATTCCAACTTCGCTGCATCTCAGGGTTGTTTCTGGTCTCCCAAATGTACACATTCAGACCTATGCCGCCCTGATCGATCACAAGTTTGCTTTTTACGTAACTGGCGCAAGATGGCAGACATCTTTGGACCATAAATGACTCTTTGCGCATGCGCCGCTAATAATTTGATTGGTCGATATTTTTAGGCAAAGCACATGGTCTCAGAAAACAGAAAAGTAAACATTGGAAGCGTGAGTCACGCTCCCAAAAAATAAAAACTTTTTTTACATATATGTTTTTTTCTGTAACTTTTTGCCCCATGGTTCATTCATCATCTGAAATAACTTTTTAGCGAAATCTAACCATACGATTATTGGAAAAAAGTCAAAATGTAGACGACCACCTTTAAAGGACCAGACCACGCTGTTTTAAAGGTTATTAGAACCACTAACCGATGACTGAAGGTTAGAGAAATGCACCTAAAGATTCCAAAAATGTAAAGAAATTCACCGATTCGTAGCTTAATCATTGTGATTTAATTAAAAACGTTCCGCCAAATTCGTCTGCTAAACGAGACTTCGAAATGGCCGCCAGTAGACGAGAACCGGCTGTGACGTCACTTAGTGTTTGGAAACCGAAAGTTACAGCTTACGCTCAAGTGGGCGTTTGCCTAAATCGAGCATCAACAGCACGCCGAAGGAATGCGCACGGCTGCTGATAGCTATGAAGTATAGAAAAAAGGTTCAGGCATCAGTTGTCACCTTTTTCCGATGGGCTTACAACTTCTGCAGCAAGACTGATTAACTGGAAACGGCCAACACGATGTGCTGTGTTTCGCGACACTTTCTTCCAATGCGAACGCAGTTAAGCCGGCAAGAAAACCTGGCACACACAAAACAGCTGTTGCCTAACGCAGTTCCAGTTCCGACAATTGTTGACCACTCACAGGAGGTCAGAAACCGGATACCAATGTCATCAGAACGATCTGCTTTCACTAAACGCAGACGAAAGGAAGTGAGTACATGTATACTGAATGTGTTCTGTAAGGGATAGGGGTTCAGTGTCACTGGGCGTTTTTGTCAGACTGACAGTATTTGTAGTGGAATGGCATCTGTTCCTAATTTTAAGCACATGTGTTAAGATTACAGATTAAAACATATATATCTGTTACTACATGTCCGTCCCCATGCACCCACCTTAAAGTTCCCTCTCTCTCTCCCTCTTTTACACTCACCTGGGTAATCGATGAGTCTCAGGTTTAATCAGTGTCCGTCCATATACACATAGACATTCACACAAACACACACACGTTGTTATAGTTGTTATCTAATTCAGTGTTGTATTAAATAGATAAAGAAATCGTTAATACAGCAAGCTTGCATGAATAATTTGCTGTTGTCCTTTTTTTCAGATCAGGTTCTGTAATACAGTAATTATAATTAATACAAGTACAAATTCATGTTTGCAGTCATACTCATAGTGTGTGAGTGTGTGTGTGTGTGTGTGTGTGTGTGTGTGTGTGTGTGTGTGTGTGTGTGTGTGTGTGTGTGTGTGTGTGTGTGTGTGTGTGTGTGTGTGTGTGTGTGTGTGTGAAAAGCACTTTGATACTTAAAACATCTGTGTTATTTGATTTTATTACAAAACTGCAGTCAGAATATTAAGCAGACCTATTCCAACAATACATTTTGATCAGCAGTAAATGTAATGTCAAATTATGAACAACAATCATGTGAGCAGATATATCTAACAGAAACAAATAGTCTAGCAAAATAATACAACCAAGTACATGTGTGGACATCATCATCCACATAAAAAAATTGATTGTAGGAAGAGCACTCTGTGTTATTACCACTGCTTCAGTCAAACTGCCAGTTCAACTTTATCTCTGTGGGTTGTTTTTTTCTCTCAGAGTAACATGGGGAAAAAAAACCTTTAAAAAACTTGCATGCTACAGAGCTGGATTGTTTCTAGTGATCATGCAGCATGATTTATCCGCATAGAAAACTACTGAAACACCTAAACAGAAATAACAATGTCTACAGAAAAAACCCACTGTTTGATTGCTGTCTGTAGTACTCCTCTTGCTAACAGTGGCATTAAAATAATTAAAACTAAGCTATGCTCTCTTGGGGGGGAAAAAGTGCTCTAAGTACTTGTTGTGTCTACATAGGCAAAACAAAACTATGCAATGTTTCAGATTTCCTGACCCACCCTATGTTTTTCCTCCTTATCCTGGACTATTTTGGACTCTTACAAAAATGTAGGCTACTTCAAAAATGACAAATTTTAATTTTGCAGGCTTACAAGGAAATTGACTCTTCTCTTACAACCAGAATACACCATGATTTCAAGCAAATAAAAAACTACATGCACCTGAGAAAAAAAAAACTTTAATTCAAGAAGTTAGACCTCCTAACCCCAGCTTTTCAATTCAATTCAATACGTTGTTGATGTTGATTATGGAGCTTAACGTCCTCCCAGGTAACTAGGGACCTATATTGGGGCATGATTTTTTATACAATGTTAAAAGTGTAGGGTGTAATGGGGGGGAGGGGGACTGGAGGGTGACGGGGTGTAGTCGCTAATAAATTTAAAGGTGCGTTTATTATCTAATATACCAGACATTTTGTTTTGGCTGGTGTACAGAATAACATCACATAAAATCGCACTCGTAAAACATACAAAACACATAAAATGTACACATCAGTACACACATAACCCAAACCACACATATCCATACCAGCACCATCACACACATATCCACATACATACTCTAGTTTGTACATTATAAAAATAAATACATGATTATGATTAATATCATTACTAGTCAACTTAAATTAAGGCTCAAAATAGGTCTTAAGATGGATGTTATTTAGTGTAATGAAGAGATTATAAAAACCAAAAAAAAGCTATGAGAAAGAAAGTATGAAAGAATGATGCCCTTTCTCCGGTGAAAGTTCTGCTGATTGTGGTAACTTTTTTTTCTGTCTAAAACAGGCATCAGGTTAACTGAACGAGCTGTTTGAGGGGGTGGTGATCCTAACACTGGCCTATGGCAACACTGGCCTATGGCAGCTACAACAAAGCTCTGCATACACAGCAAGACTACAATGCAACAGTGCCCAGACTTTGACTGCTACAGGCTGCTTTCCCATGCAAAGTACAAATGCAAGTGTCCATAAACCAGGGTTTAATACAAAGTCATGTAGTATGTGAGTGAGTTCTGATGAAAAAGTGATTGTGTTGTAATATTGGTTATTACTGAGTGTTAATGTTACAATGATTACATTATAAAAACAACAACAGAACAATGTGAAGAGCAAACTTCTTCTGTGGGCATGCAAGTGAGTTAATCTTGTGTGTGTGTGTGTGAAACTATATGTGACTGAGTGTTACAAATTTAAATGACAACAGTTTTCTTGATAGCCTTTAAAAACAACAACAAATACATACATTTAACAATCAAACAAATATAGGCACCTCAAAAAAAGTTGTATGTACACCTTCGTGGCTGGTGATGCATTCTTGCTCCCCTGCAAGTTTTCATTCTACAATGTACCTCAGGCTAGCTTCCTCTCTCTCTCAAATCTGCCCCTCCCACACAATACAACAGGTACAGTGGCCACTCTGACACCAGTCTCTGAAATAATCAAGAACAGTTAAAACTGCGATGAGCTGTTGTTCTTTTACTCGTGAATGCAATGCATGAACACTTAAACAATATCCCACTTATTCGCGAGTGCGTTGACAAGGCGAGAGTGAAAAAATAGCACAGACTCGAAAGCAGACGATAAGTTCAGCACAGAGAGCGGGCGTGTTTACCTTTGATCGCTGAGACAAACAGTGTCGCAATTTTCATCGTCACTGTTTCACTACTGCTGGAAGTGGCCTCCACCCTCATCTTTCATGCTTGATTCGAGGAGAGAAACCGGTAGTTCGAACATGTACGGTTCAATTTCGTCTGCAGTTACGCTCGTTGTCATGTTGGTAAACAACCATCTCCACACGGTGTGACGTCACGGATAATTTATTCATAAGCCAGTCTCGCGAAGATCACGCGGCACAATGGCGGGTCGTTTTGGAGAAGAAATCCGTCGCTTCGGTCACAAAATTCGTCGGATTACGGCCTTAGAAGATTCCGAAGTAAACCAAACATTGTTGAAGACGGTAAGAAAGTGGTTTTCTAACTAACTGCAAACATCGGGAAGTGTTCGGTCGCGCAGGAACACGATTCGAAGCGTTTTTGACGCTAAAACAGCGTGGTCTGGTCCTTTAAGAGCTCTTAGCTGAGAGTGGGACGAAAGTTAGGAACGACGCGTTTCATGATCCATCTTTGGGATCGCTCTTTGCAAAGAGCGAGCAAAGCGCTATTTTTAGTGGCTAAACGGAGTTTCCCGATTAGTTACGTCACATCAGGTTCAAGGTCACAACATCCGGTTGAAAGCAGACGAAAAGCTGATGATAACACCGATCCAAACAAAGTAAGCACACATTTACACATAACCCTCCTTTCCAATGTCAACAAAAGCAACGCGATCGTGGAGGCTTGTTTTTCTAGCCCCGTCACAAAACGAATAAAACATGAGACTTGGTACCTGTACATACGTATTATATATGTAGATCTAGATCTGAATGACGTCCTTGACATCGTCCATAATGAATTTTCTGGGCCTCAAATTTGTTAATAACTTCTAAATCTGTGGACCGAATCACTTGATATATGGGATACTTAAACTTCAGTCTATGCATGACCCTTCTACAAATTGACAAATTTTTAGATCAAATGGTCTGACTTTTGTGCATTTTCAAAAAAGGTTGCCAAATTCGGGGATCGACTCAACAGCACGAGGTTTGAAATTGAGCAGTCGCCGAACTAACCCGATTTCAGCACTCAAGATTGTTAGCTTTGGGATAATTTGAATGACTCAGTATACCTGAATCAACTTCAGACAGTCAGTTATTTGAATATAGCAATTAAAAGCCGGATCAGGGCATTTCAAATGGATGAAAGCGTTCCTGTCATAAATGAATTTTGCGTGGCATTGCGAAAGTGTAACTGTACAACGAAGGGTTTATTTTTTCAGTCATTTGAGTTTAGCAAATATGTTCATAGTTGTGCATACACTTCAGTTCATCCACGACCATTCTACACAGTTTCGAGTCTCTAGGTATAATGATCGGACATTTACCTTTTCTACAAAATGTGTTTCAAATTACCCCTCCGAAATTGTGAGTGGCACGAAAGCTTTGCTGTTTAGGGAGCTGTAACTGCTTTCTTTAGGTCACCGATGATCTAAGGGGGTGAAGGGGGTGTTTGTGTATTCTCAGATATTCAGATAATCCAAACAGTAAAAGTCTGGAGGGTTTAAATCAGGTAAGTATTGCTACCGCTAAATGTCAAACCTTGTTCTGTTGAGACGATCGTCGAATTTGGAAACTTTGTTTCGAAATTGCACAAACGTCAGACCATTTGTTCTACAACATTGCCAATCAAGGGAAGGGTCATGCATAGGCTGAAGTTTATGTCCCCTAAATATATAGTGATCCGGTCAAGAGATGTAGAAGTAATTAGCAGTTGTGAGGGTTGCAGTTTTCTTGGGTCACTCTGTACGTGTCTTGTGCCATTTTGACAACATTGTGTGTGTGTTTGATTGATCTGCACCTTGCATCGATCTGCGTAAGGCTTTGCTGACAGAGAGGGAGGTTTTTTTGTTGTTTTTTTTGTGGTGTTGTCAGGTCAAAGTTGTTAAATTTATCTGGCGTACTTGTCATGCAATTGTGACGTAAATAAAAATGTATTTCATTCAGACATCACAGACTGGGTGTCAAAATATGTGTGGGTGTTTTAGTTTTTACATAGATCTACATGAATTATTTTCTGTACTTATGAAGACATTGACTCTGCAATAATCAGTCGTGATAGGTCATACTGAAGAGAGAGAGAGAGAGAGAGAGATAGAGAGAGAGCATTGGTCAGCATATCCTACGGATGGTCATTTCAGTAAGAAAGCATTATTTGCGTTATATGTATATCTTGACACAGACACACAAGCACACACACAGACTTTTATCTCCAAGCAGTTATTAAATGCCAACAAGAAGCATGGAACCCAACAAAACATCATTCAAATCTTTCTGATCATTCACATCTGACTTTATTTCAATGCGATGCATCGATTTTCACCACAACTTAACACGAGAAATAGCAGGGTTTTATTGTTTGACCTTTTTCTGGTTACCTTTTACATACCTTCCCAACACTGTAAAGCATCAATCATAAACACCAACACGAATGCGTTTATATTTGTACATTGGATAATTATTAATTGCAGACTATGAGGCTTTTGTTGATTACATTCAGTCACTGCCACCTGTGATCATCCAAAAATCAATCAATCAAAACTGCCTTTAGACATGTACCCAAAAGTAAAAAAAATTTCTTTCCAATTCCAGATAACCATAAACGCCATAAATACCGGATTATGAATCCCATAATGTAAATGGGGTGGTTGACAAGATAGTTTGCATAACAAGGATTTTTTTTTTATATATATAGCTGTATCAAATACACAGAGGATGGCCAGGTGAAACCTTAAAATAGAGTACGAACATATTCTTTATTTGAAAGAGAATTTTAAAAGGCCCCCCTCCTCCTCCCCTCCCAGTGTTTGTCCAAGTGTAAGACTTGTCTTATCCCACCAATCCATGCAAAAGACAGTCCACATCTGTGATGATGAGAACAATTCTTTGACATGGAAAGATTGTGCCTTTAAAATATAAGTACCATGTCAAAATCCAGATCACAGGTTTGTTGCCAATGTTTACTTGCCCAATTTCACAAGGCACATTGAGTCAGACTGTGTGAAGTTCATGCGATACAGTATCAGATAGTAGACATGTACATTAATATTCAAAGCATAAGGTATGTATTTTGTTTTTACCTGATTAAAAGTTCAACCTGACAAAGCATTTTCGAATATGTTTTATAGTTTTTGTTTGTTACTGAAGAATGTTTAAAAAATAATTTAGTATTATTGAAAAAAAACAATATTCTTGGGCTTGTTGATCCAAATTCATGGGGTGACTGTGAGTTAAAATATTTTTTATTTACTTGTTGTTTCTTTTTATATTGGTTTGGGAAACAGCTACCAGCTTGTTTATGGCTATGTGAGACAAAGTTACATACACAATTTTCTGATCAATCTTTTATTATATGAAGTCTTATATCGCGCGCGTATCTCCAGACTCAGACTCAAGGATCTATTTATGCCGTGTGAGATGGAATTTTTTACACAACACATCACGCATTCACATCGACCAGCAGATCGCAGCCATGTCGGCGCATATCCTACTTTTCACGGCCTATTATTCCAAGTCACACGGGTATTTTGGTGGACATTTTTCATCTATGCCTATACAATTTTGCCAGGAAAGACCCTTTTGTCAATCATGGGATCTTTAACGTGCACACCCCAATGTAGTGTACACGAAGGGACCTCGGTTTTTCGTCTCATCCGAAAGACTAGCACTTGAACCCACCACCTAGGTTAGGAAAGGGGGGAGAAAATTGCTAACGCCCTGACCCAGGGTCGAACTCACAACCTCTCGCAAGTGCGTTACCACTCGGCCACCCAGTCCTTTATTTGTTCATGCAAGGCAGGTATTACTATTGCCATTGGATATACACTCTGCCAAAAAAATATGTTGCACCCATTTTCGTACCCCCACTAGACCATTCATTCCCGTGTCAATTCATTCAAACTTTCTTTGTCATTAAAGGCCATCCACTTGGCTATCTGGCACACATTTGGAATCAAAGATTCATTTTACATGGGTTACATGATCGCCTCTTAATTAAGGGTACCCCCCAAAATCGACCCTATAAAAACGTTAGGCACGAATTATACATCAAAGAAAATTCAGAATAGGCACAATTTGGCAACTTTAACATACGAGGATAAAGCCAAATCAATTATTTTACCTTTAAATGCCATTGAACGTTTAAATGAATTAACACGGAAATGAATGTTTTAGTTGGGGTACGAAAATGGGTGCAATAAGGCATTAAGTTTGCCTTCAAAGTGTGTATGATTCAGAAATACTAGTCGCTGTGTGTTGAACTGGGACACCTAAGAACAAGGTTGGGGTTAAAATCAAAATTCAGAAAATTGTCACAGTACTATCCCCTCTCTTTTTTAGGTCACAGAATTAATTATTCAATTTACATAGACAAACTTAAAAACTCAATATCTTCAACAACAACAGCCCGAAAATCAATGTGGCTTTAAATTTCATCGCAATTGAGTACACTGAAGAGCACAAGTCAACGGAAATTACGAGAAACAGTGATCAACATGGTGCATATTCCAAGGAAGTTGAGGGCAGGAACTACCATAAAATACACCGGTTTTTCTCTTCAAGTCATTTGACCACAACTTTTGAAAAATTATCTTTTAACACAAACGAAGTAATTTGAACTACTCAGTCGGGCCGATGTGGGTTGTGGACGACCCATATGGAATTCCGTAAGGAATTTTACGCTGTGTATTCTAATTGGGATGGTGTAGGTCATGTACGACCCATACTATGCAAAGAGACGGCAAAACTCCTAATTGGATGGCGTGGGTAGTGTACGACCCATACTTTTTATTTTACTTTTAATCCTTCTTTGGAAAGTATGGATTGTACACGACCCACATCATCAGGACTGTGTAGTCCAAAGCGTGATTCTTTTAAAGAACTAGGCAGATGCGTTTGAGGGCAGAAAGTTTTGATGAGGCAGTCTATTGTAAAACAAATTATATGACTGAAAAGGGGCATGTATTGATTGCCCTTATTCAAAAAGCTGTTTGAGTTCACATGAGGAAGTGTGTATACATACAGTGATTCCTACAACACAGGCACCCCCAAAAATCAAATTCGAAAAATCAAGGTTCCTGCGTTAAAATCGACAACAAATCAGACTCAGAGCAATCAAATGTGCATCTGAAAGTCAATTTTGTTACTATGCTATGCTGAGCGGTGTATGTGTTAATTCTCTCAGTAGGTATAATATTATGTGGTAAACCGGCACGGTTGGCCTAGTGGTAAGGCGTCCGCCCCGTGATCGGGAGGTCGTGGGTTCGAACCCCGGCCGGGTCATACCTAAGACTTTAAAATTGGCAATCTAGTGGCTGCTCCGCCTGGCGTCTGGCATTATGGGGTTAGTGCTAGGACTGGTTGGTCCGGTGTCAGAATAATGTGACTGGGTGAGACATGAAGCCTGTGCTGCGACTTCTGTCTTGTGTGTGGCGCACGTTATATATACTAGCGGACAAAAGTTAGGGACGGGCCACTGATTTCCCCGCTGACTTTCATTTGTTTAAAACACCCTGTTCTTTCGTCAGCAAAATCAAATGGCTGTCGCATGCTACACACCAATGGGTAGGTTATGCTGTGTTAGCAGGAAAACTGCACGGGACTCCCGGGCGCAGAGCTGCAGCACGTGACTAAAATAGCAAAATCGCCAAAAAGTAGGCTGTTGTTTGGCGTGCGCACGGGTAGAATAAGGCAGGTAACATGGCAAAATTGTTGTGCACATGCAAGGAGTAGGACAATCCTTCGAGTGTGAATTGTGATCACGAATTCGGCTTTATAAGCCGCCGATTTTCTGCGAGCTGCCATCTCCTCACCATGCCTGCCAGGCGGAAGCTGACAACATTCAACCGAGGAAGAGCAATTGCCTGGCTCCACGACGGCGTATCCAAGTGCGAAGTGGCCAGGCAACTTGAGGTATCGCATTCAGTCATTGTAAGGCTGAATCAACGGTTCCAAACGACAAACAATGTCGATGAGAGGCCCAGGTCGGGTCGCCCCAAAAAGACTACTCCCAGGGAAGATCGTTTCATCCAACGGCAGGCGCTGCAGCACCGGGCCACCACCTGCAAGGTCATCAGAGGGCAGTTACGGGAGGCCACTAACATCAACGTTAGTGAGAGGACCATCGGCAACCGTCTGCATGACGCCCGGCTGCGGAGTCGTCGTCCTGCTGTGCGTCCCCTGCTGACACAGGCTCATCGCCGGGCTCGTCTGGCCTGGAGTCGCCGCCACTTGAGATGGACGCGCCGGGACTGGGCTCAGGTCCTATTCAGTGACGAGTCCAGGTTCAACCTGTACCATTCTGACGGCCGGCGCAAGGTCTGGAGGCGTGAGGGCGAGCGTTATGAAGACGACACAGTGCATGAGAGGGTGGCCTTCGGCGGGGGCTCTGTCATGGTTTGGGGGGCTTCAGCCTTCATCAACGCACCCCCCTGTACCATGTGGTCGGGAATCTCACTGGTCAACGCTACAGGGACGAAATTCTCGCCCCTATTGTCTTGCCGACCCTGCAGCAGATTGGCCCAAACGCCGTGTTTCAGGATGACAATGCTACTCCTCACAGGGCCAGGCTTGTCAACGACTACATCCAGCAAACCGGGGTCGTCAGGATGGATTTCCCTGCCTGTTCGCCAGACATGAACCCCATAGAGCATGTATGGGACGAACTGGACAGGCAGGTGAGGGCCAACCACCAGCCTCCCAGAAACCTGCAGCAGCTGCTGCAGATGCTCCAACAGGAGTGGCAGGCCATTCCACAGGCCTTTTTCACGAAGCTTATGAACTCTATGCGGTCAAGGTGTGGTGAACTTGAGCGCAAACGTGGCGGACACACCCATTATTGACCTCATGAAAGTCTTGTTATGTTTATTTGTGACCCCTCTGCTGTTTGTGGACATGAATAACCGAATCGGCTCGATGAAATAAACCCAAATTTTGCAGTTGCGTTGCACATTGACTGAAGTAAACGTGTTCCAAATTTCCGTACGATATGTTCATTCGTTCTTTTGCTGTGATTGCGTGTGTGAACCGTCCTTAACTTTTTTCCGCTAGTATATATGTCAAAGCAGCCCCGCCCTGATATGGCCCTTCGTGGACGGCTGGGCGTTAAGCAAACAAAAAAAAATATGTGGTAATCCTCTCAGTAGGCATAAAAGGCAGTTTTTGAAGCCGTTTTAGCGGGTAATGAAACAAAACAATACATTTGAATTTCTGCAATTTTTAACGCATTGCGTTCAAATATTTGGTGATTCGTGCTAACACATGTCATGAATTAGAAAAGACAACATTAAACAGGTTTGCGATTGTGAGGTGTTAGCCGGTATTTTTACCGACAATTATCAAATGAATTAATTAAGCAACAAATCAGTGCTGGTGCCGACGCTATTCTTAGCGTACATTAACGAACCCCCCGGAGAGACTGACGGCACTAGCGCGCCTGTTTGCGGACGACACTGCAGTGTACAGGGTGGTGACTAGCGTAAACGACCAGGCCCAGCTACAACAAGACCTCCATCGCCTAGCCGAGTGGGAGAAGAGCTGGGACATGCAGTTCCATCCTGCAAAGTGCAACACCCTGCCTGTTACGAGGAGCAGACGCCCACTACAGCCCTCTTACCAGCTCCATGGGCATACGCTGGAGACAGTGAAGGCGGTCAAGTACCTGGGTGTGACCATTCAGAGTGACCTGTGCTGGGACGACCATATTAACAACATCGTCAGCAAGGCAAACAAGACCCTGGGGTTCCTGCGGCGCAATCTGAAGATCTCATCAAGATTCGTGAAAGAGCAGGCGTACAAGGCCTTTGTCAGGCCTATCCTGGAGTACGCCTCGTCAGTATGGGACCTGCACACCCAGAAGAACATCGACAAGCTTGAGACCGCCCAGAGACGAGCTGCCCGATTCGTCTGCAACCGCTACCACAACACGTCAAGTGTCAGCCGGATGCTGGACTCCCTTGGGTGGCAGTCTCTGGAGGAGCGCAGGAAGCTTGCCCGCCTATCGATGCTCTACAAGATCACGAACAGCATCGTCCACTGTCCGGGCATCAAGTCGAAGCTGGCCCCCTTACCACCACGCCAGCGAAGAGGCCATTGCCAGCAGTTCGACCTCAACACCTGCCGCACTCAGTATCGGAGTGCCGCTTTTCTACCCAGCACAGTGAAGGACTGGAACTCTCTACCAGCAGCTGTCGTCGAGGCCCGCACTGTCGACACCTTTGTGTCGCGCGCCTCACACTAAACCAGTAGCCACTGTGACTCATGTCCCCTCCCCCCCATACTCCCCAACCTGTGAATTTTAAATGGACTTTTGGATGCTGGAAACGCTGCTTTCTTGGACTTGCGCAACATCCCATCAAGTGCCGAAGTAATCACTACTGTTGATTGTGGGCAATAATGGAAAGACAAGACAACCAGATGTACCGAATTACAAACAAAATGTCAAGTCATTTGAAACATTAGTACTGCTGTTATGCGACATGTTAGAAAGAATTACAAAAAATAAAGATGTACCTTTTCCAAAGAAAACAGATTTTTTTTTAAATATGCAGGCTTTTTAAACAAACATTAAAGCTTCAAATTACACTGAAATGTAATTCATAATCAACGACGGCTGCTCAGACCACTTGTTCAAACGCGTACAAACATTCTTGGGAAATGCTCTCTCAAAAGCCCTGCTCAGCAGCTAGCAGTTAAATGTTCAGCAGTGAGCTTGATGTGGGCTATTTGTGCTCAGCGCTGTGAAAATAGTCCACTTCTTAAAGATTACTTTCGCTTTGAAATCCTCATACCATCCATGTCTGATAAAATATGTACATGAAATTTGAGTATTTGGTTTATTTGAAGTTGAAAATAGCAACAAATTAAATTTGTTTGATGAGTCAGCTTAGAGTTAGACCAACCGACTATTTTAAGGACTCTTTCTGGCATGTCAAATAAAAGCAAACCTAATCTCTCGAATGACTTGATGTACTTAACGACATGTCTTAGCATAAATTACCAGACGTTTGAAGGCAATGCATTGAGAAATTTATTAAATGTGCTGGATTTCTTCTGATTACCCACTAAAATGGCCCCAGAAACCGCATTTTACGGCTTCTCAGAAGAATTATATACCGTTCATCATGCCATTACGCCATTGTTAGACAAGATATGTAAACTAAGCTGACTGTTTGGATGCATATTTAATTTTTCTTTCTAATAACATGCACAACAGGTTTCCTTTCAGCAGTTTTGATAGTATGTCGATTTTAACACGTTAAACTTGATTTTGCGAATTTGATTGTTGGGGATGCTAGTCTTGTAGGTTCTACTTTATAAACAGTACCTCGTGTAAACTAAATCTGTTTTCTAAATAACATAGGACAATGAATGGCCTTTTCAGTCTTATAATTGGTTTTACAATAAATGGCCTCATCAAAATGATCTGCCCTCAAACGCGTTTGCTTAGTTTGTTGTTGTTGACAGGTAGTATAGAAATAGAATATGAACGTTGGACATGTTTTAACTGCTAACTAATATTGACAAAACCACTGTATACTTCTGTGTCTGCAGACTGTTCCTGGCATAATTAATGTAAATGCTTAAAAAATTCCTTTAACCATTTTAAATATAAAATTTGTTGTTTTGTGCAAGGGAGGTTACACAGTGGCCACTACATACAGTGTTGGTAGTTGGCCCCTGAGCAAGCGTCAGCATCAGTGTTTGTAGTTGGCCCCTGAGCAAGCGTCAACATCAGTGTTGGTAGTTGGCCCCTGAGCAAGCGTCAACATCAGTGTTGGTAGTTGGCCCCTGAGCAAGCGTCAACATCAGTGTTGGTAGTTGGCCCCTGAGCAAGCGTCAACATCAGTGTTGGTAGTTGACCCGTGAGCAAGCGTCAGTATCAGTGTTGGTAGTTGACCCGTGAGCAAGCGTCAGTATCAGTGTTGGTAGTTGGCCCCTGAGCAAGCGTCAACATCAGTGTTGGTAGTTGGCCCCTGAGCAAGCGTCAGCATCAGTGTTGGTAGTTGGCCCCTGAGCAAGCGTCAACATCAGTGTTGGTAGTTGGCCCCTGAGCAAGCGTCAGTATCAGTGTTGGTAGTTGGCCCCTGAGCAAGCGTCAGAATCAGTGTTGGTAGTTGGCCCCTGAGCAAGCGTCAACATCAGTGTTGGTAGTTGGCCCCTGAGCAAGCGTCAGCATCAGTGTTGGTAGTTGGCCCCTGAGCAAGCGTCAGCATCAGTGTTGGTAGTTGGCCCCTGAGCAAGCGTCAACATCAGTGTTGGTAGTTGGCCCCTGAGCAAGCGTCAACATCAGTGTTGGTAGTTGGCCCCTGAGAAAGCGTCAACATCAGTGTTCGTAGTTGGCCCCTCAGAGAGTATCAGGGTCAGTGTTGGTAGTTGGCCCCTCTGCGAGTGTCAGCATCAGCGTTGGTAGTTGGCCCCTCTGCGAGTGTCAGCATCAGCGTTGGTAGTTGGCCCCTCTGCGAGTGTCAGCATCAGCGTTGGTAGTTGGCCCCTCGGCGAGTGTCAGCCTTAGTGTTGGTAGTCGACCCCTCAGCGAGTGTCAGCATCAGTGTTGTGTCAGCATCAGTGTTGGTAGTTGGCCCCTCTGCGAGTGTCAGCATCAGCGTTGGTAGTTGACCCCTCAGCGAGTATCACCATCAGTGTTGGTAGTCGACCCCTCAGCGAGTATCACCATCAGTGTTGGTAGTTGGCCCCTCAGCGAGCGTCAGCCTCAGTGTTGGTAGTCAACCCCTCAGCGAGTATCACAATCAGTGTTGGTAGTTGGCCCCTCAATGAGTGTCAGCATCAGTGTGTGGGTAGAGGTCCTTGAACAAGGAACAGCAACATAGTCAAAAGAGCAGAAGGTTTCTTGTATTAAATGTTAGCAACAGAGCAGTTTCACCACATAATCTTACAAGAAAAAGAGAAGACAGTGAGTAATTCTAAAACTTGCACTTAGCAAACCATTTTATCTGTACAAATTGTGTACTTTAAAAAAAAATCACTCCCGAATCATTTTGTTCAAACTTTCTACGCCATTAAAAGCACTTCACTTGGAAATGTGGCACACTCTTCCGCTGCTCAAAAAAGGATGCCCCAAAAATTGACCCGAAAAAACACAAAGTACCACTTAAAAATCAACTCAAGTTCAGGATAGACACAATAATAATAATAATAAAAATAGAACATTTATATAGCGCTTCTTCACAGCTCAAAGCGCTTTGGCAACGTTTACATACGTGAAGAAGAACATCAATTATCTGTCCAGAACAGGGTGTCTTCTTTGGTTAACTTTTGTACTTTGTGTTCTGCCATTACTGCTGATGCAGGTGTCAATCGCTTCAGCAGTAAAAAACATGAGGTCTTGCGTTAATTTAGAGGGGTTAAACAATTAAAAGAAAGCTCTGTATATCAGCAATGACTCAGTCCTTTAAAATGAATCAGACAAGGCTAACAATTCAGGAAATGGAACAAACCAACTGAATTACAAATTAGCACAATTTCTTGAAATCCCCTAGAGCATGTTCTATTCTCCTCACAATCTATGCC
The DNA here is from genome assembly GCF_037325665.1 of Littorina saxatilis. Classification (NCBI taxonomy): domain Eukaryota; kingdom Metazoa; phylum Mollusca; class Gastropoda; order Littorinimorpha; family Littorinidae; genus Littorina; species Littorina saxatilis. The sequence goes on along the minus strand of NC_090253.1, from coordinate 56,164,622 downwards.
CCCCCCCCCCCCCCCCCACGTTAACAATAACAGCGTAAATACATGTTTTTAGTACTAGTAAATTACTAGTTATTGTCACTTAAGAATCGGTTTTGTTGATATCAAGGAGTAGTAAAATTTAAAGTCAAAGTTTCAGATAAAAGTTTAAAAAAGAAGTCAAACACTGAAACAGCATTCTTCTTACTCACTGTCCAGTTTTTGTGTGTGTCACTGTGTGTGAGAACAATACGTTTTGACACATCTCTTTCAATGTGTATGCATACTACTACTATTACACAAGTTAGTAATATGTGATCCCAGAACGCCTCTTCTTTTGTTTTCCAAATGTTCTACAGAATTGTCAATGACTGAATGAGTATCATATTACAAGCATAACATATTTACCTGAAATGATGTCCAGTCTTTTCTTGCACACCACGTTCACTAAGACTTATGCTTTCATTGGCATTCCTCATTGTCTCTGCCCTTGCTTTGGTAACTGTAGGTTAGTGTCCACGGGTAGAAGATGACACTGGAGGAGAGCATGGTGGTGCCAGACGATGCAGACGGTGATGAAGTTTATTCTCTGGTGATACAAGAAAGAAAATTATGAGCGTTTGCTGAATGTTTCAGTGTTTGCGTGTATGCATTTACAATTACCAGGTGAATACGCTGCACAGATCTGCAGTGCAGATGATACTAAGACAACACTGTCAGCACAGCTACCAAGTCAAACTTACAACGAGCACAGTCAGTATATAATATGGTGCTGATTAACAATAACAACCCATTTAAGTTTCAAACATGCCTTTTCTGCTCTAATGTTTTCTCTCTCATGCAAGCTGTTTTATAACCTTGACATTTTCTGCAACAACATTCCCAAACACAATCTGAAAAGTAGCATGCCTTGAAAGGAACATTTGATCAATTATGCTTTAGATCTATTCCAAACATTACCTTTTTTCATCATGACAGGAAACAATGCTGACGTGTCTTGCTGACGTGTCTAGTTCACGTGTTGAGTTAACCTGCTTGGAGCACTGCTGTAGATATAGGGTGTGACTGAGTATTCAGGGTGTCAAGATGTAGCCAATGTCACCGTATATGAACAAGCCCAGAGGTGCTTGGATTGCAGGACACACCCAACTCTCATTTAAAATCATGGTACCCTTTTCACACCCTGGCCATAGAACAACACGACACACGGTCCAAAGATGTTCGTCACCAACTACTTCAATGCCTGTAGAAGCCGTCACGGCGTGGCATCCTTCCTTGTTGATATTATACTCGTGCTGTTTTGTTTCGTTGACTGACTGATAGACTGTTGTTCGAAAATGTGTGTAAACAGCACCACAAACACGCCGAAAAAGTGCACTACAAGTACAAGCTATCTGGAATTGCTCACGAGTACGTGTGGTTAGCCGCTTTCTGTCGGGTTCACACTCGTCGTGCGAGGCAGAATATACATTCGGTGGATGCAGCGAAGACTCGTTTCCTTGCTGATGTAGAATATGTCGCCGTGCATGGACTGACAGACATCAATCACGCAGAAAACGGTGCAATCATAGTCTTCGCGGGTGCTTGTAAATGCTAAACTGCATACCGTCCACACTCTTGTCAACATATTTCAAAGAGGAGTCCATGCTTTGACAAATGAAAGCGTGCGGCACTCTCCTTATCGTCTTGGGCATTCCGCGGATCCGTGCGGTGACGAAAATGTGTTGATGGCGCATGTTATATCGCAAAATGATGCACGAGTCGAGTCGACTCACAGTCTCATTTACGGCCGCCATTTTTAGGATTAAAATTATCTCCCTTGCAAGTTGGGGGCGCTTCTGTCTGCTCTTACCTAACTTAGGGCTGGGGGGGGGCTGCCCTATGTTAAGAGCGACATAGGAGCGCTCTTTGGCCAAAGAGCGGTCCGTGAAACGCACCTATCTTAACTTTGCTCTTAACCCCATCTTGACCCCTTAAGAGCTCCTAAGTTAGGATAAGAGCGGTATATGAAACCGGCCCCAGAGTTATGGAGATATGGAAAGTATGACTCTGTGGAAAGGGTCCACCTGTTTGCGTGTAAAAAGTTTCTGAAAGTGACAATTCGAACTCCAAACAACATTGTGTATGGTGAATTGGGAAGACATCCGCTGTATATTAACTCTGCAGTCAGATGTGTGAAATACTGGTTTACACTGCTGAAGCAACCTGATTCAAGATATTCCAAGATTGCATATAAAGCTTTATGTAATTTGGCATCGAAGGGCCACACAAATTGGGTCTCACATGTGCAGAGTCTTTTATGTTGTAATGGTTTTGCTGCTGTGTGGATGCACGGAACGGTTGGGAATGAGAAGTGTTTCTTACAAGAGTTTAAAAGACGTTTACAAGATTGTTTTTGTCAAGAATGGTTCTCCTTTTTAGAATGCAGTGAACGTTTTGACATTTATAATTGTTACAAAACATGCTTGGAAAAAGAGAAATACATTGAATTAATCGAAGATATTAAGTACAGAGTTGCTCTTACTCGTTTCCGCGCAGGAGTATCCGAAATCAACGCTCACAAGTTTCGGTACGCACCAAACCAAACGACAAGAAACTGTCCTCTCTGTACAGCTGATAAAGAAGATGAACACCATGTTGTATTTTTATGTCCTTTTTATCAAGACCTTCGAGCAAAGTATTTGAAAATCTCGAACTCTAAGACGCTGCAACAACAACTTGTGTATTTCTGTGGCAATAATGAGGAAAATGTGATGAACAGCTTCAGCAGATTTGTGTTCTTCATGCTGCAGAAGAGACGAACCCTTATAAATGAGGTTCAGTGATATGTCATCAGGGTTTTAATGTATTTGTTGAATTTTATGCGTGACTATAATTTATAACTGTGCAGATACTATTGCTGTTATTTTAACCACTATTGTAAGGGGCTGTGGCCTTAGACAATTAAAGATTTGTTCTTGTTCTTGTTCTTGTTCTCACTCTCTCACACACACACACACACACACACAAACACACACACACACACACACGCGCCCGCGCGCAAACACACATACATACATGTGTGTATTTGCGTGTGTGTGTGTGTGTGAGAGTGTCTGTGCGCGCGCGTGTGTGTGTGTGTGGGGGGGTGTGTGCGTCTGGGTGTGTCTGTGTCTGTGTCTGTGTCTGGGTGTATGTAAGTGCATGTTTGTGTGTGTGTGCGCGCGCGCGTGTGTGTTTGTGCGTTATTATGTATGTGTGTGTGTTGAGGGTGGTGTGTGTGTGTGTGTGTATATGTATTTATGTGTGTGGTTGGGCATGTGTGTGTGTGTGTATATATATGCGTGTGCATGCTAATGTGTGTGAGTGAGTGCGCGTGTGCGCATGTGTGTGTGCATACATGTGTGTGTGTGTCTGTGTGTGTGTCTGTGTGTATTTGTATGCGCGCGCACGCGCGTGTGATTGTTGGAGTATGTATGTGTGTGTGTGCGTGTGTGTGGTAAGTATGTGTGTTCGTGTGTGTTTGTTTGTGTGTGTGTGCGTGTGTGTTGTGTGTGTGCGCGTGTGTGTGCGTGTATGTGCATGTGTGTGTGCGTTAGTGTATGTGTGAGTGTCTGTGTGCTTGTGCGTGTTTATGTGTGTTTGTGTATGTGTGTGTGTGTGTGTGCACGTGTGTGTGTGTGTGTGTGCATGTATGCTAATGTGTGTGAGTGAGTGCGCGCGTGTGCATGTGTGTGTATGTGTGAATACATGTTTGTGTGTGTGTACGTGTGCACGTGTGCATAGTGCTTTTAGTTATGCGCTATAGAAATCTCCTTAATAAATAAATGTATGTGTGTGCATGCTAATGTGTGTGAATGAGTGCGCGCGCGTGTGTGTGTGTGTGTATGTGTGTGTGTGTGTGCGTGTGTATTTGTGTCTGTGTCTGTGTGTATTTGCATTCGCGCGCACGCGCGTTTGATTGGGTGAGTATGTATGTGTGAGTGTGTGTGTGTGTATGTGTGTGTATGTGTGTGTGTATGTGTGTGTGTCTCTCTCTATCTCTCTCTCTCTCTCTTTCTCTCTCTCTTTCTCTCTCTTTCTCTCTCTCTCTCTCTCCCTCTCTCTCTCTCCCTCTCTCTCTGTCTGTCTGTATGTATGTCTTTGTCTGCCTCTGAGTCTCTCCGCTTCTGTCTTTCTATGTCTGTCTCTGTCTATGTGTGTGTGTGGGTGTGTGTGTGTGTCTCTCTCTCTCTCTCTCTCTCTCTCTCTCTCTCTCTCTCGCTTTCTCTCTCTCTCATCTGACTCTTGGCACACAGGTCAAAGCAGAGGTTAACTTGAGTGCACGTGCACCTAGCAGGAGGGGGGTAATTTCTTGAATTAGTTGAGGGCGGTGAACATGTGTCTCAAAGCAGAGGTTAACTTGAGTGCACGTGTACCTAGCAGGAGGAGGTGGGGGGGGGTGATTTCTTGAATTAGCTGAGGGCCGTTGAACATGTTTCGTTGTTTGCCGTTGTCATGAGAACAGTTACTATTGTTTTGTTTCGTTTTTTCCTCCAAATTTTTGCATTTTCACAACAGGCTTTTCTGTTTCATCTCTCATACATGGTGTCAATTGGAGAAAAAACCCGGAACAAAACAGAAGTAACTTATCTCGTGAGAACGGTAGTGCACTAGGTTTGGGAAAAAACACGACAGTACCTTATCTCTTTCAACCCGTATGGGGCCCTTCAACATGTGACAGACTGACAAATGCACCGAACCCATTATTTTGGTTCTTGGAGAGAATTTTTCTGTGAAAACCTTTTCAGTGCCTCAGGGTCAGCTCAGGGTCAGTGTCATAAGAGCCTACATGTATGGCCGGAGGAAGCCATGTTAACGGAAGGGATATAAGACCGTTTTCAGCGGATTTTCACACTGCTAAAACCTGACTTTCTTGCAGTTGCTTTGTCTGCAATGCCTTAGAACTCCACAAATAGTCAAGCCAGGATTCTACGTGTCCTTGCCAACGCGAAGGTGAAGAGAAGGCGCCTTGAGAACAACGGGTACCTGTCAAGCTGGAAGACTTTTCTTTTAATTTTGCAGTCGCAGCTGACCCCACGTCGTGGGCACACACTTAGGAATCGCTCTCTGAGTGCAGATTTTTCATTTAGTAAACACACAAACAAGCAAACAACCAAGCAAACAAGTGTGTGTTTGTGTGTGTGTGTGTGTGTGTGTGTGTGTGTGTGTGTGTGTGTGTGTGTGTGTGTGTGTGTGTGTGTGTGTTTGTTTTTCAAACGGTTCAGCGACGTGGGAATCAACATTCGCAAGTTTGTGACCCCTTGCTTTACTTGTGAGTCACAGTTTTAACCCTAGTAAATGCACATTGTCTGACAAACTTTACGATGTAATACTTGACATGGATTTGACTCTTCACAGCTGGGTGAATTGACTTATGTTTGATTCGCAGTTCACGAGCTGCACGGTGCTAGCTGGACAGGGCAGGTACGTGAATATCACTTATCCCGTGCTTGACATCCTGAAGTGTGGACAACAATAACAGAAAACTTCACAACACAGACAATATTTTAATTTTCGCCCGCTGTCACAATGTTTCTTACCTTATAGTTTTTTCTTTGTCTATTTAAAGCGCCCTTCTGACTCGGTACAAAAGTTCAGTAGAAACTTCAATCTTTGAATCTAATTATAAACTACTTGAACCCTGAAAGAATATTTCATTTTCTCTTGTCTACCAAAATTTCTCACCTTTTAAGAATGTTTAATTAAAGCGCCCGCCTGATTTTGGAGCAAAAGTTCAACAGAAACTTAATACTCTGAAATTAGTTACACACCTTTTGACCCTAAAAAAATGTGTCGTATTGGTTCACCAACCAAGTTCTGCTTACCTTAAAAAAAGAAAAAACAAGTCGCGTAAGGCGAAAATACAACATTTAGTCAAGTAGCTGTCGAACTCACAGAATGAAACTGAACACAATGCAATTTTTCAGCAAGACCGTATACCCGTAGCATCGTCAGTCCACTGCTCACCGCAAAGGCAGTGAAATTGACAAGAAGAGCGGGATAGTAGTTGCGCTGAGAATGATAGCACGCTTTTCTGTACCTCTCTTCGTTTTAACTTTCTGAGCGTGTTTTTAATCCAAACATATCATATCTATATGTTTTTGGATTCAGGAACCGGCAAGGAATAAGGTAAAAGTGTTTTTAAATTGATTTCGACAAATTAATTTTGATAATAATTTTTATATATTTAACTTTTTAGAGCTTGTTTTTAATCCAAATATAACATATTTATATGTTTTTGGAATCAGCAAATGATGGAAAATCAGATGAACGTAAATTTGGATCGTTTTATAATTTTTTTTTTTACAATTTTCAGAGTTTTAATTACCAAAGTCATTAATCCATTTTTAAGCCACCAAGCTGAAATGCAATACCGATTTCCGGGCTTCGTCGAAGATTACTTGACCAAAATTTCAACCAATTTAGTTGAAAAATGAGGGCGTGACAGTGCCGCCTCAACTTTCACGAAAAGCCGGATATGACGTCATCAAAGACATTTATCAAAAAAATGTCTGGGGATATCATACCCAGGAACTCTCATGTCAAATTTCATAAAGATCGGTCCAGTAGTTTAGTCTGAATCGCTCTACACACACACACACACACAGACACACACACGCACGCACATACACCACGACCCTCGTCTCGATTCCCCCCTCTACGTTCAAACATTTAGTCATAACTTGACTAAATGTAAAAAGAAGAACAAGTCGCGTAAGGCGAAAATACAACATTTAGTCAAGTAGCTGTTGAACTCACAGAATGAAACTGAACGCAATGCAACGCAGCAAGACCGTATACTCGTAGCATCGTCAGTCCACTGCTCATGGCAAAGGCAGTGAAATTGACAAGAAGTAGTAGTTGCGCTGAGAAGGATAGCACGCTTGTATGTACCTCTCTTCGTTTTAAGAGCGTGTTTTTAATCCAAACATATCATATCTACAGGGTGGGCCATAAAAAGTGTCCACATTTAATTTGTTAATATTTTTCCTGTAAAGTGATATTTTCTTCTCTGTTTCAGATAGAATTTGAGACAAGCATCTTAGAATTTGTTTAAAGCCTGAATGGATCGCATTCCAGTACAGGAAAGGACCAAAATCGTTGAACTTTACTTTGCTACCAATTCTGTGGTTCTCGCCCAGCGCGCTTTTCGGAGAGAGTTCCCTGGCACACACTGTCCATGTGCGAGAACTGTGAAGCGCCTCGTGGATAAATTCAGGGTTATGTCCTTTATTGTTATCTGCGAGACTACCAGTGTTCCTGAATTTATCCACGAGGCGCTTCACAGTTCTCGCACATGGACAGTGTGTGCATTAATTAATTTTTAAGCCACCAAGCTGAAATGCAATACCGATTTCCGGGCTTATTCTTCAAAATTAGAATTGGAAAGCTACTTCCTGCGCGATGTCAAATTTACTAGGAACTTCCTGCGCGATGTCAATTGATATACAGTTCCTAGTTGACCAATGAAAAAAGCTGTTTTTGTCATGTGATCAGTAAAAATGCGATAAATACACATAAACTAGTTCCGTTGAAAAAAATAACATAAAATAATCAGACATACGAGATGTCAATTCTGATTAGGGACAATCTTCTGTGTCTCTATCAATACAACCCGGCTTCTCCCTTCGCCGTGGGTGTGAGGATTTGATCCCGAATAATAGTTGTCCAGCTAGCTGAGGAGAAAACGCAGAAAAAGCCATTAGTTTGGGAATTTCATTTCACTTGTTTGTAAATCTACGGCGTTTATTGCTGGCACACACACAATCGCATTCAATAGCCCAACTACCCTATTTCGTATTCAGGGAAATTTGGCAGCATTTCCATACGGCTTAAGTTCCCAGCAAACAATTTTACGTTGTATTCACGTTATATTCACGTTGGGTTACGTTGGGTTTACGTTGCGTTTCAACGTTTTTTTACGTAGATTTGTATGGACGAAATCACGTGGGAATAACGTTGGAAAACAACGTTGCATTTTACGTGACACCAACGTGAATGCAACGTGAATTATTGGTGGAGGTGGATTCCCAGCCAGCATGATTCTGCGTGACGCATGCGTTATTTCTGCGTTTTTCATGCGGGGATGCGTACGGCCTCGTGACACCTTCGCTTCGCGCGCGTTACTTTTCGCCAACTTTTACGCAGATTGTCGCATTCGAAACGACTTCACCACGCAGTGTTTAGCACGCATGGATTCAATGAAAAGGTGATTGCAATTTTTGTTTTTCCTAATTTTATACCGTGGGTTTATGCATTTACTTCATGAAATAATTTATTATATTTTATGTTATTAAAAAATATTTACTTTTAAATTTTGGTTATGAATAGTTATTCTTCTTCAAAAACTTCTTTTGTTTTTCTTTAGAAAAAAAATTGCATAAAAACTTTCAATCCGTTATTTATCAGTTTATCTTAAGACAGTTTCGGTTAAAAAAAAATGCATTTAAAAGTTTAATAAAAATATTTTTATTTTATGTAATGGTTTTCCCATTTAATTTTTATTTAATCATTTTGTTATTACCAACATTTATTTGCTTAATTGTTATCCTGATTATTTTTATCTTAAAATAAATATGATTATTTTAATTTGTATTATCATTATAATTGTTTTAGCATGTAATATAATTATTGTAATGGGGATTTGGTATTGTTGTAGGAATCAGCTTTCCACAAAATAATGTCGTGGAAAAATCTAGGCAAAGCATAATAAAAATATTATATGAACAGAAAAGATAACTGAAATCTATATGAACACCCATAACAAAACGATAAAAACATTTAAAAAATTCAGATTAAACAAAAAAATGTAAACTAAAGTAACTTTGAAACTAATTATCTACTCAAAATAAAGGCTGATGTTAATGGTTACATAAAATTTGTTCTCAGCATATTTTCATTTTATTTTATTTTGCTTTGGAAGAAAATCTCTATGAAAGTTCAATTTCAGGGGAGACAGTTACCTTGACTGAAAAGAGCAATTTATTGAAGTTATTTCCCTTGTCTGTCAGACAATCTCCAACTTCCTGTTGGCAAGAAGGCTGTCAAATCCACATAGAATTGTATCGGCGTTTTTTTGCTTTTTCTTCATATTGACTTGTATTTTTGACTTGCTTATTGGATGCAAGGTAATCTTATCCTTCTCTCTGAAATGAAGATTGACTTCTTTCAAGAATAGGTAAGTTGATCAACTGAAGGAAAGATTTGGGAATTTGAATTTTTGATAGCTCGCGGCTTCGGCTTCCGAGTTTGATGGCAGAGAGAATTTCTCACACTTTCGATTTTTTTTTCGCCTAGAAGAACACTGTTCTATTCATTCATGTTTGTTTTGTCTGAAAGATGGATGAATGAACTAACTTTTCCAAAAACATAAAGTTGATTGATGCAGTGGTTTGTTTTTAAGGAGTTGTGGAAGAGTGAAAATACCATCCGAATCCCGATTCGCGGGTCGCTCACGGCACAATAAAAACTGAATTTTCGTTTATCATTTTATGTCTCATTGTCTGTTTCTTGGTGAACTTTGGTTGGTTCCTAATCTGGTCGAGTCATTGCGGCAGCAGTTGTCAGGAGCTTTAGTAGTAATACTAATAGGCTCTTCATATATCTGTTTTTTTTTTATTTGTATCTTTTTATTTTTCCACAGATGTTCAACTTTCAGTTCCGCATACTGACATAGACTCATAGTCATAGTGGAATATTCTGTGTCTGAGTCTCGGAAAAGAGAAAAATTACCCTTGTTCCCGAGGCATGCATAGACTAGAGAGGCAGGCAGAGGCTGTGTCAGCGTGTGCAGTGATAAAGTTGAAAAACAGATTTTTTTGAAATAAAAATAAAAAATACATCACATTCACAGAGAAAATAAATATACTAATTTAGTGAAATTGAGATGCTTATATTTAATAATTAATATTCCAGTTTTGATGTTTGCGTGTTACTGTTACTGTTAGGTTTGGGAATCAATGTGATCCTATTTAACTTCCAAGTATTTATTTTTTCAGAAAGCTTTGACTTGAGTATGACGGTGCTCACTGCTTGTTTGAACTGAAGGTGAAGAAAGCTGAGATGGACAGTGACCTTAACACCGCCACCGATGCCAGTAACGCAGACTGTCGTTCCGTCCCGGCAAGGTGAAGATGAACAGGTATGGCTCGATAGCAATGAATGTCTCATTCAGAGTCATTGATAGTGACACTGACAGCGTCTTTTTGTTCTGTGACTTTGGCTTATTTTGTGTTTTATTCTTTTAGTTATAACCAGATGTGTCAAACAAATTCAGCTGATCTCTTTTACTGTTTTAGTGAAACAAATGTATTGTTTCCAGCAAAGGGAAAAAAAATCGGGTGGGGGCGGTTGGTCGATTTTATTTTTATATTTAAATTTTTATTTTATTTTAATAGTTTTATTGATGTTTAACACAGGCATCTCATTGATGAGAAAGTGTGAACTGTGTCCGCGGGATGCCAGAGAAGAGTAACTTTTCATCCAAAGTCTGCAAAATTGAATTTAAAATTTAACCTTTTTGATGAATATTTTTGAATGAATACAAAAAGTTCTAGTGTTTGGAGGAAAAGTTAAGGTCAGTTCAACTTTAAACAAGGATTTTTAGTGTGTGTTTGTTCTTCTGTCTAAAAAAAAAATCTGCTTGAAGTAAATACACACAAAAATTTTCATCTCCAACTGCTGAGTCCCTACATCTTTTTACCCCATCAAATGCCACTCTGTATGCCCCTTTAAAAATTGATTGCAATATATATATATTCCTCATCTTCTCCTGAATTCAAAAATATAGAGATGTCACGTTTACTTTGAACATTTGCTCAGATTGTTTTTTAGTGCTGATGGTTTCTTTTCAGGCCGACAGATTGTCTAAAATATGTATTGCTTCATGTAAATGACTTTTTGTTCTTCTTTTCTTCCATTCAGCGGACACAAGACTACGAGCAGAGCAGAGCGGCAAGATAAACATCAGTTCTTGCTGCTGGAGAAGGTTCTACAGGAGCAGATGGACCTGATGCGACTAATTTAGTAATTGGTCGCCAAAGAATCATGGTGGAGCCTGTGCTACTGTTCGATGGAGTCATCTTTTTACTGTTGAGTGTGGAAGATGTTGAAGGCACATGATGGATCTGTCGAAGGAGTGATCACTGGTAGGTGGCTTTGAATGCTATTGTTGAAGCAGACCAGTCATGCCTGTGCTATTTTCCCCAGATAACTGTAGCAAGATCTTGTGAGAGTGACATGTTATTGTTAGACGCTCTTTAGGCTTTAAATGTTACCTTGAGTGTGTGCTTTTTGGAGGATGCCAGATGTCATCACGGTTCACGGGTGTATCTTAACTGTTCATCAGTTCTCAGTCATGACCAGTTTCCCATTATCCTGGGAATTCATGCAAGGTTTATGCGTATTGGTCACATTTGTGAATTTAACCAACACATTTTGATGATAAAACTATGCTTATGGGTACGCACAATGATGGGCCTCTTTTTCTCATGTGGGGTGCGGAAAATGCATGCACCACTTTGTTTTCTGTGATCATTGCATCTGTGAGAAATAATGCAAATATTGCTCTGTGGCCAGAGCTGCCATCTGCTAGGTTTTCAGGGATGTAACAGAAATTGCTACGCTGTTTCCTCAAGTTCAAAATTGCAAGTGCTACACTCAAGCAAATAATCACAAACATGCAACAGTGCCTTCTTGTGAGTTCTGATTCTCACTTTGTGTAGGCATCGGATTATGGGTCAGAAAAAAATTGTCCACACTGAATAGTATCACGGTTGACGCTCTCTTCTAACTATGTTTGTGCTTTCCAAATGAAGATTTGTGAGATAGTATTGAATGATTGATGCAGGTCACCTGAGGTGTGTGATTACATTTTATGACAATGCTACACTCAATCACCATTTGCTCTTCTGAAAACTTTTTTTTTTAAAGCAAGTGCGATTATTGATTTTTTGTTCCAGGTGACAGTATGATGCTTCCAGATTGAATTGTTTGTATGTGAAGAAGAGCTGTCTGAATATTTGATTTTTGGAATTCAGTTGGCTTGTTTTGTTTGTTTCAGATCCATGACCATGAGCTCGGTGTGGTTGGTGGACATGAACTAAAGACGACTACTGATGCTGTGATGACGAAGGTGTTCCATAGGCTACACGGTTGCTGACAGGGGGCTCTGGGGGAGGGCAGGGAAAGAGACCATGGTGTACGCTGCGACTAAAAGCCATCGACAGTGAGTTGTTTTTCATAATTTGTAAAATCATCCTGGTCCTTTTAGGAAGAAGATAAAATCCATGTCTACAAAACAACAAGTTATTTCTGTCTCAAATTTTGTTCTTTGGAATCAATTTTAAATTTGCCATGTTTCACATGTGAATGATAGTTGTCAAAGCTTTTACGCTTAACATTAAATTGCTAGAAGCCAAGTTCCTGAGCTCATTTGTCAGTGTCATGCATTTTCGACTACATACGAAATAAGGATGTTAGCAAACGGTATGATGTCGTCACATATGCGTCTGCACGTCACAGTACATGTATTATGAATTTCCGAAGGCCCCCAAAGAAAAAGTCATAGTAAAGGTAACTTTAACCACTTGGCTGCCTTATGACGGGTATACCAGTCATGCGCTTGTGCAGCCGCAGCGCCTTAGGACGGGTAAACCCGTCTTCTCCGTTCCGGGATTTTCCAGAAATGCTACGTCACTGCTGACACACAAATAGCAGCCAATGGCTTGGTAGGATACCTCATTCTCATGAATAAACATAAATGGTGACGCGGTTTTGCGTTTGAAGGCTATTTTCGGCCTTGTCGACAGGGTATGGGAGAGAAATCTCGACTCGTCAAAATGGCTAACGGTAACTGTCGACCGGGCCCTAGTAGGGAAAAACAAAGCCGGACTGACGCTACAGGCGGTGCAAATGATTATGGATACTGACAGGGGAAGGGGGAGATCTTCTTTCGGACAATTCGTTGGAAACAGGTAGATGACAGTGATTATAATCCTTTCTTGGAGCGAGCAAAACAGCCACCTGTGTTTGATCCACAGGCACCGGAAGATGCGCCGGGCTGATTTTTCAAAAGTTCATATTTAAACATCATTATAAGCCAAACTAATTATCATTTCCATGATTAGACACTAAAAACAGATTCTTGGTTCAATTTCCTTTAAAAACAACATAGGTTTTACTTACCTACCTACTGTGGTATATTGTGCTGTTGTACTTGTCAGACTTGATTGTACCAAGTCCTTCACATGTTGTAATGCGCTTAGAGCCAAATATTTTTGTTTTTTGTAAGGGATAGGCGCAATATAAATACACTTTATTATTATTATTATTATTACTGCCAGTTTGAAGCTAGATTTTTTTGAGAATTATTACACCCCAAACTCCAATATTCCCTGGCAGTCAGGAATGCACATACCCAAGTTTTGATTGGCAGCGAAAGGGTTAAAACAAATATTAGGGTAGGTATTTTTTTTTACTTCTCTTCTACAAGGATTACAATGTGTTGTAATTTCCTAACTCAAGTATAGTTGGTGTGTTGTAAAAGCGTATGGTGTGTATGCAAGTTTGTGTGTCTGTATGATTTTTAGCAAGTTTACAGGCGTCAGGAAATAAACTTGAGACTTTTCTCAAATCAGTGATAGTTGTTTGATGATCTAAGTTCATGTTATTTTTTGTTTTGTCATGCAGAGGCTGTTCCGTGAAGCTGTACGGGTGCCACAGGTCAAGACCTTGAAGACGGCCGTTCAAGACTGGTTTTTGGAAGCCTGTGATAAAAGAAAGAGACAACAGGCCATGGAAGAGCCTTCATGATTTGGTTTGCAGTAATTGAACTTTGTAATCTCTGTAGGCTTATTTACAATGCTAGTTGCAAAAATTTGATGAATGTAAGATTTGACTCGTCTGAGAAATTGCTAGTGAGTAATTGTATTTCACAGTTCAGGTCTGTGTGGCTGATGGGTAATGTACAGAAGAGTCTGGGGTTTTGTTGGACATTATTTAAGCTAAGCTTTAAACTTCACACTCTTCTACAGATGATGTTCAGACATGATGTACCCTTTTAGGTTGTGTCAGAACGACAGAAGACTAAACTGGAAGTGCTCAACTACCATTACTATCAGTGGAGACGCATGGATGTCAACTACCATTACTATCAGTGGAGACGCATGGATGCATTTGAACTTTTCTTGTGGGTATCCCATACTAAAAATATAGAATACATGATTCTGGAAAAGCTGTTCAAGGGCACTTACACACTATATTCGATTTTTAATACACGACTCAAACCTTCAGGCTAAATTAAAATGAATAAAATACAAGTATAAAGAGTTCAGAAAAGAAGAAAACAAAAAGTGAACAAATAGAAAGAAAAGGTTTTAACAATTCCTTGTCATTTATGGGAGTCGAACGCAAACAACCTAGGCAGCTTGAAGGAGACAATGCATGATGCGGGTTTTTGTTGTTCTTTATTATTTTTTGGAGTTGAGTTGAGAATTTAGAAGCGAGACTAGAAATATACTTTTTTTATTTTTGCTCTTAAAACCGTTATGATTGGATTTCTATAGATGTAAGTCTTGGTGCACCTGATAAAAATTTAGCCCTTGAATGCAGGCAGTGTAAGGTAAATGAGGCAAAGTTCTCTCCGAAACAGCAAAAAAAATGCATTTCAATTATATTGATCCTCGCCACCTTATTTTGTTTGCTGAGCAGCTGGCCGCTGGAGACTTGTCTATCATTTTGTGAGTAAGCTGCGTGTTTTACATCCATTTTGAGATGGCAAACCTATGTTTTACGCAGTCTGATAAGTTTTTTTTAATTTATGAGTTTTATGTCATGTTTTTTTTTTAAATTTATGAGTTTATGTCATGTTGGTGTGCTTATACATATCAGTGGAGAAGGGGCATTGAATAAGTGTTTCTTTTTGATATCATTGTTCTGAATTTTGACTATTAGCTGGCATTTTACCTTTTGTTTCATTATTGTAGTTGTTACTTTTGTGTAGTGAAACTTGATAACTCACTGCTGCCCATGTCTAGGTTGTGTCAATTGTTTTTTCTTCACTGAACGTACCACTGATTATCAATGATGACATCAGGGTTTTGTTCTGTTTTTTCTCTGGCATTTGAATTTGCTTCAAATCATTGTGAACTTTTTTTTTTCCATGCAAAGTTACTGGTATATGTGAATATGTTAACACACTTCAAATCAAAACCTGAAATGTCTCCTTTTTAAAAGTAATTTTATTAATTTCTTTTATTTAAATGGTACACATTCATATGATTGTCTCCCTTTTTTTTCTTTTTTTTTTTTTTCCTTTTTTTTTTCTCTCTCCTTCTCTTATTTTGTTTTTTTCTTTCTTATTCTTCGGTTTGTTCTTCCTTTTATCTTCTTATCCTCTTTCTCTTGCTTGTTCCTTGTCCCAGTATGCTTTCACGCCGCCCCATCTAATTATTTTGTGCTCCATCCACATCTGAATTTCGTTCAGCTGCCTTGTCCGAAATGTGTGTGGGGCACATATGTATGTTTAATGTCAATGTTCATGTTTCAAGTTCCTTGCTTTGTGAATTGCATACCAATGTTTTATGCAGTCGTGATAGATTCTAAATGTATGTGTTATCCTAGTTTGGTGTACATTGACTGGATTTCGATCCCTGGAGAATGGGCATTAACTAAGTGTTTGTTTGTGATATCATTAGTAATCTGAAGTTCAACTATTAGCTGGCTTGTAGAACTTTTTTTCTCTTTTTGTTGCTGTTCTGTATTCAAACATGTTGATACAACTCACTGCTGCCTATGCCTAGGCTGTGCCAATTATTTATTTATTTGTTTACATCAATGTGATATAGTGACGAGTGTACATCAAAATTCTCTCTTATAAGTTATACTGGATTCTTCACTGCATGTACTACGGCGTATCGATGATGACTATCAGGGTTTTGTTCTATTTATTCTTTGTTCTGCCAATTTGAATTCTGCTTTGAATAGTATTTTGATCATTTTTGTTTCCGTGCTGCTGGTATGTCAAAATGCAGTGAAATTAAAACCTGGAAGTCACAATGGCAATAAGCGAGATTCAAATCTCTCCTTTGTTTTAATCAATTTATTTGACTGCATTTTTGTTTTAGAACTTGTACATAATTATGATCATCTCTGTTATCGAACCTGCACGCTTGACCTTTGTCTTTCTGGATCAATACAATGTTGTGCACTGCCCATTATTTGTTTGTGAGTGCGTAAAGCGGTTGTGTGGTCTGCGTAAAATTGTGTAGGTCAATCGTGACATCTGCGTGGAGAGTGCGTCAAATGGGTGAGAATGCGTAAAGCAATTGTGACATCTGCGTGGAGAGTGCGTCAAATGCGTGAGAATGCGTACAGCAATTGTGACATCTGCGTGAAGAGAGCGTAAAAAGCGCGTAATGCCTGAGAATGCGTCAATAATTCGTGACATCTGCGTGGAGAGTGCGTAAGATGATCAGGACATCTGCGTCAAGAGCGCGCTAAATGCGTAAAGCAATCGTGTCGTCTGCGTGGAGAGCGCGTTAATAGCGTGAGAATGCGTAAAGCAATCGTGACGTCTGCGTGGAGAGTGCGAATTTGTCTTGGTGTCAAATAAGCGTGCGCTGGAGGTGCGTATGGTCTGCGTAATCTGAGGGAAAACGAGTGTGTCACGCATGTATTTCGCTTTGCAAAATCGCGCGCGTTACGCATGCGTCCAGTGCAGTTGTTACGCAGAGTTTGGCGACTGCGACACGCATTCGCTGCGCAAAATTTTGCTGGCTGGGTTGTTCGTAAAAACATTACGTGAATTTTACGTTGTCACAACGTGAATTTTTGGTTGTGGTTGTGGTTTGGTTGAAATTGCGTTGCATTTTTACGTAATGTCCACGTGAATGGAACGTAAATTTTAGGTCAAAATTTAGATCAAAAATTACGTAAATTCTACGTTGACACAACGTAAAAGTTGTGTTTTGGTGCATTTTTCCTGATAAAATTGACGTGAATTACACGTCGACACAACGTGAATTTTTGGTTGTGGTTGTGGTTTGGTTTGATTTCGACGTGAATGCAACGTTGAGAGTGAATGTAGGTTTTGGTAAATGTATACACGCACACACACCAACTTTCACACTCAGTCACAGATCATGAGGACTATTACATGTAACACCATAAACTCAAGATACGATCAACAATTTTATTTCATAACAAAAACATGCATATTATGTTGCGGAGAAACTAAAAATGCACGCAGCTTTGCAGGGCAACAGCACAGCATATTCAATCGATTTCATTCTTTGTCCTGGTGGTCCTCTTCTCCCAGGCAGTCCTCTATGCGCCTCTTTGATGCTGGTCGCTAAACAAAGCAAAGACAGCACATTGATATTAGTGACACCAGAGCCTCCATAATGTCTGGAGTAGAAATACACATCTTTTCAACTCGGGTCACTTTTTAGTAACTTTCCACTGCCTACTATGTCTGGCCAACTGAGTGTTGACACTACATGTATTTCTTGTTAATATATGAAATGAAGCATTATGTCCCTTCTTCGAGCCTTGTTGTGTCAGATTTAGGCCGCAAGCCAAGACAACAAAAGACTGTGTGCCAGTGTGTATTCCTTCCATAAGAAATGAAGTATTTCAAACGAAAATTATTGGGGGTATTTTATTTGTATTTGCATCATTAAGACATTTGACCTGGAAGGGAAACTTTCTTTAATCTGTGTACAAGAATTAAATGTTTGTAATTGTCCAAACACAAATAACATCCGTTTCTGTATATATATATACGAATCACACACACACTCACACTAGCGCGTCACCTTATTCCCACTAGGGCCTACTATGAGTTATACACAACAACTACGATAAGCGATGAACGTTTCATATGCTGATCAGGATGCAATAAACTTTGACACGCTCCAAAGCCCATTATAGGGGCCGGTGTCCGTCTCTCTCCTTGAGGATAAAAGGGCTCACAGCCTTTTCAACATTGTTATCAAAATCAAAGTCTTTCGGTAACCTGGAAAGCTCCTCGGAGCTAGTACTGTCTCAATTATCCACCGATCGCCGTAGGTCGAAGTTGAAGACTATCAAGTGTATGCATGTTGTAGAGGTGGAAGGTGCACAGAAAATGGAAGCAATCATTACAATCAAACTTTGTTTGTTAAATACACTACTCCTTGTCATCGGAAACTAAAAGTTATTTGGTTTTGGCCTTTTTTTCACAGATTATACATTGTAAATGAAAAAAAGCAAAATGAAGCAATACCAAATAAAAACAAAATGTTCAGAAACATACATGATACATGGGTAGTATCAAAACGGTTGGTTGGTTGGTTAACCTAAGCTTAACGTCCTCACAGAAACTAGTGCCAATTAGGGACATGAAGTGGTTATATGCTGGGACAAAACGGTTGGGAAAAAGGAGAACTTTAAAGTTGCCATCAAACAAGAGAGGGATGGGTGGTTTCAACTTGCAAGGGTAATAAGAAAGCAGTGAGAGAGACAATTAAGGGCGACATGTGCGATCAAGTTGAATTTGAAAGTCCAGCACCTATAATTACAAGTTTTCCACGTTATATTTCCAGTGTTATCCATACCAAGAAGGTTCCTTTTTACATTTAGTCAAGTTTTGACTAAATGTTTTAACATAGAGGGGGAATCGAGACGAGGGTCGTGGTGTATGTGTGTGTGTGTGTGTGTGTCTGTCTGTCTGTCTGTCTGTCTGTCTGTGCGTGTGTGTGTGTAGAGCGATTCAGACTAAACTACTGGACCAATCTTTATGAAATTTGACGTGAGAGTTCCTGGGAATTATATCCTCGGAAGTAGAAAATTAAAACGAAGAGAGGTACAGAAAAGCGTGCTATGCAGCACAGCGAAACCACTACAGCGCTGAACAGGCTCGTCAGTTTCACTCCGTTTTGCACAAGCGGCGGACTACGGTCATTGTGAAAAAATGCAGTGCGTTCAGTTTCATTCTGTGAGTTCGACTGAGCTTGACTAAATGTTGTATTTTCGCCTTACGCGACTTGTTTTCTAACCTTCATCTGTCCGACACGTGCGATCTCACTTTTTCAGTGAGTTATTTTTTCCCTCCAACATCTGGTTGCCAGACTTCCGTCAACCTCTTGTCAAATGTCACACTGTGATTCTCACGTATCTGATCGCTTCTTTAAGAGCACTTGACAGTGTCCAGTCAATCACTTCTTTCAGACGGGTCATAAAATTGCAAAGGCTCCTAATTGCCCCGCTCCTGTACGCTTCGTTGGGAAAAGTCGAAGAGGCTAGCGGAAAACTTTGGGGGGAGGGGGATCTTAGATTGAGAGGAGACGGAATGCATGGAACGGAACTTTTATGAATCGTTTTGTAGTTTTTGTGTCTGGGGCATGTAAACAAAACAAAAATGAGCAAAATTCTGAGAGAAAAACGGGAGCTTTATCAAAGCAAATTTGTTTTACAGTTGTTGTGATTATTTAACGACAAGAGGAGACACAATACAATTTGTTATACTTTTGATTTCTAAGAGTTGAAATCAATTACGCAGATATATTATAAGTCTACAAAGCCATGACGGTGCCAAAATAGCATGATAGCATTTTTGAATATTTCACTAATCAGAGCAGCAGAATTCTAACTTCATTATATAAAATCAATCTAATCAATTAATTTAGTAAGCACTGAAGGCATCGTGATCATTAAAAAATCTCACAACTTAAGAACATCATACCTCTGCATAAATTACGCTTATGCAGTATGTTTCTTCCGATTAATGCAAACACTTTTTTTTTCGCAGAGCAGGGACCCGGCATTGATACCGTCACCTGAAAATCAGTGGCTGTGTTGTAAGACCTACATTTTGTAATTGACAATGACTTGAAAAGGCACGTGTCCTAAGCATAGGAAAGGTAATACATGTACACTCAACGGTGTCTTTTGCACACTGCTATCTGACAAATTATTTAGAGCGGTCATCAGAAGCAGGCGACGATAGTCGAGTGATTTATTACCCACGGGGGGGGGGGGGGGGGGGTTGAGGCTGCAGACAATTAACTGTGAACTGAGAAGGGGTAAGCGGTGGGGGCGGAGGGGGGGGGGGGGGGTAAAAGCGTGGGGTGACAGGCATAAAATAATGAAAACTTGTTACGGTCCGACTTTAGGTTTGGTGTGTGTTGGTTACGCTGATGTCTCAAGTAGATTCACGTTCATAAGGGGGTGGGTAAATCAACATGGTCGGCAATTTTATGATCCAGGTCGAAAAACTGTGTAATTAGCCAATCAGTCAGATGACATCAAGGTGTCAAGTTCTGAATTCTTCTCATACCACCGTTCCGACCTCATCTCTCGGACAAAAGTTGGACAACCAAGTTTTGGAAGAAATTTTCAAGGAAGAATGACATCACAGGTTTCTGGAAAGCAAGGATTCGGGACAAAAGAAAGAATAACTGACACTATAACACACACACACACACACACACACACACAGGCACGAACTCAAACAAACACACTGGCACACCACACACACACTGACACCACACACACCGACACCACACACACACACACACACACACACACACACACACACTCACACACTCACGCACGAACACATTCATACAAACTTGCGCGCGCACTGATTTCTAAACAACAACAACAACAATAAGCAGTGAACGATGCATATGCTAATCATGAGGCAAGAAATGAATGTGGCAAGTTTGATTCAATTTTGACCCGCTCTAAATCCCACGTTGTACACAGGAGCGGTGTCCGTCTGTCTCGCTGGGGATGAAAGGGCTCACAGTTTCCAAAACTTGTGATCAAAATCAAAGTCTTTCAGTAACCTGGAAAGCTACTTAGAGTGCTGTCTCAATTATCCCCCTATCGCCGTAGGTCGAAGTTGAGGACTATCAAGTGTATAGGGAGGGGTAGGGGGAGGGTGGAAGGGAATTGTTACGACACGACTTTGTCGTGTAAAAGGAAATGATGGGTGGCACGTACGCGGATATCCGTGGGATGTTCAGACATGGAAATTGCTCGAAATAGCGATTATATATTAAACTCATAGCTCATGGATTTCCATTAAGTACTTTTACCCCGCGTTGTACTTGAAGTCCGACACCTAGTGTGAAAACGATCGTTCAATAGTCCAACATATTTCTGCCCCTTTTCCCGTTTAACCCCCAAATAACAACAACTACAACAAAAACAGCAAGAGCGACGACGACGACAACAAAATGTTGGAACCAAATTGAAATCATTGCAAACAAGACACCAGCAAATGTCGGACACCTACATGGTGGTTTTCAAGTTCCTCATTTTGTTACATGTCCCCATACAACACTTTACCGATTGATCTTGTTATTTGGTTAGTTAATTTGAAATTATGGTATGGAACACCTTACCAGATAACGTTAAAATGACCACCTCCTTGAGCGAGTTCAAAAATTATTTGTCAAGTGCTGATTTTAAAGTACCATGCCATTACTATTTTGGAGAAAGATTTGAACAAGTACATCATTGCAGATTGCGTATTGGTATGCGTGATTTGAATTTTGATTTATGTAAGCGGCACCTTAAGGATTGCTCTCAATGCGAGTGTGGTTATCCCAGCGAGACTGCTGAACATTACTTACTGCATTGTCCCTTGTATAGAGATATAAGATTATTGTCCATTGATAATTTGACAAATGATTATAAGTATATCGAAATATTATTGAAAGGCATCCCGCAATATTCACGAAATGTCAACCAGACCATATTCATAACTGTACAGGACTATATTAGACAGACGGGCAGGTTCCGTAAATGAGCCTCTATACTTCACTCATTACTTTTATTAGACACTGTCATGCGACATGCTGCCTGACAAATTTTTCCCCATAACCTCTCTCATGTTCTTTTGTTGTTTTCCGACTTATCAATTATGTCTCGATTTATGCGCAATGTAGTGACTTTTCCTCTGATCACAATACGCATTAACTTTGTGCGAGTGTCTTATGTGCACTTATTACAATTGAAAAAATCCCCTCAAATATTGGCGCTCCAAGTCTTCTTCTTCTTCTTCTTTTTCCAGCTGCCCTTTCCCCACCTCCTGTATCACCAACCCCTTCCCATTTTCTGCTTGTTTGTGTATCTGTTTTGTCTTTTGTTTTGTTTTTCGTTTCCTGAAATGAGCTAATGTACTTATTCCGCCATCATGCTAACCTTTGTTTTGTAATTACTATGATTGCTTAAAATAAGCATTATATGCTTGAGTATGTAATCATCCATGCATTGTTCTTGTCATGATTAAAATTGAATAAAGTTTTGTTTAAAGCAATTTGAAATTAATGTTAAAGTTCCTCATTTGTTATCTAAATTTCGCCATAACGCATGTATTAACTCATTCATTTATGAACTTATTTATGTATCATTTCCCTATTCGTCTATTTGTTTATTTTTTTTTATTTCAGTTATTTCGGCATGTAGGTATTTCGGTTGTAAGCAATTCAGTTATAATAAAACAAATTCACCCATTATTAGAAAGGGGAAAACAAATTGGAATGTCGGGTGCACATTCCAAGTTGATCCCTTTTTTAACTAAAAATAGCGCGTTATTACTAACAATGCTCTTGTACAAGCTTATAAAATATAAAGCCCACATGTTAAAATACCTTGACAACTACAAAGTGGGAAATTACAACGACGGTCAACAGTCAGAGTTATATATTGCTTGCAAGCCTGTCCGCCCTGTATCCAAGATATCCACCATGCACTGGCATGGTCCTAAGAGGACACACATATTACTCAACAGTAAATTCCAGTAAGCCTTTAGTCGGACTCTGTCATTTGTATGTTTGTGAATGTCACAGAAAAAACCCACAACTCCCAAGATCACGGAAGCATGATTAACCATTCAGTCAATTCAAGGGAATGCACGCTGAAAACGTCCGCTTTAATTTCACCTAAGAGGGGGAGGAAGGTGTTTTGCTAATTTTCTATTGCTGGTACTCGCACGTGTCCAAAGTGTGTGGGAAAAAGATCAAATCGCGTAAGGCGAAATTACTACATTTAGTCAAGCTGTGGAACTCACAAAATGAAACTGAACGCACTGCATTTTTTCCCAATGACCGCAGTCCGCCGCTCGTACAAAGGGCGGTGAAATTAACGACCCTGTTTAGCGCGAAAGTGGTTGCGCTCTGTTGCATAGCACGCTTTTCTGTACCTCTCTTCGTTTTAACTTTCTGAGCGTATTTTTAATCCAAACATATCATATCTACATGTATATGTTTTTGGAATCAGGAATCGACAGGGAATAAGATGAAATTGTTTTTTGATCGATTTCGGAAAATTAATCTTAATCATAATTTTTATATTTTTAATGTTTAGAGCTTGTTTGTAATCCAAATATAACATATGTATACGTTTTTGGAATCAGAAAATGACGAAAAATAAGATGAAATTGTTTTTGGATCGTTTGATAAAAAAATGATTTTAATTACAAGTTTCCGATTTTTAATGACCAAAGTCATTAATTAGTTTTTAAGCCATCAAGCTGAAATGCAATACCAAAGTCCGGCCTTTGTCGAAGATTGCTTTGCCAAAACTTCAATCAATTTGATTGAAAAATGAGGGTGTGACAGTGCCGCCTCAACTTTTACAAAAAGCCGGATATGACGTCATCAAAGGTATTTATTAAAAACATGAAAAACAACTTCCGAGGATATCATTCCCAGGAACTCTCATGTAAAATTTCATAAAGATCGGAGTCCAGTAGTTTAGTCTGAATCGCTCTACACACACACGCACAGACACACACACACACACACGCACAGACACACACATACACTCACTCACACGCACGCACACACACGCACACACACACACACACACCACGACCCTCGTCTCGATTCCCCCTCTATGTTAAAACATTTAATCAAAACTTGACTAAATGTAAAAAGGCAAAACAACTCAGGGATGAAGCAGCCTGCATGCAACTGAGGACAACTACAACAACAAGTCGCGTAAGGCGAAAATACAACATTTAGTCAAGCTCAGTCGAACTCACAGAATGAAACTGAACGCACTGCATTTTTTCACAATGACCGTAGTCCGCCGCTTGTGCAAAACGGAGTGAAACTGACGGGCCTGTTCAGCGCTGTACATAGTGGTTTCGCTGTGCTGCATAGCACGCTTTTATGTACCTCTCTTCGTTTGGTTTAAACTGTTTTATTCAACGTTTGTGCATTATTTAAAATAAAAAACGCATATAGAGTAAACAACAACAAGCATAATGCTTATAGTGGTGTTTACAGTTTTCTAGAAAAATACATATAAATGGCGGCTATTGTACAGTTTAAATGAAGAGCAAGCAAACATGAAAAGAAAATTGAATGAAAAATGTACATCAAAACAAAAATCCGTTTAAGAATACATATATTATATTTTTCGTTTTAACTTTGTGAGCGTGTTTTTAATCCAAACATATCATATCTATATGTTTTTTTGAATCAGGAACCGACAAGGAATAAGACGAAATTGTTTTTAAATCGATTTCGGAAATTTGATTTTGATAATAATTTTTATATTTTTAATTTTCAGAGCTTGTTTTTAATCCAAATATAACATATTTATATGTTTTTTGAATCAGATAATGACGCAGAATAAGATGGAATTGTTTTTGGAACGTTTGATAAAAAAATAATGTTAATTACAAGTTTCCGATTTTTAACGACCAAACTCACTCATTAGTTTTTAAGCCACCGAGCTGAAATGCAATACCGAAGTCCGGCCTTTGTCGAAGATTGCGTGGCCAAAATTTCAATCAATTTGATTGAAAAATGAGGGTGTGACAGTGCCGCCTCAACTTGTACAAAAAGCCGGATATAACGTCATCAAAGGTATTAATCGAAAAAAGGAAAAAAAACGTCCGGGGATATCATTCCCAGGAACTCTCATGTAAAATTTCATAAAGATCGGTCCAGTAGTTTAGTCTGAATCGCTCTACACACACACACGCACAGACACACACAGACACACACACACACACCCACACCCACACACACACACACACACACACATACACCACGACCCTCGTCTCGATTCCCCCTCTATGGACATTCTGTGAGTTCGACAGCTTGACTAAATGTTGTATTTTCGCCTTACGCGACTTGTTTTTTGCTGTATTTTTCTCTCTTTTTCTTTATTTTGTCTTATATGTCTGTAATGAACATTTTAAAATGAAGAGGAAAAACACTACCCACGATCCTCTCAACGAAACAGTACATTAAAAAACCTGCGCACGCGCACACACACACACACAAACACAACTTTTCGAAAAAACATTGGCTGCATTTTTTTTTTTACTGGTGAGCGTACCCAAAGAAGAAATCCAACATGTGTTGTCCATATGATTTGCCCGTTCGGTTTTCTTTTGTTCTCATACGCGAGATGTCTCAAGAGGACCCATTTTGGCAAAGTTTAGAGGAGGGGGGGGGAGGGGGGGAGCATGTCCGTAATTTTATTATCCAAGTGGACAAGCGATCGACAAAAGCCCGACAAAAGACTGCCAAGTGCCGTAAATGAGTCAGGTAAGATCAAGGTGCGATTTTTGACTTGTACTTCATACCAGTTTTTCTCGCCTCTTCTATCCTCAACAAAGGTCTAGCAACAAAGTTTGGGGGGTGTAATCTCATAAGGAGTGACATAATATCACATGCGAATATGAGGGAACGAGACAGAAGAATGAATAAAACAGCCGCTATTACGCTATCTGTGTTGTGGCTGGAAGAAAAAAGAAAAGGAAAGAATACCGTCCAACTAACACGAAGAAGAATGGGAAAAAATCTTAAATAAAGGGAGAGGTACAAAGGTTGCGATTCATCTCGGCTAGATATTATTCACAATTTTTGTAAACATAGTAAGCCTATACTCGCATCAGACACATATCTATATATATATACGACTTGTGTCTGTGTGTGTGTGTGTGTGTGTGTGTGTGATTGATCGCCATGCACGGCCAAAGTTCTCGATGGATCTGCTTCAAATTTGGTGGGCTTATTGACAGAGACCCCGGACACAACCTGATCGATGAGATATTTCAACACGTGCTCTCAGCGCGCAGCGCTGAACCGATTTTCGTTTTTCACTGCACGTTACTATTTTTAGATCTTCCTTCCTTCGTGCGCTGGCGTCAATCGATATTCCCGTTTGTACGTTTATATTTAGAAGGTCACTGCACGTTACTATTTTTAGATCTCCCTTCCTTCGTGCGCCGGCGATGCCGGCGTACACCCGGCAAAGCCGGGTCCCCGGCGACGACCGGGTATTCGGCTCTACTTCTTCCCGGCGAAGCGGGTAATCATCTAGTTCTACATGTATCAGCATCCTACATTTTGTCCGTGTCTGCCTTCTGGCCGGGTTTGCGATTTCTACATATTATATTCATGTGTTCTTCTCTCTGACAGTGCGGGCTCAACTTTTACAAACGGGAAAATATGACATCAAATAACGCTATCAAATATCGGAGAACAGCCACACAAGCGAATGCTCTCAAGAATTTGTAAACCATGCCAATGTTCATCAAAATCCGCCAGGTAACACACACACACACAAACACACACACACACACACACAGTCCGAGTGTGTCATTACTTGAATGGGGTGTGCACGTTAAAGATCCCACGATTGACAAAAGGGTCTTTCCTGGCAAAATTGTATTGGCATAGATAAAAAATGTCCACCAAAATACCCGTGTGACTTGGAATAATAGGCCGTGAAAAGTAGGATATGCGCCGAAATGGCTGCGATCTGCTGGCCGATGTGAATGCGTGATGTATTTTATAAAAAAAATTCAATCTCACACGGCATAGATAAAAATCCCTACACAAACCTGCATGTGTCAGGTTTTAATTTTTGTTTGTTTGTTCTTTCTTTATTTTGTTTTGTTATTTCGTACTTTCGTTGATAAAATGCCGTCCCAACCTGCCGCCCACACACACACACACACACACACACACACACACACACACACATTATAATCCCCCCTCCCGAATCCCCTCCCCCATTCTCTACCCGCTAGCTCCTCTTTGTCTCACTCTCTCCTCCTTACAAATAACAATTTGATACGTTCATCTTTAATCCAACCCCCTCCCCGAATCACCTCCCCATTCTCCACCCGATAGCTCCTCTTTGTCTCGCTCTCTCCCCCGGTGTGACGTTTTCATCTTTCGCCGTGTTGATATTTCGCTTCTCGGCCTCGTTGATCTAGTATAAACTCTACACTGAACAAAAAAACGCCCTTCGATAGTACTGATGAGCGACCTTGGGTACCTTACATTCATGGGGACAAATTTGTCCAACCAATTTTTTTTAATTAACTTAGAAATTTGATTCATCCTAAAATGTTTCCTTCTTACTCAAGGGACGTAATTAACCACTCAGTACACGTTTTCGAAGAATTCGATTTTGGGGTTGAAGTCTATTAAATTTTACCACCAATTTTCTTCACATGCAAGAAACTGACATGCTTTTCGTCCTTAAATAATTTCACTTCTTAATTTTACCAGGAAACAACATTTCAGTCTTGAGTATATGTCGAGGGGGAAATATGTACACAGACGAAAGATGAAATCGTGACACCGGCAGGGTATCTCGGCTGCCTACTTGAGTGAGTAACAGAACAGGTCGACAAAAGACAGTCAAGTATGTAATGAGCCAATGTGTCAAGTTCTGAATTCTTCTCATACCACTGTCCGCTGGGCAGATTCACTTGAACTTGAAGCAGCTTGTCTGGATACATCGTCCTCCCTCAAGATCGTAAAATGCCCAATTAAGTACTTGAGATAACAATGGCCGCCCCCGCTTTCAGTCTCATGCACTGAGCTAGTCTGATTAAACAGCTTTCTAAAGGTTGCGTCCGTCTATGTGAAACGTGTTTTTCCTTTGTGTTCCACTGCTTGTGACCCATTGTTTCGCTATACTGACTCAAAAGTTGAGTCTAAAAGAATGTGTATCCCTTGAACTGAGTTAGGGCGGGGATATAGCTCAGTTGGTAGCGCGCTGGATTTGTATTCAGTTGGCCGCTGTCAGCGTGAGTTCGATCCCAGGTTCGGCGGAAATTTATTTCAGAGTCAACTTTGTGTGCAGACTCTCTTCGGTGTCCGAACTCCCCCCCGTGTACACTACATTGAGTGTGCACGTTAAAGATCCCACGATTGACAAAAGGGTCTTTCCTGGCAAAATTGCTTAGGCACAGTTAATAATTGTCTACCTATACCCGTGGGACTTGGAATAATAGGCCGTGAAAGGTAAATATGCGCCGAAATGGCTGCAATTACTGGCCGTATAAAATTTCATCTCACACGGCATCACTGCAGAGCGCCTAGAACTGTACCCACGGAATATGCGCGATATAAGCCTCATTGATTGATCATTGATTGATAATACATTGTGACTATTGGAAAGACCCGCCATCTTTGGCCGGTCCGTTTCCAATCATGGTCTCGACAATCAAGTAATCTGTGCATGTGTACATTGAGTACAATAAGTGATAACGTCTCATGTGGAACAACTGAAAACAACTTACCTTCGAGTTGATTACGATGAATATTTTAGTCCTGAAAGTGTTCATCAAAGTTGAAAACCAAATTTGGGATACACAAAGTCGACCGTGGCCATCACCGGAAAACACTGTCGGTTAGTAACGCGTCTTTTTTTGGGAGGGAAAGTTTCGCACTCGCAAATCCATTTAACTCAGCAAATTCCTTGAAACAATATGCATTTATGTTATACTCTTTTCGTCTTACACAATTAGTGAACCTCTATGTTTGACCGAACATTAATTGAATAGAATATTACGAAACTAAAAATGCAGGTGAAAAAACCGAAATGATTGACAAAGTTTCGACGTTGTCTCTCTCTGTCTCTCTCTGACTCTCTGTCTCCCTCTCTCCCCTCTGTCTCCCTCTCTGTCTCTCTCTATCTCTCTCTCTCCCTCTCTGTCTCTGTCTGTCTCTGTCTGTCTGTCTGTCTGTCTGTCTGTCTGTCTCTCTCTCTCTCTCTCTCTCTCTCGTCTCTCTCTTTCTCTCTCTCTCTCTCTCTCCCCCGACCCCCAGCCCCAATTTTTGGAAGGTTAGAAACTAGAGGACGTACATTTCTGTACAGTCACCATAAA
This sequence comes from Littorina saxatilis, assembly GCF_037325665.1. Classification (NCBI taxonomy): domain Eukaryota; kingdom Metazoa; phylum Mollusca; class Gastropoda; order Littorinimorpha; family Littorinidae; genus Littorina; species Littorina saxatilis. Next base: position 56,135,482 of record NC_090253.1, on the reverse strand, counting down.
ATCTTCATCGTGAATGCAAAAATGTTAACAAAATCGGCAAACCATAAAAGAACATGAAAAAAGGAAAGAGGTGCATTTAAAGGCAGTTGGGTACTGGCTCTCAAAATCCGTTCAGCAGAATGAGTTCGCATGTAACTGAAACTATTCTTAAAAGTTACTTGGTGATTTTAAAAGCTTGATAACACAAGTCCCATGATTTTAGACATGCTACAATGCCTTTAATCGAAGAAAGTTTGCGTTCTTGGCCGAGTCAATGCAGCTGGCTCGAAAATTACCTCCCTTGGACGCGTGACGTCTATAGCGGAATCGGCCGGGTGGAACGGCGCTCTCTTATGCCGTGCAATGGGCGCAATCGGGTAGTCTAGTCATGTCCTCAAGAATACTTCAAAGGTAGGTCAAGAGAAACTAAGGACGGGGTGCGAGGGTGACTTCTCCCAGGTTATAACATTTCAAACAATAAATAACGGAGTTCAAAACATGTATTCTGCTCCCTTCCTGCTTTTTCAGGTGTAGTTCCCACTTGAACTCTGTTTTAGTTCAACTTATTGGCAGATATATTGTCACGCGCCGAGGGACACAAACACACTCACACACACACACACACACACGCACGCACGCACGCACACACACACACACACACACACACACACACACACATACACACACAGCCACCCACAAACACACATACATGCACAAACTGATGTGACACACACACACACACACATACACACACATACACAAACTGATGTCACACACACACACACACACACACACACACACACACACACACTAACACGTGTACACACACACGCACACACACACTAACACGTACGTGTAATCACACACACACACACACACACACACACACACACACACACACACACACACACGCACGTATAGACAATCACAGAGATTAGGTTCATGTATTACGCCCCCCTCTCGCCAATTTACAAAATACAACAAGAGGTTTGATGAGCACAGTAGATCAACTTTAAACGAAACGTACACAATTATATTTTTAGCATTACTTTTCAATTCTCGTTGATGCATTAATGATGCCAGAAAATGTAACCGAACGCATTTGGAACGCCAAAGCAATCAAATACATTGCGCGGTACATCGGCGCTTAATTTCATAACGTCTGACTGAGTCATTTGTTATTCGGTGATAGTTTCGCACATATCTATCTCCTGTATTTGAAAATCTGTTCACCTTACGTAATTTTCAAAGGCTTTATATATATATATATATACATTTCTTTGATAAACGATACGAAACCGTGCAGGTGAAAAATTGGTAATGACTGACGTACGTAGGATTTACGTTGTGGATTTCACGTTGAGGGCACGTTGGCGATCAAACAAACCCCAACGTTGTGTGTTTACGTTGAAACTACGTTGTAGGAACGTTTGTTGTATCAAACTAACTTTTGTTTTTAAATCACGTGAATTTCACGTGAAAATCACGTGAGTATACCAACGTTGTTCGAACACCAGAAAATCACAATAATACAACGTCGATTTTACGTTGCTTTTTAAGGTGGAATCCACGTGAAATTTACGTTATGTACCAACGTGTAAAAAACAAAAAAACACAACTGTAACGCAACGTTGCTTTCACGTTGTGTTTTTTGGTTGGATCCACGTAAATTTCACGTAATCTTCGCAACATTTGTAAGACACCAAAATGCAACGTGAAATTCACGTAAAATTTACGTTGTATTACAACGTCGAAAGAACACCAAAATCTCACAATGACACAACGTTGGTTTTACGTTGCGTTTTTTGGTTGGCTCAACGTAAATTTCACGTAAAGTTCGCAACGTTGCTAATGACACGAACAATTCACATTTTCGCAACGTCGTATTTACGTTGTGTGTTTGCTGGGTTACCACTGTAATGCATGTCTCAAGCCGTGGACAATGACATTCTGAATTAACGTTCAAACAAACGGAGTTTTATTATTCCAGTTCGAGGCAAGCTGAATGAAAAGAAGGAGAACTACGTAGCTTTATCGGAAAATAGAATTCATGTAAAAGTTTGAACTGTAAGCTACAGTCGGTAAAGTTCATGTGTCTGGCATAATATATGCATTTTGGTTTCCCTTTCAGTGTCTCAATGACGTAAGTTGTCATCACTAATCTCTATTGATTGGATTTCCTTTTAAGGTTTGTGCTTGGCACTCGTCGGGAAACTCAAATAAAGGTTACATACTGGTCTTACGTCATAACACTTGCCAAGGAAGTTCTCTTTGGGTTGATAAAAGGGTGGTGTTTTTGTGTCGGAAGATGTTATAAGAAGGGATATAAGACCGTTTTCAGCGGATTTTCACACTGCTAAAACCTGACTTTCTTGCAGTTGCTTTGTCTGCAATGCCTTAGAACTCTACAAATAGTTAAGTTTTTCGCGTTTGTGTTGTAATTTGCCAGTAAACATCGTACATAGTAAAGTTACTCGACTTTGCTACAATTTGTAAAAACTAGGGCATTACCTGATACAAACAAAATTAAAATAAATCCCATGCTGTTTTCAAATACAGCGTTTTGCTATTCACTTCAATAGAATAGTAAATAACAATCAAGAAATAACGAAGTCTTTTAACCACAAATTCCCAGATATTTACACTTTTCATTTTGTTTCAATTCACACCACAAAACATACACTAATTCGCATTTTGCTATTCAGTCTCAAGTCTAAATAATAATAGTATAAATCATTACTAATTTTCTTCACACCATCACAGACATAATGTTGCCTCACATGTTCTTTGTACAATCGTTGGTTTTCACAATAAATATTGAATTACTGTACTTGTCTTCTTTTTCTTTAACAATGTCTTTCCAAAAACAAAACTCAAAGGCCACACAAGCTATTGCAACCTACTCCTGTCTCTCGTCTCTCTTCCTGGGTACAATGGTACATAAGACTTACATTCAAATGCTTACATTTCCATGCTACCCACATTGTCAAAATACCAATAATTATTCAAAACAAATGTTAACTACTACCTAACTTCTTTTCAGACCCACACCCATTATTATACATTCATCTCCCTACTATTATTTGTGTGCTTTTAGCTTTCAGCATCAGGTTGACCCCTCTATATTTGTAAGAACAATTCTTGATAACACTAATGGTATTTAGCGTAGGAATAATGGATTCCCTGCCAATTTTCCGTCTAATTTGTGTTTGGATAAGAACTCGTATCTGTTTCTATTTACGAGAACTAATGAAGCTGTTTCGAAGTATTTTTTGTTCTATTTGTTTTTCCCGCAGCCTTTTCTGTGTCTATTATGTCGTAGAGATCCATCTTTTCTTTTCAAAAGAACGGAACTGCTTTGCTGAAAACACGATCAGTGTCGTACTCGTCGTCATATCCGCCGTTATAATCATCATCATCATCGTCGTCGTCCTCGATGTCGTCATCATAACCATCCTCCTCCTCTTCCTCCTCCTCCTCCTCCTCATCGTCATCGTCATCGTCATCGCAGCAGCAGCAGCAGCAGCAGCAACAGAAGCAGCAAAAGCAGCAGCAGCAGCAACAGCAGCAGCAGCAGCAACAGCAGCAGCAGCAGCAGCAGCAACAGCAGCAGCAGCAACAGCAGCAGTAGCAGCAGCAACAGCAACAGCAACAGCAGCAGCAGCAACAGCAGCAGCAACAGCAGCAGCAACAGCAGCAGCAACATGTCATACATTGTATTTGTCCTTGATTGCTCACAACAGCAAAGTTACATTCAATGATCAATCCATAGAGAGTGCAAGCTCCATAGCCGTGTGTGTGTGTGTGTGTGTGTGTGTGTGTGTGTGTGTGTGTGTGTGTGTGTGTGTGTGTGTTTCTCTCGGTAGTGTGTACCTTTCAAAGCAACGTCTTTATAGAAAAAAAAGAATATCATGATTAGAAAAAAAGGTGCAGCGTAAAAGTTAGATGTCTATGTCTCTGATTGTTTTCCAATTAACATGAAAGCTGCAAGAGTGCATTGGAACTGAAACCAACGACTAAACGACAGTGGGATTTCTCTTCTGCGGAAACAAAACCCAAAACTAATGAAGCATATACACGTGCGTTCAGTTATTTGATAAGTGGGTAGTAGCATGGCTCAAGACCATTGTGATTTTGCAATTACCAGCAGAACGTCTTTTACGGATGGATTCTGATTTAGCCGAAAGCGGAAAACGCTTTTCACGCTCGGAAATAAAAAACGCTGGCGCTGGACCCGAGTACTCTTCAGACTGGCTCGCTCCCCCAGTATGAAAGTTTTTGTCTTGTGCACGTGGATTTAAAAAAAAAAAATTCAATAACACAATTTAAATTTTTTTTAGAGTAGACCGCCCATGCCGGGAATCGAACTCGGATCACTTTGGCACAGTATGAACGTTTTTGTCTTGTGCACGTGAATTAAAAATATATATATATTTATTTATTTTACACAATTAAAAAAATTATTAGAGTAAAATAAAAAATTAAAACGTTCATAATAAACAATAGTAAACAAGAATTAAAAAAAAAAAAATAGACCGCCCATGCCGGGAATCGAACCCGGATCCCTTTGGCCACCAAGCCACCACCTTGAATCACTGACACAGTGTCCCTGTCGCTCTCTCTCGTGCTCTCTGTCTCTCTTACAGTCTCACCGAGACCAAACCCGCACTGTAGTTTCTTTGCCGAGACCAAATTAATCCCCACCCGCTGGCTGGCTTGCACTGAAATCATGCTTTTCTGCGTGACGTGTTCGGCTCAGCCGCCTACAAAAGTCTCCCCTTTAGTTCAGTGACTGGAACAGCGAACAGCCTCCCACCGCAAAAACTCCCACCGTTAAGAGTGGCTTTTGTGATTTATTTCGCATTTAGGTCCCAGGTAACATTATGAAGTTTTAATACGATCAATCGGACCTTTTATCAAGTTAGTGTATCAACTTTTGAAAGAACTGCGCCCAGTAGTTTCCCAGCAATAAGCCGTTAAGTCGAGACACACACACACAATTAAAGTCTGCTGGACCCTAGTACTGCGTACTCGGGGATAAAGATTCAGTGATACTAAAAGCACGAAGGCAAGAAGAACGTAAATGGTGGTTTTATTTTATCACCTGGAGACACTGTCGTTGCAGTCCGGCTTTGCGAACTGTGTGTCACGATGCTTGCTGCGAATTGTCACGCCCCATTTCTCTCTCTGACGGCCTCTGCCTCTACAGGCCTGTCTCTGTCTCTCTCTGTCTCTTTTTGTCATTCTGTCTCTCACTTTGTTTCCTTTATTCTCTCTTTCTATCTCTCTCTCCCCTCTCTCTCTATCTCTCTCTCTTTGTCTCTCTCTCTCTCTCTCTCTCTCTCTCTCTCTCTCTCTCTCTCTCTCTCTCTTATATGATTGAATTTATATTTGTAATGTGCGTCTGTCTTTATGTGTTGTATAAAGGACAGGTTGGAAGAATAGGCTTTGCCTAAAACCTTTATCCTTTTGTAATAAAGTTCTGAGTCTGAGTCTGAGTTTCTCTCTCTCTATCTTTTCCTCTTTCTCTATCTCTCTCTCTCTCTCTCTCTCTCTCTATCTCCCTCATTTTTCTCTCTCTCTCTGTCTTTCTCTCTCTCCCTCTCTCTCTGTCTGTCTCTCTCTCTTTCTCTCTCTCTCTCTGTCTCTCTCTCTATGTCTGTCTCTGTCTGTCTCTGTCTCTCTCTCTCTCTCTGTCTGTCTCTCTCTCTCTGTCTCTCTCTCTCTCTGTCTGTCTCTCTCTCTCTCTCTCTCTCTCTCTGTCTCTCTCTGTCTCTCTGTCTCTCTCCCTCTCTCTCTCTCTGTCAAGTAGACTATTCTGGCAGCGTTTTGTGGAATTCTCTCCCGGAATCAGTTCGAGTCTCAACAAGTCTCAATAATTTCAAAAAACACCTCATTACATTTAATGTCAAATTACGAAAAGTCACAGTGATGGAAGACTTCGTTCTGATTATTTTCTTATTGATCATATCTGTCCAAAAAGCATCAGTGTCATAAAAACGCAAGAATGTTTGTATAGCCTACAACGTGTATATAGTCCTGTGAATAGTTTTTTTTCTGCCTTTAACTGTCATGCTTATCTTTTGTAATTGTCTTACGTTTGTACATATATATTATATATGTATTTAAGATTAGAATAGTCCCTCTCTGGGCGAGGGCTGTTTGAAAAGAAGCTCGTTTATATTGCTTATGCCACAACCCTCGTAAAATAAAATTTGATTTGATTTGATTTGATTTGATTTGTCTCTCTCTCTCTCTCTCTCTCTCTCTCTCTCTCTCTCTCTCTCTCTCTCTCTCTCTCTCTGTTTGTCTCTGTCTCTCTCTCGCTATCTCTCTCTGTCTGTCTGTCTATCTCTCTCTGTCTCTCTCTCTCTCTCTGTGTCTCTCTCTCTCTCTCTGTTTGTCTCTGACTCTCTCTCTGTCTCTCTCTCGCTCTCTCTCTCTCTCTCTCTCTGTATGTCTGTCTGTCTGTCTCTCTCTCTCTCTCTCTCTCTCTCTCTCTCTCTCTCTCTCTCTCTCTCTCTCTCTCTCTCTCTCTCTCTATCAACCGAGGTTTGGGCTCGACTGTTACAAAAAGTCTATCTACTGAAAGAAAACCTAACTCCGCGACAACAGCTGGCCGAGTTCCGAGTGGCTTCTTCAACCACTCGTGTGCTGCTCGGGGACTCGGTGATGAGACCAGTTAGGCCAGAACTCATGTTTCCGGAGAGAGTATCGCAAAACCTCAGTGTGTCAGGTCTCTGTGTTGACGATTTGACGCACTGGTTGGCCAACATCCCACAGTCCAGACAAGTTCAACGAGTAATTGTCCACATCGGGGTCAACACGTGCCGACATAACACAATCACAGAGGCAGTGTGGTCCCGACTTTTCAAACTAATGAAGAAAGTATTCCCTGCAGCAATTATACAGGCATCTTCTATTGTTCCACCCAAGGGTGAGCACGACCTGAGGAAGACGGTCACGGCCTCAAATCACTCCCTGGAAAGGAGTTGTGTGAGAGAGAGTGTGGGGTTCACCGACCATACCGACACCTTCCTCACAGCCAGTGGCGCCCCCCGCTAGGCCCTCTACAGGGACGCCCTTCACCCGAGTCGGCAGGGTACCGTCCGCCTTGCCTGTAACCTGCCATGCGTTGCTCAGAATCACAATAGCCCGCTCAGAGAAAAGTCGCTCTGGATTGGTCTATGCAACGGTCTCACAACGAGGCAAATCACTTCACGATGGCGACGAAGAAAGCACGATTGCTGCGAGATATGAAAAAAGTTGTACTTCTTAAACTAGTAGACGATTCGGTCAGTGAAATCGTCAGAGAGAATGTAGTTATGATGGGAAATTTAGCTGGGGTAGTCCCTGAACCTTGAAAAGCGGTGGATCCCTCGGGTTACGTCGCAAACCACGCCGAGAAGATCGAAACACGCTACACGGCATCGCAGTGTAAACACCGCCGCCATCTTGGATAACGCGGCGGGCGGTGGGCGAGCATATACCAAAGCCGCTCGCCGAGTGCTTCGCGAGCGCTTTCATGCACTGGCCTAAGAAACGGCTTTTTGTCATTCGCACTGCGAGCGACCCGTGGCGAACCGCTCTGGGCAACTCGTCTCTGAAGTATGCTGGCCAGCCTGCGGTAACTTCAAAGCGAAGGGGGCCGTTGTTGCCGACCCCCCCTGAGCATTCACTGCCAAGCCGTGACGAACACCGCAACCAGCAGACTCATCACGGAACAGGACAGCCGAGTCGCCAACATGACCAGGGACCGGGGCATATGTTGCGTACCAGCCCTCTACGTCACCCCCACCCACTCCCTCACCAAGAACAGCGTAACACTCCCCCCGTCTTATGAGCAGCGGACCAACGACGTCTCCACACTGCACCATTCCAGCGACCCGCACTACAGCCAGTCCAAGCAGGCAGTCAGACCCTATCCTATGCACTACGCACCCCACCAGTCACCTTGGCGTGACATGCTTCCTCCACCATACCTGCTTCAGACACACGGAAACTCAGTACCACCCCACCGTGCATACGGTCCCATGCCCACACATCTTCAACATTGTTTCCCACCCCCCAACTACCAGAGCTACTACAACTCGGATAGATGTACACCTGTGTAATTAGTCAAGTGGAGTGAATTTCATGGGTGTGACGACTATTTCTGGATTATTCTTACATGTGTGTGTGTGTGTGTGTGTATGTATGTGTGTGTGTGTGTGTGTGTGTGTGTGTGAGCGCATGTGAGTGTGAGCGTGTGTGTGTGTGTGTGTGCGGTAATAGAAAATACAGCATTATTAGCGTCATCTGCCGTGATGGTAAAACTGTGCATATTTGTGTACGATTGTGCTACTGCACGAACATTACCCTTGTGAGGGTGTGAGCATGATTTCGTGGCCTTTATCCTCCTGATCGATCTTTGTATTACCTTCGTTTTTACTGTGCTGTGCTTCAGGCTGTCACAGCAACTCTTTAACAAAGAGACGAGAAGAAACATTTTCTTGTCTTGCTTGAGACAGAGACTCTGGTGTGTGCTTGCTTCTTTACTGTGCGCCTCTAATTGGACAGGTTTCAGCGACAGCAGTGTGTTCGGACGGTCAAGCTAATCGCCCCATTCATATTATATGCTTTGAAAGCGGCTGCTGTTACTAGGCGACACATGTGTCAACATTGACTCCTATGACAAGTGCTTTGTGTTAGACTTGTTTAGAGTCTATTACATTAGTTTCGTTGTCTTAGTTTGGTTCTTTATTATCATTATAAACGGTAACATTACCGTTTTCTCTTTATTTTCCTGTTTTCTTGTGCTAATCTACCTTTCGATTTTTTACTTGTTTATTGTTGCTTTCGTTTTTTTACTTAGTTTGTCGTCCGGAATATTTCCTTGTCTCTTTACTAGTTATTCTACGCTTGACGTTGAGTTTCTGTCTTATTTACCTATTGTACCTTATTGATAACGTCATTGTTTGACACATTGTGTTTCTAAATTATTCTATCTTGTTTGACACATTTCTCTGTTCCTGCAAATTTGCTACAGATTGATCAAGAGATTTCAGTAAATATCTCGGACTATTTAACGTTCAAAAGCCAGAATACTGTTTATGTTCACAATGAATAGCTGTCCAAATTTATGGCCCAGAAAAGAGGGTCTTCGTGTGGGCCACCTTAACATTAACCATGCAATTAACAAAATGAATGACGTATCTAGTATGCTTTTAAATTCTGGTTCAAATTTTCACATTTTTGGATTCTCAGAGTCACGATTATCTCAGCAGATTTCGGATGCCGATGTAGCTATTCCTGGTTATAACATACTACGCAGAGACCCACAGCAAAGTAAAGAAACTGGCTTGCTTCTGTACGTAAGTGAATCAGTTAGCTATACTAGATTAACACACCTTGAGCAGTTTGTGGAGTCGGTGTGGGTAGAAGTTAAAATGAAAGGAGCACCTCCACTCCTCATAGGTTTCTGTTATAGAAATCCTGTAGAGAGAGCAAATTGGTCGGATAATCTTACGCAGATGTTAGATGCAGTTTTACTCGAATCAAAGGAAATAATGTTATTGGGAGACTTTAATATTGATTTGCTTAAGCAGAACAAGTTATGGCTAGATATGCTTAACCTCTATAATCTCAAACAGATAGTAGACACCCCTACAAGAGTCACAGCATCTACAAGTACTTTGATAGATCATATTTATGTCACTGATCAACGTAACATTGCTGAATGTTGTGTTCCCGCCAGTGGTTGCAGCGATCATTTCCCTATCTGTCTGACGTGGTCGAGAAAGGGTGTAAAAATTCCAAAAGCCGGTCACAAGACAATAAAATACAGATCCTTTTCTAAATTCAACGAAGACACACTTCTTCACGACCTCTGTAACTCCTCCCTCTCTAATGTTTATAATTGTACGAATCCTGATGCTGCATTAACACACTGGCTCAATGCCTTCACTGACGTATATGATAAACATGCTCCATGGAGAATTAAAAGAGTCAGACACATAGTGAAACCGAAATGGTTTGATGATGAATTACAAGATGCCATAGATAATCGCGACTTCTTAAAGTCAATCGGCAAGGAAGAGGAGTATAGAGAACAGAGAAATAAAGTAAACTCAATAAAACGATTAAAAAAGAGAAAATATTTTCAAGACCTTGCTTCTTCAAAACAAAATCCAAAGAACATTTGGAAAGCCATAAATGAACTCACAAATAAAACTTCTGCATCTAAATCAAGTTGCGTTAGAGACATAACACCTGATGATCTAAATACACATTTTTCCAAAATAGCTGAAAAAAGTTATTTGAAAGGATACAACTAACCTCAATAATTTGGAAGTTTTAGAAGACTTCTGTAAGTCAAAAGAAATTTCATCTCAATTAAATATTCCTTCGCTTACAGTGCCTGAAGTCTTTCAAGCACTCACACATTTAAAGCAAACAGGTACCCGGGGGATAGACGGATTAGATGGAAAAATTCTTAAGTTATCAGCCCCGGTAATTTCCGAAACTCTCACTTACATTTATAATCTCTGTTTAGACAAACAATATTTTCCAATAGCGCTCAAACAGGCAAAAATTATTCCTTTGTTTAAATCTGGTGAGAAGAAAGACCCCTCAAACTATAGACCGATTTCTATATTGTCTGTATTATCAAAGCCACTTGAAAAACATATAAACAAACACCTATTAGCGCACTTTGATCACAATCAATTATTTCACCCGAACCAATCTGGCTTTAGGGCTAATCACTCGTGTCACACTGCCTTAATCTCTCTTGTTGATCATTGGTTGGACAAGATAAACGATAATGAATTTTGTGGTGCTGTAGTTGTAGACTTTGCTAAAGCTTTTGATGTAATTGATCACAAGTTGTTACTCAGAAAACTCAAATTATATGGCCTCGGGACTGACTCAGTTAACCTCATTTGTTCTTTTCTCAGCAACAGACAACAAAGTGTGAATGCGAACGCCTCGGCATCAAGTATGCAGGCTGTACGGCATGGGGTACCACAAGGGTCAGTTTTAGGCCCTCTACTTTTCTCCATATACATAAATGACCTGCCCCTTAATATTAAAAACTTGTGTGAACTTTTTGCAGATGACACTACCATACACTCCAGTGACACCAATTTAAATCGTTTATCTGAATCACTGCAAGAAAGTTTAAACCAGCTGAGTGCATGGACTGAGCTAAATCATATGTCCCTGAACCAGCAAAAAAATAAATGCATGATAATAACAACTAGACAAAAACGACAGAACATAATCTCCACGTTTCCCGATTTAATTGTCAATGATGAAATTGTTTCAACAGTCAACCATCATAAAGTGTTGGGAGTGACCATCGATAACAACCTGTCATGGTCACACCACATCGAACAACTTTCTAAAGTCATGTCCAAGAAAGTATATCTCTTATCTAGAATCAAGCACTTCCATTTGGAAGCCAGGAAGTTATTCTTTAATGCCCATATTCAATCTGTTATTGATTACGCATCAACCTTATGGGATTCGGCAAGTGATAATTCACTAAAACCTATAATTAGATTACACAAACGAGCGTTGAAAGTAGTCTTATTAAAGAAAACAACCCTGAATGAATTAGACTATATAAACTTAGGCATTCTCCCTCTGAAGGCAAGACTTGGCTATAATAAATGTACCCTTATGAGCAAAATTATCACTGGATGTGTACCTGAAACTTTACGTACAAAATTTACCATGAGGAATTCACGTCAATTTATGATATTAAACACTCCTGTTCCTCGGATTGACCTGTTTAAGTCCAGTTTAGTGTATTCAGGTAGCAGTCTCTGGAACTCTCTTCCAACATTCCTGAGGCAAACTACCAGCACTGATAGTTTTAAAAGCAGATATTTGTCTTATGTAATGAAGTCAAAGTAAAGGATATTTGTCTTAAATGGTATTCAATTTTTGTATTAAACATGCCCCTCTCCTCTTTATTGGTATAATGTACACAAACCCTTTTCGAATGAAGGGACTAACAAACCAACCATTACATGTATTTAGATGTGTGATGATCTTAGCAATGTCTTGCTTGTTTGATTGATTTTCTTTTAAATGTAATGTATGGATTAGAGCATGATGTTGAGAAAGTGCAAGCTGCACTATACCACTTAATTCACATCAATCAACTCGCAATTTACCTCAATGCAATGCATTCTGTGTACATATGTATAATGTGTTTTCACTTTAGTTATCTGTTAAAATGTAGAATTTTAGTTTTCTATGTTCTATTTTTTATCTTGTATTTTTATTTCATTTTTGTAGTTAGTCCCTCTTTAGGGCGAGGGCTGGATGTAAAAAAGCAGACCACTGCTTAATCTACTACCCTTGTTAAATAAAGAATTGTCATTGTCATTGTCATTGTCATTGTCTCTCTCTCTCTCCACCCCTCCTCTCCATCTCCACCACACCCACACTGAAACTGACCAATAATCCTGATCACCAAACTTCTCAATGGGTTTTACCTGCCCTACCCTCCCAATATATCTCCACCTTACCCACCCCCCCCCCCCCACCCCCCGTCCCCCACCTCCACAATCCATTCCACTCCCGGCTACTACCAGTACTACACACCTTGGACTTTCTAGCCCGTCCGCGTTCTCTCCCCAGCGCTGATATTCTGACGAATGAATACAGTGACACCCCCTGTTCACAACCTCCAAACAACTTGAGAAAATAAGGACTTTAAAAGGGTGGAGTCTTACAGTGCGAGAGAGTATAAAAAGCGGTTTGACAATGATCACACAGGAGTTTCGTCTCGACACATGATAGCCATTCACAGCCACTGTAACAGCTGGGCAGAAGAAACAATCATCCATCAGCTGAAATGGCGAACACGAGATTCCAGTTCATTGACATCATCTGCTTGTTGAGTTTGACGTTGCTTCTCTACGAAGTTGGTAAGGATACGTTTCTTTTATTCCATCTTTCAAAGAGAGTTTTTATCTCTCTCATATTCTGATTTCGTGTGTCTTTTGTATATATGTTGTCAAGGACACATTACTTTTATTATAATAATAATAATAATTCTCTTTATTTATATAGCGCCTTATCCGAAGTTCAAAGCGCTTTTATGCCGTGTGAGATGGAATTTTTTACACAATATATCACGCATTCACATCGACCACATCTTTTGAAGAAGCAAATTACACCCGGCCGAAGCTGAGTTTTTATTTCTCTCATCTTCTGAATCTCCTGTGTCTTTTGTGTGTCTGTTGTCTGTTGTCTGTTGTCTGTTGCATGAAAAGGCCGAAACAACGTTGCTCCTTCGCGGATTAAGTGAGATCGATATAAGCCTATATTACTTTCATTTCATATTTTGGGGGAGTAAACTACATACACCGTAGATAAGCTTCCATCTCTTATCTTCTCATTATCATTTGTCTGGTTTTTTGTTCACTTAAATATATTATGTAATTTTCATATGTCATCTTCTAATTATTGTTTGTCTGTTGTGCATGTTGTTCGTTCACGTGAAGCAAGAAGAAAATGGTTTTGTTTTTCGAGGACTCAAGCTACAGCAAAGTTTTCAGCTCTCATCTTCTTCTTTTGATATGTTTGTTGTGTATTATGTTTAAAGGTAATTTTCATCTCTCATCTTTTCAATATTATATGTTGTGCATTGTGTGGGGCAAGATCGCATTACTTTTATTTCAACATTTTGAGGAAGCAAACTCCACGGAAGTTAAGTTTTTCATCTCCAAATCCTCTCTTTAGTTATCGTCTTTTGTGTATTCTGTTCGCGAACTTTAAAGTAAGGTAAGGCCGTATTACTTTTCTAACATTAATGAGGACTAAGCGAACCAGAAGCGAAGCAGATGAGCGCAGATTGTATCGATCATTCTTTCTGTTCTATTTACCGGTTGCGTGTGTTGTTCGTTCGTCAAAAAGCCAGGAAAGACCACATTACTTTACCTTCCACATTTCAAGGAAGCAGACTACACTAAGTTACTACTAAGTGGTTATCGTTTCATTATCGAGTATACGGTCTTGCTGAAAAATTGCATTGCGTTCAGTTTCATTCTGTGAGTTCAACAGCTACTTGACTAAATGTTGTATTTTCGCCTTACGCGACTTGTTACATTTAGTCAAGTTTTGACTAAATGTTTTAACGTAGAGGGCCGGGGAATCGAGACGAGGGTCGTGGTGTATATGTGTCTGTGCGTGTGTGTGCGTGTGTGTGTAGAGCGATTTAGAGTAAACTACTGGACCGATCTTTATAAAATTTGACATGAGAGTTCCTGGGTATGAAATCCCCGAACATTTTTTTCCGTTTTTCGATAAATGTCTTTGATGACGTCATATCCGGCTTTTCGTGAAAGTTGAGGCGGCACTGTCACGCTCTCATTTTTCAACCAAATTGGTTGAAATTTTGGTCAAGTAATCTTCGACGAAGCCCGGACATCGGTATTGCATTTCCGTTTGGTGGCTTAAAAATGGGTGTCACTAAAAGCCTCATTTAAGAGATAGCGAATTCCGTTGCAAGCCCCTGGAGCAAATTTTTGATTGGTGCTTTTGTGAACAAGAAACAATTGACAAGTGGCTCTATCCCATCTCCCCCCTTTCCCCGTCGCAATATAACCTTGAATGGTTGAAAACGACGTTAAACACCAAATAAAGAAAAGAAAAGTGAGGAGGTGATTGTTACAAGAAGGTGTGAATGCACTGTGTGAGTGTCAATGGTGAAAGGGTCACAGATGTGTTTTCGTGTATTTGTGCGTCGTTTTGTTTCTATTTGCTGTCTTTTCGTGTCTTTTCGCGTCTTTTCGACTTTTAGTGACACCGTTAAAAATTAATTAATGACTTTGGTCATTAAAAATCGGAAAATTGTAATTACATTTTTTTTTTTATAAAACGATCCAAATTTACGTTCATCTTATTTGTCATCATTTTCTGATTCCAAAAACATATAAATATGTTATATTTGGATGAAAAACAAGCGCTGAAAATTAAAATTATAAAAATTATTATTAAAATCAAATTTCCGAAATCGATTTAAAAACAATTTCATCTTATTCCTTGTTGGTTCCTGATTCCAAAAACATATAGTTATGATATGTGTGGATTATAAACACGCTCAGAAAGTTAAAACGAAGAGAGGTACAGAAAAGCGTGCTATCCTTCTCAGCGCAACTACTGCCTCGCTCTTCTTCTCAATTTCACTGCCTTTGCCATGAGCGGTGGACTGACGATGCTACGAGTATACGGTCTTGCTGAAAAAATTGCATTGCGTTCAGTTTCATTCTGTGAGTTGGACAGCTACTTGACTAAATGTTGCATTTTCGCCTTACGCGACTTGTTTTTACATTTAGTCAAGTTTTGACTAAATGTTTTAACATAGAGGGGGAATCGAAACGAGGGTCGTGGTGTATGTGTGTGTGTGTGTGTGTAGTTGTGTGCGTGCGTGCGTGTGTGTGCGTGTAGAGCGATTCAGACCAAACTACTGGACCGATCTTTATGAAATTTGACATGAGAGTTCCTGGGTATGAAATCCCCGAACGTGTTTTTCTTTTTTTGGATAAATGTCTTTGATGACGTCATATCCGGCCTTTCGTGAAAGTTGAGGCGGCACTGTCACGCTCTCATTTTTCAACCAAATTGGTTGAAATTTTGGTCAAGTAATTTTCGATGAAGCCCGTACTTCGGTATTGCATTTCAGCTTGGTGGCTTCAAAATTAATTAATGACTTTGGTCATTAAAAATCTGAAAATTGTAAAAAAAATATGTTTTTTTATAAAACGATTCAAATTTACGTTCATCTTATTTTCCATCATTTTCTGATTCCAAAAACATATAAATATGTTATATTTGGATTAAAAACAAGCTCTGAAAATTAAAAATATAAAAATTATGATCAAAATTAAACTCTCGAAATCAATTTTAAAACACTTTTATCTTCTTCCTTGTCGGTTCCTGATTCCAAAAACATTAACAGCTATTGGGTTTTAGACGAGACAAGTATAATGCCGACGAGTCGAAGACAAGTTGCATTATACTTGTTCGAGTCTAAATATTGGACCCTATTGCTACGCTGAAAACACAATAGCGATTATATAGCTGTTCTAACCTTGATTTGTTGTTCCAAACTTACAAAATGACAGTTTTTGCGTCGATGCGTTGATCTCATGTTTTGATAGCAAACGCCGTTTCTTATGCGCATTAGTTTTGCGCAGGAGCCACACTGACTTTGGAAAATAACCTCGATTTGACAACACAGCTGTTAAACAGCTTTTTGTTATTTCATTTGTATAAAACAAAAAGAAGTTTGAGTTTTTTTTAATTTATTTGAAGAGAAAAAGTTTGACATTATATGTTTACAGGAGACCTATATTTCACAAGATGTTAGTTCCACGTGGAAATTAGAGTGGGGTGGAGAAATCTTTTTTTCAGAAGGAACAAACCATAGCCTAGGACAAGTGATTTTGGTGAGAAAAGGACTTCCGTATTCAGTTGTTCCTATTAATAAAACAAGTCGCGTAAGGCGAAAATACAACGTTTAGTCAAGTAGCTGTCGAACTCACAGAATGAAACTGAACGCAATGCCATTTTTCAGGAAGACCGTAGCATCGTCAGTTCACCGCTCATGGCAAAGGCAGTGAAATTGACAAGACGAGCGGGGTAGTACTTGCGCTGAAAAGGATAGCACGCTTTTCTGTACCTCTCTTCGTTTTAACTTTCTGAGCGTGTTTTTAATCCAAACATATCATATCTATATGTTTTTGGAATCAGGAACCGACAAGAAATACGATGAAAGTGTTTTTAAATTGATATCGACAATTTAATTTTGATAATAATTTTTTTTTTAAATTTTCAGAGCTTGTTTTTAATCCAAATATAACATATTTATATGTTTTTGGAATCAGAAAATGATGGAGAATAAGATGAACTTAAATTTGAATCTTTTTATAAAAAAATGTTGTTTTTTTTTACAATTTTCAGATTTTTATGACGTCATCAAAGACATTTATCAAAAAAATGAAAAAAACGTTCGGGGATTTCATACCCAGGAACTCTCATGTCAAATTTCATAAAGATCGGTCCAGTAGTTTAGTCTGAATCGCTCTACACACACACACAGACACACACACACACACACAGACACACGCACATACACCATACCCTCGTTTCGATTCCCCCTCGATGTTAAAATATTTAGTCAAAACTTGACTAAATATAAAAACGAAGTCCGAGCTTCGTCGAAGATTACTTGACCAAAATTTCAACCAATTTGGTTGAAAAATGAGAGCGTGACAGTGCCGCCTCAACTTTCACGAAAAGCCAGATATGACGTCATCAAAGACATTTATATAAAAAAAAGAAAAACACGTTCGGGGATATCAATCCCAGAAACTCTCATGGAAAAGTTCATGAAGATCGGTCCAGTAGTTTGGTCTGAATCGCTCTACACACACACACATATACACCACGACCCTCGTTTCGATTCCCCCTCAATGTTAAAACATTTAGTCAAAACTTGACTAAATGTAAACAGAGAGTGCTGGCTGTGACGGTTAAAACGGACAGTGGTGATATCTCGATCAATAATGTATATGCACCAAACCCAGTAGTTGAGAAAATAGATGTTTTTTAACGAGTTACAAAGAGAAGTGACTGGGTCGCTCGTTGAGAAAGTTATGGTTTGTGGAGATTTTAACAGTGTAGTAAATAATGAATTGGATATTGTAAGTGGTGCAGCACATGCACAGAAAGAAGTTTCAGTGTTTAAAACGTTTATACATTCCTGTATATTAAATGATGCTTTAAGGTTATCTAATGCAGAAGGAAAAGAGTTTTCCTGGTCAAGGAACTCTGACTGGGTGGCGGGAAGAATTGATTATATTTTTATAAGTGAGGGAATTGTAAACAATTGTCAAGAATGTAATATATTTTCGGTTTCATACTCCGATCACAGATGCGTATATACAGTAATACAGTGCTCAGAGTTTGCCAGAGGTCCTGGATTTTGGAAGTTTAATAATGAGTTATTACATTATCTGCAATATGTACAATTTATGAATTCGGCTATAGAAGAGTTTATGCGTGAGCAAGAACAAACGGATGTCCAGTTAAAATGGGAATTGCTGAAGAGACAAATACGAGATGAGAGTATAGGATATAGTAAAAGTAAAGCAATAAAAAGAAAAAACAAGTCGCGTAAGGCGAAAATACAATATTTAGTCAAGTAGCTGTCGAACTCACAGAATGAAACTGAACGCAATGCCATTTTTCAGCAAGACCGTATACTTGTAGCATCGTCAGTCCACCGCTCATGGCAAAGGCAGTGAAATTGACAAGAAGAGCGGGGTAGTAGTTGCGCTAGGAAGGATAGCACGCTTTTCTGTACCTCTCTTTGTTTTAACTTTCTGAGCGTGTTTTTAATCCAAACATATCATATCTATATGTTTTTGGAATCAGGAACCGACAAGGAATAAGATGAAAGTAGTTTTAAATTGATTTGGACAATTTGATTTTGATAATAATTTTTATATATTTAATTTTCAGAGCTTGTTTTTAATCCAAATATAACATATTTATATGTTTTTGGAATCAGCAAATGATGGAAAATAAGATAAACGTAAATTTGGATCGTTTTATACATTTTTATTTTTTTTTTACAATTTTCAGATGTTTAATGACCAAAGTCATTAATTAATTTTTAAGCCACCAAGCTGAAATGCAATACCGAAGTCCGGCCTTCGTCGAAGATTGCTTGGCCAAAATTTCAACCAATTTGGTTGAAAAATGAGGGCGTGACAGTGCCGCCTCAACTTTCACGAAAAGCCGGATATGACGTCATCAAAGACATTTATCAAAAAAATGAAAAAAACGTTCGGGGATTTCATACCCAGGAACTCTCATGTCAAATTTCATAAAGATCGGTCTAGTAGTTTAGTCTGAATCGCTCTACACACACACACACACACACACACACACACACACAGACACACGCACATACACCACGACCCTCGTTTCGATTACCCCTCGATGTTAAAATATTTAGTCAAAACTTGACTAAATATAATGATAAACTAAGTTTTTATACAGAATTAAACGATTGTGATTTGAACCTAAGTCATGAACCTTTGAATGAATTATTGCAGGAAAGACGACACAAGGTTCGTTTACAGTTAGAAATACATGAACAGATTAGAACAAAAAGTGCCATGATTAGATCACGAATAAAATGGATTGCAGAAGGGGAAAAAATACGAAGTTTTGACCACAGAAGACGGAAATCTACTAACGGACCAAAAACGCATTTTGAAAGCTCAGAGAGAGCATTTTTTTTAAATGTTATAAGAAAAAAGTTCCGAAAGAAGGTCCTTTTGGAAGAGTTGATACGTTTATTGAGGGAGATGAAGTACCTCAATTAAATGATTTAGAAAGAGATATTTGTGAAGGACTAATTACAGTAGAAGAAGCGGGTAGAGCCCTGATGACATTAAATAACGGCTCGGCACCAGGATTAGATGGATTAACGGTGGAATTTTATAAATGTTTTTGGGTGAAATTGAAATATGTTTTTGTGAATTCGTATAATTATGCATTTGAGAAAGGGAACCTATCATATTCTCAATCCGCAGGAGTAATAACCTTAATGCACAAAGGAAAAGAACTCCCAAAAGAAAATTTGAATAACTGGAGGCCAATCACGTTAACAAATGCTGACTATAAAGTGTTGGCTAAATGTATAGCGTTAAGAATGCAAAGTGTAGTTGACAGCATCATACAGCCTGACCAGGTTGCTTTTTTAAAGGGGCGGGACATAGCGTCCCTACTGAGAATGGTTGACGACGTGGTATACAGTACTCAACAAAATGATATACCTGGAGCCATGCTTGCTGTTGATTTTAAGAAAGCTTTTGATTCGATATCGCAAGAGTACATGACGAATGTGTGTTTTCCAAGTTTGGGTTTGGCAACGAATTTGTCAGATGGGTAGAAAGCTGGAGCTGCATTGGATACGGTGGGTGGCTTAGCGAAGAAATTAGGATAGAAGGCGGGATTAAACAGGGATGCTGTTTTTCTCCTTTGGCCTTCATACTCGGTATTGAATTATTAGCCATTAAAGTTAGAGGGGAAAACGGATATCAAAGAGCGATTCAGAATAAACTACTGGACCGATCTTTATGAAATTTGACATGAGAGTTCCTGGGTATGAAATCCCCATACTTTTTTTTTCATTTTTTCAATAAATGTCTTTGATGACGTCATATCCGGCTTTTCGTGAAAGTTGAGGCGGCACTGTCACGCTCTCATGTTTCAACCAAATTGGTTGAAATGTTGCTCAAGTAATCTTCGACGAAGGCCGGGGTTTGGTATTGCATTTCAGCTTGGTGGCTTAAAAACTAATAAGTGAGTTTGGTCATTAAAAATCTGAAAATTGTAAAAAAAATATTTTTTTTATAAAACGATCCAAATTTACGTTCAACTTATTCTTTATCATTTTCTGATTCCAAAAACATATACTTATGTTATATTTGGATTACAAACAAGCTCTGAAAATTAAAAATATAAAAATTATTATCAAAATTAAATTGTCCAAATCAATTTAAACACACCTGCATCTTATTCCTTGTCGGTTTCTGATTCCAAAAACATATAGATATGATATGTTTGGATTAAAAACACGCTCAGAAAGTTAAAACGAAGAGAGGTACAGAAAAGCGTGCTTAACCTTCTCAGCGCAAGTACTACCCCGCTCTTCTTGTCAATGTCACAGCCTTTGCCGTGCGCGGTGGACTGACGATGCTACGAGTATACGGTCTTGCTGCGTTGCATTGCGTTCAGTTTCATTCTGTGAGTTCGACAGCTACTTGACTAAATGTTGTATTTTCGCCTTACCCGACTTGTTTTACATTTAGTCAAGTTTTAACGTAGAGGGGGGAATCGAGACGAGGGTCGTGGTGTGTGTGTGTGTGTGTGTGTGTGTGTGTGTGTGTGTGTGTGTGTGTGTGTGTGTGTGTGTGTGAGTGTGTGTGTGTGTGTGTAGAGCGATTCAGACTAAACTACTGGACCGATCTTTATGAAATTTGACATGAGAGTTCCTTAATTGGTATGGTATCTCCATACGTTTTTTTCATTTTTTTGATAAATGTCTTTGATGACGTCATATCCGGCTTTTCGTGAAAGTTGAGGCGGCACTGTCACGCTCTCATTTTTCAACCAAATTGGTTTAAATTTTGGTCACGTAATCTTCGACGAAGCCCGGACTTCGGTATTGCATTTCAGCTTGGTGGTTTAAAAATTATTAAAAATCTGAAAATTGTAAAAAGAAAATCTTTTTTATAAAACGATCCAAATTTACGTTCATCTTATATATTCTCCATCATTTTCTGATTCCAAAAACATATAAATATGTTATATTTGGATTACAAACAAGCTCTGAAAATTAAAAATATAAAAATTATTATCAAAATTAAATTTTCCAAATCAATTTAAAAACACTTTCATCTTATTCCTTGTCGGTTCCTGATTCCAAAAACATATAGATATGATATGTTTGGATTACAAACACGCTCAGAAAGTTAAAACGAAGAGAGGTACAGAAAAGCGTGCTATCCTTCTTAGCGCAACTACTACCCCGCTCTTCTTGTCAATTTCACCGGCTTTGCCGTGAGCGGTGGACTGACGATGCAACGAGTATACGGTCTTGCTGCGTTGCATTGCGTTCAGTTTCATTCTGTGAGTTCGACAGCTACTTGACTAAATGTTGTATTTTCGCCTTACGCGACTTGTTCTTTTATTTTTTTAACCATAAAGCCGATACCTCACTTCTTCTTTTTTTTTGCCTCATCCACTTGTCGATATCTGAGATGAGCACGTAGATCAACACCTGCCCGGTGTGACACAGACAAGGACAGCGACTGATAAAACAAATTAACCTGACATTCAGCCAGACAGACACACTGTTGTAACAGATAAGATTACCTCTCGTCTGCAACTCAGCTGTTGAGCGATGACGCACGTGCTCATCAGAATTAAGAACACAGTGACGACACCTGTCTCTTCGTCGGGAGGTCGTGGGTTCGAACCCCGGCCGGGTCAAACCTAAGACTTTAAATTGGCGCATTCTAGTGTTAGAAACAACCATTCTAGTGTTAGTAACAACTTGACCATTCTTGTGTAAGTAACAACCATTCTTTCTAGTGTTAGAAACAACCATTCGAGTGTTAGAAACAACCATTCTAGTGTTAGAAACAACCATTCTAGTGTTAGTAACAATCATTCTAGTGTTAGTACCAATCATTCTAGTGTTAGAAACAACCATTCTAGTGTTAGTAACAATCATTCTAGTGTTAGAAACAACCATTCTAGTGTTAGTAACAATCATTCTAGTGTTAGAAACAACCATTCTAGTGTTAGTAACAACCATTCTAGTGTTAGTAACAATCATTCTAGTGTTAGAAACAACCATTCTAGTGTTAGAAACAACCATTTTAGTGTTAGAAACAATCATTCTAGTGTTAGTAACAATCATTCTAGTGTTAGAAACAACCATTCTAGTGTTAGTAACAACCATTCTAGTGTTAGAAACAACCATTCTAGTGTTAGTAACAACCATTCTAGTGTTAGTAACAACCATTCTAGTGTTAGTAACAATCATTCTAGTGTTAGAAACAACCTTTCTAGTGTTAGTAACAATCATTCTAGTGTTAGAAACAACTATTTTAGAGTTTAGAACAACCGTAAAAGTGTTAGGAACAGCCCTTCCGGTGTTAGGAACAACCTTTCAATTATAAGAAACAACCATTCCAGTATTAGTGTAACCGAGTGCCCGAACAGAACAATCACCTTTGGAGGCAAAGCCCAGTCAAACAGGATTGAGAATTTCAATGCTAATTTCTTAGCCCTTTTAAAATTGTTATGGGTACGCACAGATTCCCCGAACATTTCAGGAGACAGTAGCAGCCAGACCCTATCACAAAAATAACTCTACAATTCACGTGTGTCAGCGATGTAGAAGAAACGTCGAGCTATAAATAGCTCGCGCTCTTCAACGTCCGAGAAAAGCAGAGCCTGATGTGCAGGGTGACGCTTTCGTCTCCTTATAACACTAAGAACAACCATTCCAGTGTCAGGAGCAACCACTTTCGTGTCAGGAGCAACCACTTTCGTGTCAGGAACAACCATTCCAGTGTCAGGAACAACCACTTTCGTGTCAGGAACAACCACTTTCGTGTCAGGAACAACCACTTTCGTGTCAGGAACA
Organism: Littorina saxatilis; assembly: GCF_037325665.1. NCBI lineage: Eukaryota > Metazoa > Mollusca > Gastropoda > Littorinimorpha > Littorinidae > Littorina > Littorina saxatilis. The sequence continues at coordinate 56,112,267 of NC_090253.1, read as the reverse complement.
ACCACTTTCGTGTCAGGAACAACCATTCGAGTGTCAGGAGAAACCACTTTCGTGTCAGGAGCAACCACTTTTCGTGTCAGGAACAACCACTTTCGTGTCAGGAACAACCACTTTCGTGTCAGGAACAACCATTCCAGTGTCAGGAACAACCACTTTCGTGTCAGGAACAACCACATTCATGTTGCTGTGACTATTCACACGTTTACATATCCCTTTCATTGTGTCTGTTCCAGTGGTTTACATATGCCTTTCATTGTTTCTGTTCCAGTGGTTTACATATCCGTGTTTCAGCGTCGATGGGTGCCCTGATGTATGTGCAATGTCTCACTGACTCGTAGTTGTGAAAGTTTCAGTATCTCATTAAACACTCATTTCACAAGTTTACATATCCAAATCATTGTGTCTGTTTCAGTGGCTTACATATCCGTGTTTCAATCAATCAATCAATCAAGCTTATATCGCGCATATCCCGTGGGTACAGTTCTAGGCGCTCTGCAGTGATGCCGTGTGAGATGAAATTTTATACGGCCAGTAGATTGCAGCCATTTCGGCGCATATTTACCTTTCGCGGCCTATTATTCCAAGTCACACGGGTATAGGTAGACAATTATTGACTGTGCCTAAGCAATTTTGCCAGGAAAGACCCTTTTGTCAATCGTGGGATCTTTAACGTGCACACCCAATGTAGTGTACACGGGGGGGGGGGGGGGGGGGGGGGGGGGGGTTCGGACACCGAAGAGAGTCTGTTGTGCAAAATTGTTCAACAAAAACATCATAGGTCGAACTGTGCAGGGTCAACCGCAACAAACTCTAACCATTCGTACTTAGGAGTATTTGAGTGACTTATATACCCGACATTTTTATTTCTTATTTTTAGCACAGGTGTAGGAAAAAATCATGAACCAAAATGTTATTTATTCTTTAATTTAACATTTGTTTTACAAATGTGACTATGGTCTTTCAAACATACAGTGACATTAAACATTGTTATGTTAAAGAAAAAGAAAAAAAGCTTTTGTGCACAAATCAAAAAATACATTGTACATTTTACCTACAGGCCAAACAGTGTCCGTGGCGGCAAAGGGCCTATATTTTTAGATCAGTCACTGTAGCAAGTTGTCAAGAACAGGCGCTTGCATTTGGATGTGTCCACTGATAGTAGGTTTGGTTGTGATCAATCAGAATGATGAGGAATAAAAATGTATGGCAGTTTGTTATGATGACATGTAATTCACATATGCTGAAATGTAATATTATACATGATATAACATTATTATGGCTGTTGCCATGACCATGAACCCCAAGAAAGGTTTAATGTTATGTAAAATCAAAATACCAAAATCAAGCACCTATTAATCTGGTCTACGGTCTGTGTGTGTCTCTGCTCTTTTTCTTGGCACACAGCCACAGGTCAAAGCAGAGGTTAACTTGAGTGCACGTGTTTTCCAGTGTCGATGATCACATTTTTTACCACAATTCTATGCAAACGCCACTCTGCATGACTAAGCACTCACTTTAGTATTATAATATTGTATCTATTTTGTTACATCTAGTCAGCATTTGTTAACCTTGACGACAGATATCATTGTAGGTAATATCAATACAATGTCCTATATTGATGCTATATTATTTGTATGCCAGTGTCTTGGGGTATTTATGGCAACACCTACCGAAAGCTACGAAGTAAGCTTACATTTTTTGTTGGAGTGAAACTGTAAATCTCTTTCATAAACCATTTTGCCATTTACAACAGGCAATGTCATATATTGGTGCTACATTACTAGCATTCAAATGTGTATTCATGGCAACAGCATTTTGCCATTTACAACAGTTTCACTAACACTGTATTTTTTCTTGCTTTATTATTTTGTGACTCAGTGATAATTTTAAATAAAGTTATTTGCATCATACACTTTGATTTCATTCATTTCTATTTATAACTACTTTTACTACTTTCCCTTCTACACTGTGACATGCCACTGTATCACGCTCATTCAGACCAAAAACAATACCATTCCTACCTGTTGCAACGTCTATCCGTCGCTCTGTCTTTTGGTTCCTTGGTTGATCGATCGGTTTCTTGGTGGAAAACATATTTTTGTCACCAATACCAGTATTATTGCATCACTTCCATAAAGGTAGAGTAGCCTTCTTCCTTTCTGTAAAGCCAATAGGTCTTATTAATTATTGAGCTCTTATTCATTATTGCATTACTTTCACAACAATCTTCTTTTTTGATATTGCGATAGTTGTTATCTCCCATTTATGTACAAACGCCGAAAAGACAATTTAACAGGACACATCAACACTATTATTTTGTTTACCTGTACCAACGGGTGTAGAACTCCCTGTTTCTTTGATATTGTCAATGTTTCGGCTCGTGTTGATCCTGGGATCAACTGAATTTCTTGTCGCTATTACTGTGGCTGTTTCAGCGTCGGTGGAAGCCCTGATGTGTGTGCAATGCACGCCGGCAGACCCCGGCTGTGAGTCTGGTAACCATGACGCCACAGAATGCCGAGAGGTAGAGAACTTCTTCTGCAGCATATACCAGGTCAAATATACTTGGGGAGGTAAGTACTACACAGTGTGTGTGTGTGTGTGTGTTTGTGTGTGTGTGTGTGTGTGTGTGTGTATGTAGATGTGTGTGTTTGAGTGTTTGTATTTGAGTATGTGTGTTTTTGAGTGTGTGTGTTTGTGTGTGTGTGTGTGTGTGTGTGTGTGTGTGTGTGTGTGTGTGTGTGTGTAGATGTGTGTGTTTGTGTGTGTATGAGTGTGTGTGTTTGACTGTGTGTGTTTGTGTGTGTGTGTGTGTGTTTGACTGTGTGTGTTTGTGTGTGTGTGTGTGTGTGTGTGTGTGTGTGTGTGTGTGTGTGTGTGTTTGTGAGTGTGTGTGCGAGGCTGACGCTAAGTACCGGCATGTCCGTATGAGAGGGCCTTAGGTACCGTGCATAGACCTTGGCTGCACTAGGTACCGCGCACCTGCGATGTTAAAACCCATGTACATAATACTTTTGTGTGTTGTTTATGCTGTTTATATGTAGGCATGTTAGTTTGAACTACGGTCCTTTATTTTCGTAAATAAGGCTCATCATTTTGTCAAGTAGTAGCGGTTTGAATTTCAAAGGTACTTAACGTATGAAATATATGTACAGAACCAACTTTTTACACACAACCTAAAAGTTCTCACTGCAGATTTAAAAATAACAGCAATCGTTCTCTTGTATCTCAAGCATCATTGACAGCAAATAACTGAGTAGAAACATAGCCCTAATTGGGAGTAGTCGGGTGTTTTGACCAACGGTACTTAGTGCTTTCTGTACGGACATAGCGGTACTTAGTGCTTTCCGTACAGACATAGCGGTACTTAACGTCGCCTGCGGTTCCAAGGTTTTATTACACAGAAATAGAGATGTTGGTGGCCATATTATTTCGACCTGTATATCGGGACAGAACATTCAATTCAGACATCCATAGACAGTAGTAGTAGTAGTGGTTTGAATTTCAAAGGTACTCAACGTATGAAATATACGTACAGAACCAACTTTTTACACACAGCCTAAAAGTTCTCACTGCAGGTTTAAAAATAACAGCAATCGTTCTCTTGTGTCTCAAGCATCATTGGCAGTAAATAACTGAGTAGAAACAATCTTTTACAAAAAATGACCAATAGTGAAGTGAATAGTAAACATTATACAGGCCTAATAACAAACTTTATTGGACATCTCTCTCTCTCTCTCTCTCTCTCTCTCTCTCTCTCTCTCTCTCTCTCTCTCTCTCTCTCTCTCTCTCTCTCTCTCTCTCTCTCTCTCCCTCTCCCTCTCTCTCTATCTCTCTCGGCTGATATGTATATTAGGCAGCATCGATGTGCAAGATTATTGACAGAGGAAAGCTTGGAACAAACCACTGTGTATGTTGCATACGTTTAAATATCATGTTTTCTATTTTTTTCCTGTGATTTATGTGTACCACCACCCCCCCCCCCCCCCCATTGAAAGGGGCTGTAGGCCCATATTCAATTAAACTGTGTCAGTGTCAGTGTCTCTCTCTCTCTCTCTCTCTCTCTCTCTCTCTCTCTCTCTCTCTCCCTCTCTTTTCCATAATATATTTATAGTATTCTCTCACTCCTTTATTTATTTTTATGGGAGATTTATATAGCGCTTGACGTTCTCTAAGCGCTTTGCATATTTTCTCTTTCTCTCTCTCTCTCTCTCTCTCTCTCTCTCTCTCTCTCTCTCTCTCTCTCTCTCTCCCTCTCTTTCTTTTATCTCTCTCTCTCTCTCTCTCTCTCTCTCTCTCTCTCTCTCTCTCTCTATTACATAATATTAACAGCTATTGTGTTTTCAGCGTAGCAATAGGGTCCGATATTTAGACGAGACAAGTATAATGCCGACGAGTCGAAGACGAGTCGCATTATACTTGTTCGAGTCTAAATATCGGATCCTATTGCTACACTGAAAACACAAAAGCGATTATATAGCTGTTATGACCTTGATTTGTTGTTCCAAACTTACAAAATGACAGTTTTTGCGTCGATGCGTTGATCTAAACTTCTTACGCGCATCATGTTCGCGCAGACATGCACACCGATACACGCTTTAATAATAATAATAATAATGCAAACTTTTATAGCGCTATTCTAGAAAAATGTCTACTCTTAGCGCTTTACAATACATACATCGACCAAGCATACTATACACGCACAGGCAAAGAAACCGACCAAACATAACCAACAAACTATACATGCACAGGCAAAGAAAACGACCAAACATACAATACACGCACAGGCAAAGATAACTACCAAACATAAACAAACATACTATGACCAAACATAACCAACATACTATACGCGCGCAGGCAAAGAGAACAATCAGCACATGCTTTCTGACTTTGGAAGAAAAACTGACTCCAAGTGCATTCGACTTCACAACACAGTTGTTAAAACAGCTTTTTAAGTTGTCAGTGTATGCTGTTGTCGATAGAAACATCGCCGTGGTACAGATGGGTAAACCGGAACCATGCGTCGGCCATTTTTCTCCATATGCTTTTGGATATTGAGAAAAATGGTCGACTTCCGTAGCATTATGCTTTGATAATCGGAAGAGCCCATCCAATCCCAGCCCCCGAATTCCCCCACGTGTTCATCAGAATAGCTATATATATTTATAGTATTCTCTCCTCACTTTTTCCGTCTCTAGCTCACGTTCCCTATCCCCCCCCCCCCCACCTCTACCTCCCTTATCTCATAATAAGCGTGCGCGCGCAACGACAGTAAGAGAGAGAGGCACAGAGAGATAATATCGTATTCTAAATTTATGGATAGAGCTAGAGGAGAGAAATGTATTATAAGATAAGAGAGAGAGGTAGGAGGACGGGGGGGGGGGGGGGGAGAAAGAGGGACCGTGAGAGATACAGAGAGCGTGAGGGGAGAAGGAATACTATTAGTATCACTATCAATAAATTATGGGAGAGAGAGAGAGAGAGAGAGAGATAGAGAGAGAGAGAGAGAGAGAGAGAGAGAGAGAGAGAGAGAGGGGAGAGAGAGAGAGAGAGAGAGAGAGAGAGAGAGAGAGAGAGAGAGAGAGAGAGAGAGAGAGAGAGAAAATCGTATTCTAAATTTATTTTTAGAGGAAAGAGGGAAACAGAGAGAGGAGGGAAAGGGAGAGAAATCGAGATAGGGGGGAAGAGAGATTTTGTACTCTAAATTTGTTATAGAATAAGAGAGAGGGGGGGGGGGAAAGAGGGACCGTGAGAGTTACAGAGAGTGTGAGGGGAGAACAGCAGTAACCTTCCGCTACCTAGGGTTTCTTCCCAGCATGACTGTGAGGTCTTGACACGCACCATGCCAAAGACCAACAGTAGACAATTTTAATGATGAACTCGAACTGCCTGAATCTGTGTTGCCTTTCTTATTGCAACTCGGCTGCATGATCACATGCCTGTATTTGTCATGTAAATTCTTACAACCCCGGATACAAAAACAAAACCAGAAAATGACGCCACAGTTTAAACAAAAAAAGCATGGCTTTAATTTAAAATAGCAGCATTAACACCTAAATGTTTGATAAAAACAAAATGATGATAAAATCATGTACCTATGAACCATGTATCCGTTGCACCCGTTGTGTCAAACAACTTTGCCTTTGCTCACTCGGCGCCTCGTTTGCTTTTGCCACCAGCTATTTGTGCACGTTTTCGCACGAGGACTGTTCACGTATTTTCACGTGTCTTTTAAGCTGGTCTGCGTGTCTCATCAGGTGTGCCACGCCTGCCCTAGTTTGTGCACGTATTAAAAGACCACAGGCCAAACGACATAATTTAATGCGGTCAGCATTTTACCCTTTGTTTTGCATGTGAACACTAAATGTTGTTCAAGAGAGCAAGTGGCAGTACTTTCTCTTCTATTATCTCTGGTTGTTTTAGTTATTTTTTTTAGTTATTTTTGAAATAGTTACTTTTGATTGATACCTTAGTTTACCCTATATTTTACATTAACACGCGAGACTGCGTGTCTAAATATTTTGTTTTCGATTGTTTTTGATTGTTGACTTTAACTGTCGACGTTGTTGATTGTGTGTCTGTTTGTTGGTTTGTTTGCTTGTTATTGTTTGTTGTTGTCCACAATGACTTCATGCCTGATGCAAAAGGATGGGGCGCACGTGTCGGGGAGATTGTCTCACACCCTTGGCTCTGCCTTGTTTGATTTTCTGCAACGAGCTGTGACCTAGATGGGTGGGTGTAGTCTGTCTCAATACAGAGCCAGTGTGGGAAGTTATCTCCCTGTTGCGTCAGCGCTATCTGTGTATAAACTATCTTTTCTTAACAAGGGAAATATCCAGTCGCTTATGATTATTCTCGTTCGTGGTAGTGCTGGCTTGTCTCTTGCGTTGTTTTTTTTTTATTTCCTGCCCGGAAGCTTACTCGTAACGACCCAATATGTTGTTACGACATTGCTGTGAACTTTGCTGGTTCGATGTGGAAATATGCCACCTCACTCATTTTTTGTGCTGATTCTGTGAATTTTACATCTCAAACCATATCTATTGCAATTTGCTTATTGTTGTTTATGTGTGGTGATATCCATCCTAATCCTGGACCAAGCACAACCCGAGGGAATGGGATCTCTATTGTTCATGTAAACACTCGCAGTCTTCAATATAAGACACCGTTCCTTGAGGCCGAATTGGGGAAGTTTGATATAATAACTGTATCTGAGACCTGGCTGTCGGACAAAGTTGACCAAGACTGCATCTGCTTAAAAGGTTACCACCCTCCAGTTAGACGTGATAGGCCCGGGGATTCCCACGGCGGCGTAGCCGTTTATGTAAATAGTAATCTGATTTGCAAACCGAGGATCGACTTGTGTATACCTGATTTGGAAGCGATCTGGATTGAGACTAAGTTGGGTCAAGATACTCTTCTCGTTGGTGTGTTTTATAGACCACCGAGTGCAACCGTCGACCATTGGCTTCTTATCAACGATTCCGTTCAACTTGCCATGAATACCCCACATAAGTTTATTATCTTTGGTGATCTCAACGCTGATTGTACTGTTAACCCCCCGTTTCATCTGCGGGAATTAATGAACACAAACAGTTTATCTCAGTTGATATCAGAACCCACTCGAATAACCGATACCTCGTCAATTATAATTGATCTGGTATTAACTCCGTGTCCTAACTTGGTAAAAAGAGTTGGTGTTCTACCACCTGTATGCAGTGACCACTCGTGTCCTTTTGTATATTTGAATTATGACTTACCGTCGGGTGGTTCATTCAAACGAACACTATATAATTATTCCAAAATCGATGTTGACAGGTTGTTGCAAGATATGGAAAGTGTAGATTGGAATAATATAGTCGATTTAGAATCCATTGATGACGCCGCTGAAATGTTTTCCGATAAGTTAATGATGATAGCTAAAGAATGTATGCCTGTAAAGGTAGTGACAATGAACGGACACGATGCTGTATGGATCACCGAGGAAATCAAAAAGTTGATTAGGAAAAAGCAATACATTCACGCATTAGCCAAACGTCTGGATACTGTATGGTGCTGGTCTCTTTTCCGACGGTTGAGAAATAATTTGACTGATGTTATAAGAAAAAGGAAAGAAGAGCACATTAGGGAACTAGAAAATAGAATATTGTCACCTCATAATTTTGGCAATAAAGACTGGTGGAAGGTAGTCAACTCTTTTTTGAAAAAGAAAGGAATGAGTACAAATGAGATTCCGCCGATTGAAAGCAATGGAATTGTGTATTACTCTGCAGAGGACAAAGCCGAGATTTTTAATGAAGCATTTCTACGACAGTCGCATATACAAGGTCATGATGATGACGTTCCACCAGTTGAAGAAGAGCCCATTTCCATTAGTCCTCTCGTGATAACTACCGAAATGGTGTACGCTGTTCTAAACAACCTCGATGTTAGGAAAGCAGTAGGTCCTGATTTGGTTCACAATAAACTTCTTAAACTTGCTGCTTGTATTATTTCAAATCCGCTTGCAACCCTTTTCCAGAGATCGTTGGCTGAGGGAAAGTTTCCGAAAATTTGGAAAGTAGCTCATGTGAATCCCATTTATAAGAAAGGTGAAAAAGAACACTGCAGTAACTATCGTCCGATCTCATTACTCAGTTGCATTGGAAAAGTATTGGAAAAATGTGTTCAAGCCCATGTTTTTCGATATCTCACAGAGAATGATTTATTAACGGTTTCTCAGTCAGGGTTTATTCCTGGTGATTCAACTAGTTTTCAGTTGTTGAGTATGTATGACGATTTTTGCCAATCCTTAGATAAGCAGTTGACGACTCAGGCTGTTTTCTGTGATATATCAAAAGCCTTCGACAGAGTGTGGCACAAGGGTTTGTTGCATAAATTATATGCTATAGGCATAAGAGGTGTTTTATTAAAATGGTTTGAAGATTATTTGACAGGCAGGTTACAAGCCGTTGTTATCCAAGGCAGGAAATCGACATACGGACGTGTTTGTTCAGGTGTTCCCCAAGGTTCTGTTCTGGGGCCATTGTTGTTCCTTGTGTACATTAACGATATTGTCATTACTATCGAATCTGTCATTAAACTTTTTGCTGATGATACCAGTTTGTATTTATCTCTAAATGATGCAAACACGCGGACACAGATCTTAAATGCAGACTTAGCCAAAATTGCACACTGGGCGGAAAAATGGAAAGTTAATTTCAATAATTTAAAAACAGATTTGATGACCTTTTCTGGAAATAGAATGCCTGAAACCCTTCCTCTTGTATTTGATGGAACAGTTCTGAGAGAAAACCACGTTCACAAACATCTTGGTGTACTGATTCAGAGCGACTGCAAATGGGAATCACATGTTCAGTCAATTATATCTAAAGTACGTGTTCTTCTCTCATGTTTTCGGTCCTATAAGTATCGCCTTAGCCGAAAGGCACTTGAACTTATGTATAAATCTTTTATTATTCCCCATTTTGATTTTTCTGACGTCATTTGGGATAACTGTTCTGACAGATTAGCTACTTTATTAGAAAACTTGCATCTTGATGCCATAAGAACCATTATAGGTGCAGTTCGTGGCACGAGTCACCAAAAATTGTACGATGAATCAGGATTTACAACACTGAAGGAGAGGCGAAAAAGACACAAATTGATTTTGTATTTCAAATTAGTTAATGCACGCGTGCCACCATACTTACTAGAACGTCTGCCTCCTCTCGTTGCTTCTGTGAACCCTTACCATAGACGAAGACCACTTGACAGACAGACTCCCCACTCTCGAACTGAATTGTATAAAAAGTCATTTTTTCTGTCTTCGACTTCCCTGTGGAATGAGCTTCCAGAAACTATAAAACAACTTGATTCTATTGGGTTATTTAAAAAACGTATTAGTTCTGATGATTCTGTTGTTCCCTCGTATAGATACACATCTGATCGAAAATCAGAAATTATCCATTGCAGACTGAGATTGAGGATCAGCAATCTAAATAGTGATCTATTTGACAGACATTTAATTCCCGACCCGTCATGCACTTGTGGTTATCCTGTTGAAAATGCGGAGCACTATATTTTTCATTGCCCCTTATCTCTTCAAATACGTGAAGTCACCTTGTCAACACTGCCCAACTATGATTTGCTAACCGCTGATGATTTTCTGTATGGCAATAGAGACAAGTCAGACAGCGAAAATGCATTGATATTTGACCAGTTATTCAGGTTTATCTTATTAAGCAAACGTTTTGAATAATGAATGCATTTATCTCATCCACCATGTGCAGTACTGTTTACATTTCCTTGTTCTGGTAGTATTCTATTTTCAACCATGTGGAAGTCATTGTATGCGTGTGTGTGCGAGTGAGTGTGCGAGCGCGTGTGAGTACTGTTGTTAGTTTAGCATTGTTTTTGTTTGTTTGTTGTTTTTTGTTGGTTTTTTTTCCTTTTATTGTTACATGTTTGTCTACCATAATTTACCATTATTATTTTGACATTATTTCAAATTTGTTATATTAAAATCGTCCGCCAAATTTCATTTGCTTTTAAGAGTACGCTCATAAGCTTAGCTTGTTGTGCTCCATGTTCCTTATTTCATGTATGCGGTAATAGTACCAATGGAATTTACTGAATAAACTTGTTTAAACCAAATGTTTGTTATAATGCAGTAAAACTATTACATATATATCTGATTATTCTTATTCACCTGTTTCGTCTCCTCTACCCCTGTGCGTGTATTGTAGACTATGTGCCTCTTGTTTTATGGACTGGGCAAAGGAGCTGCGCCTTCGGCTATCAGTGTGACTGACTTTTAGGGTTTAACGTCCTCTTAGACCAACTGGTCTATATTGGGACAGGTATTGGTAATACGTAGAGAAAGGGAGAATGTACGTTCTGGCTCACCGATTCCGACAGACCCTAAATATTAACGCAAAATAGGCTTCTGGACTAAACTTTTACTAAAATGAAACATGCGACAAAATCAGAAAATTACTGCATAAATCCATACAAAAAAAAAATACAGTAAAGTAAGGTTGTTTTGAACCAATGCCGGGTCTGTCGGAATCAGTAACCCAGAACGTACATTCTCCCTTTCTCTTATACAACATTCTTAAGCTCAATACGCTCTCTCATTTACAAACTTTACTTCATATGTTCTTTCACTGTTAGAATTATATCTGATACATGCAATGTGACTGTCTAAACGAATAGTTAACTCTTTACAAGTGATTCTATTTTTTCTTTTTCTTCCCGTCAGTGCTTCGTCTCGTATCGAAAACAAAAGCAGACGACAAATTTAGTCAGTTGGAGTTGTCTCCCGTACTCCTGTAGCATGCACTAGTCAGTTTAGATCAGTGCGCTGCATCTCTGTGGCTGCACCAGACGGTTCGGGAATTCCCAACAAAAAGAAAAGATCATACGGCACTGGCAACTTCAGTGTCAGCTGAACACGAGAGCGTTCGGTCTTTTAGAAGATTTGTATCTTGAAATGAAAATTAACGAATATCGCGCTGTCCGAAGGAATGGAGTACATATCGGACAATGACCACGCTCAGGCTAAAACGATAGGACATCTGACTGACATGCGGCAATGTGAATCGGACATTTGGGGATTTTCATCGTTATATGTCCGATGCCTAACGACATCCCTGCCTACATTATTCTGATTGATCACAACCAAACCTACTATCATTGGATACATCCAAATGCAAGCGTCTGTTCTTGAAAATTTCCCACTGATCTAAAAATAAAACCAGTGCAATTTCCTCTGTCGCGCTTTGCCACAGAAACTCACGGTTTGGCCTGTATTTCTGATTTGTGCGCAAAAGCTTTCTTTCTTTTTTCTTTTTTTTAACATAACAATGTTTAATGTCACTGTATGTTTAAACTACCACACAATGTCCAGAGAGCAGCAAGTCAACCTCATCAGGCTGCGTACTGGCCACAACAGGCTCAATGCTCACATGAACCGAAAGTTCAAGCTGGCGCCATCACCAACCTGTGCCTGCGGTCAAGAGGACCAAACAGCGGAACACATCTTACAGCGATGTCCCTTACTAGATGAGGAACGAAAAGAAGTGTGGCCGTCACCAACTCCCTTGCAGACCAAACTATACGGCAGTCGACAGGAGTTGGAGAAAACGACAACATTTATCACCAGTGCTGGACTGATTGTGTAACCTCTGCGAACGCCAAGAAGAAGAAGAAGACTGTATGTTTAAAAGACCATGGTCATATTTGTAAAAACAATGTTAAATTAGAAAATAAATAACATTTTGATTCATGATTTTTCCTACACCTGTGCTGAAAATAAGACATAAAAATGTTGGTATATAAGTCACTCAAATACAGTTAGGTATGAATGGCTCGGTTTGAGTTTGTTGCAGTTGACCCTGCACAATGCGACCTATTATGTTTTTGGTAACAATTTTGCCGTCTCCCCTCCCTTAGGGTGACGTATTTCACAACTTCCTGTGTTACACAAACTCAGTGATGACCAATTTTGCCTGTACCAGAAACAAGCCAGCTCCAACATTCTCAAGAATTCTAGGATTCTAAAAATAGTACCGTTCACGCGTGAACGGTAGGTCTTGCTGGTAAACCGGCGGCTTGGGTCACTCTGTTCCAACGCTTCGCTTCACTACGCTTCAATATTTAGGCTGCCTTTTCAGGCGGCCACCGAGTGCACTTTATGCAAATGACTTGTGTAATATTGTTCCACCACGATTGGTTCTGGTGTATCACGTGGTTCATGAATATTAAAACTTGTTTATTGAATCAAGCTTTGACAAGTGTACTTGGTGGCTGCTTTGAAACTCAACAAAGCCTACTCCCCTTTCACAAACACTTCCCCAACGCAAGCAACGACGTCCTCTCCCCCGCTGCAGTCAAAACCATAGATATCCCTTGACATCTATGGTCAAAACAAAGCTGTCATAGCGGGTTTTCCCGATTGACAAAAATTCTTATTACACACTCAGACTATTTGGAGCCGCGTTTGTCCTCCAGTGCCCAATTGCATAAGAATATTCTGGTGATGAATAAACGCGCTTTGTGTCATTAGCATCTAAAGATTTCTTGTTTACAATAGTTGTGTTGATCTGATGAAGCGCGGAACTGATCTTAGGGTTGTCATGGTGAAACACTCGCTTCTGAAACAGTGCTTCCTTGTAGTTATCATGCGATATGCTCGACTTTACAACCTGTTTGCTTACACCCTTTGCTTTTTTAACCACCCCTTTCTCACTTGCAACACTGTACATCTTTGCACGCAATCCAACATACTCCTTAATTATCTTCCCATTCATTTCATCTTTCATCTTTCCAATAACCTTCTTGTTAACATTTGAGTGCAATGGTGATTCTTTAGGGTAGTCGCAAGTGTCATAAAAAGAATCTTTTCCTTTTACTGCAGGACTTTCAGCTTCTAGATCTTTGTAAATGTCATCCGCTGGAATGTCAAGTAAGAATGAATCTGTGTCTGTGTAAAGTACTCTCGATTTGGGATATCTTGGTTTCAAATAATCATACAAAAACTCAAGCATCAACAGTTTTGACAACTCTAGCACAGTAAAGCCTATGAATACTGGTTTGTCAAGCTTGACTACAAGTTTTTTCATTAAGATACCATACAGCTGTTCATGAAAGTATTTAAAGTCTTGATACTGTGGTTTGGATGTCAGCTTGATGGCCTCATTTTCTCTTGTAACAAGTCTAACATCCTTTCTCTTGTGTGGGTTTTCCATTGTCTTACCAAAGCAACTGTTGTTCATCAGTTTAAAAAAGTCTTTCTCTGATGCATCAGCGGCTTTGGTTCTCAGTTCTGTGTTTTTCATGATGTAAGGTTTCATAAACTGTTCTTGATCAAATAAAATTATACGATGAACAGCCTTCAAAATTAATCCATGTCTAATGTAAAACAGTAACAATCTGTAGTGACACACATACTTCTTTTTGTGAAACAGATTGGGCACCAGCTTTGGAGGTTCTCTTGGGTTTACTTTTAACCTCTCAGCCGCTAAAGGATAATCATTATGTAGATCATGAAGTGATAGTGGATAGTCTAAGTCAACTTCTAGTATCCATCCCTTTCGACTGTCTGGGCCTGCTTTTAATATTGTCAGCACAACACATTGTGAAAATGGTCCTGAATAGATCTTAAAGTTCCGAAGTGGAAGCGTCTGACACATTGCCCAACCATACAAATTGTTTGCATCTAGATACATGATGTAATTAGAAGGTTTCATAGGATCAAAGTCGTCCAAGTATTTGTTGTTGGCTTTGCAGTAATTGTGTGAAGCCATACTGATTCCTCCACGTAGTCCATTTTCAATCATCTGAAGTGTAGGAAGATCTGATAGCAAGTCAATCTTTACTCCTGTAAATCTAAGAAATGCATCCCAGCTCATGCCTGGTGCAGATATGTATTGTGAAGGATCTAGATTGTAGTGCTTCATACATGTTCTTCTGTAATTCTCAAATATATCTGCAAGTAAACAAACATCAGCCAACAAATATTGATCATGATAATCACCCATTGTATTACATCCTAATTTATTCCATGCAGTCTTAGCGTGTTCATAGTCTTCGTCACTTATACCTTTACCCTTCAGCCGTGAGAAGTAAGCATCCTTTGGTGGTAACTCATCTTCATCAAACCTCTCCCACGAATCCATATATTCATATGGATAGACTCCCTTTCTAACTAAGTCACTGTCAAAGTACTTACATGTGATTGGGAAAGCAGTTAGTGATGAAGATAAAGACTCAAGTGTTCCCATCAGATGTTGAGCAGAATCGTAGAAGTATAAACTATTCAGAGTAAAGGCCATGTACTTTTCTGAAGACTGCGCAATGCATCTTGCTTTGTATTCATCAGTTACTGCCTGCATGATCAGATGTGAATCATAACCGCGCAAGTTATGGAAGAAGATTGGAAGCTTCCAAGTCTTAGGATCAAACTTTAATTGTAGATTACATTTGCTGTGTGCTGCTCCTCGGAACTGCCCACTTACATGATCATGATCTCTTACTATTGGATTGTCTGTGTTTGGTGTTAGACTTTGTTCGCATATCCAACACTGTGTGGTAGAGTTAAACTGTTCTTGGTCTTCAGGTTTCATAACAATGTCTGAAAGATTCAGTTGTTTGGAGCAGTCATTTCGCACTTGGTTCATTTGCTGTAAGAAGTTCTTTGCTGCATTAGGTCCTCTGTACAATTGCGGTTTAGAATGTTTACCATCTGAACTAACAACAATAAATGCATATGAACAGACTTGATGATTACTTAGAGTTACTGTTTTAGGTAGGTCTTTTGGTAAAGGTCCTTCATATGGCACAATGATAGATTCAAAGTCAGCATAAACAACATAAGGACTTTTCTGTAGTTTGCATACATTCTTAAAATACACTTTGCTGTCTGGCGGCGGTGTTGTTAACTTCACAACCGCATCATCAACGCTCTTACAATGTTGCTTGTGTATAAGTGCTGCATGAATTGATGGAATACGCAAGAGACATCGCCTACAAAAGTCTTGTTTACTATTGTGATTGCTTGTGCTCGCCATCAGTCTACTCATTGTACGAATCAAAGTGTAATGATATTTTACACCATCAGTCATTAGTAACATGTCAACATGGTTAGTATCACAATCACCAATCGTTGGTGAGTTCTTTGATATTCTGACTGGTTTCAGTTCATCTTCCTCATCCCACGTGTAAACATTTACGGTGATGGGTTTGTTTTGCTGTTCAAATTTGTCAATGCTTGTAATGCTGACAGGAAATTCAATACCAGTAAAGTTTAGTTTATTTCTGTATGCATGATAGTTAGACACTCTTTCTGCATTTTTCTTTACACTGTACAGTCTTGCCAGAACACACCACATAAAACATTTGTCATCATCATTCTTTATGTTCAGCACAGCACGTTTTTTGACAAGAGCAGGAGGTAAAGGTATGTAACTTCTACCTCTGATGGGGGCAAATTTACTTAGCTTCAATTCTATTTTTAGAATTTCACCTTCTGACCATCCGGATCCTTTCATCTTTGCATCCTCTGCAGCTTGCTCAAACCGTTTCATCATTTCATCTGCCCAGTTTCCATTCAATTCTGCCATAGAATTAAGTGCTAGTTGTCTGGTTGAAACATGAACTTCTAGCACCTCATCACTGACTGTTTTGTATTTTATTAAACTGACTATCTGCACTTTTACTGGAGGTTCAATCAACAAATTGTTTGGAATTTGTTCAATGGCGTCTTGCACACTGGACTGCACATTTTGAGGATCCGTTACTTGTAATTCAACGGTGTCAAATACTGTCGATAAAGATTCTAATACAGAGTCTTCCATCGCTGTGAGTTTGATTTTATAACTCAAAATAAAAATATAAATTAAAAAAATGAAGTTGCTTCCATTATATAACACTATAAAATCTGAAATAAAAAATCATTTAACATTTGTACCACGTGGAACTAATTGTAATTCCTCTTTTACAAAAGCTCTTTGCGGTGCTGGTTCTCTCAAGTAATATATAGGTGGATTTGTCTCTACTACTCTCTTGATTTCATGAATGTCAATACTCCAGATTGGATCCGTTGCACGCTTCCTGCTGTCACCCTCAGCTTCACCGGGTGCATATAAATATCTGACTTTCTGATTGAAAGGTAGTAATGCCACTGGTGTTGTTGACTTTGGAGCAACAGGTATTGTTTTCTGTTTGATTGCATCAACTGGTCTTAACCCTGTAGCTTTAAATACCTCCAGATTCATTGCTCTAAGTACTGATGGTAATCTTTTGACCCATTCAGTGTTACGCAATTTACTTTCTGTGTCCAAAAATTCCTGATGGTACTGATATGAAAACAGTTTTTCTGCCAACTGTTTGTTAAAGCTCTCAACAATAGCCTGTGACCTGTGGTTTCCTGGAATACCTCTCTTCACTGTAACATGATGTTTTAACAGAAGCTGGTTGACAGCTCCTTTAAACTCCTTACCATCATCGCACTGAATCATTCTGGGATACTTTAGTGGTCCACGTCTGTAAATTTCTTGCAGAGCAACAGCTGTAGCTATAGCACTTTTCTCTGTCAACGGTTCAGCATCTTTGTATCTTGTTGCAACATCAACTACAGTCAGTGCATACTTATATTTCTTCCTTCTGACTGTGTCATGCGGTAAATACAGCAGGTCTATTTGATGAGTGTCATTCGGTTTGATGTTAACAAAGTGTGGTCGTGTAATTTTTCTTGGTGCAGGTAAATAGATCTGCCAAACTGCCTGCTTTGACAACCATTTCTTTGCTATATCTTGAGAAACACCTGCTGCGTCACTGAGCTTGTCAATAGCAGTTCTTCCTTTCCAGTATCCTTTTGGGGAATAATATATTTTAGATAACAAAGCATCACTCATGGTTTTTTAAATGACAGAATATTAAGATTTGACAGCACGCGCAATAAAGTAAACAACAGCCATACCAATAACAATGAAAACAATCTCGCCCACCTTCTGCTCTTCTGAAGGCTGATAAAAGTCACCCAGTTTTGGAGGAGCAATGTCTTCATTTTCTTTCCAGTTACAAGATAGTATTCTTGAATGGCTGCATCAACATTGGCAAAGGTTTTGTTTGCATGTCCTTGCTGCCTGAGTTTATCATTCATAAAGTCTAACTGCGCAATTCGTTTCTTCTCGTATTCATCCTGTGCTTTCGCCAGTTGTTCCATGGCTTTGTTGTGCCTTTCCCTCTCTTCACCATTTTGCAGTTTAGAAAACAAATAGTTGCTGCCAGAAAATGCAAGCGCATTTACAATCGCACCTCCCACCATCATAACCAAGCTAGCCATTTTATTGTCTTACATGTTTATATTTTCTGGAATAATTCCTTGCTTCACCAGGAAGTCTTTTGTTGCAAAGGAAGCTGTCACAACACCAATTAGTTTAGCACCGTCTTCGAAGTCTAACTTTCCCAAGTCGGCTGGTTTCATTCTGAGGAGACTTTTACCCAGCATTGTGTAACCTACACTCAAGCCTCCAATCACTGCAGCGTGATAAACTAGATTAACTATTGTCTTTTCAGAACTCATTTTTATGTTATCAAAATTAAAATATTAAAATTATTCCATATGAAATGAATCCACTGCAGGTACTACTGTGGGCTTTTTTTATTGTTTGTACTGCTTTGTTTGTTGGTTTTGGTGTTTCTGATTTTGGTGTTTCTGATTTTGGTGTTTCTGACACTTTATATTTGCCTTGCCAAAGTTTGTAAAGCAAGTATCCACCTCCTCCAACAACAGCTGCTACAGCTACTTTTCTGTATGATAGAAATGAAGATTTTAATTCTTGATCAGTTTGTGTGACCTTAGTCACTTCAGGAATGTTTGGTGTCTGCTCAACTTCAGACATAATGTTCTGCTTTGCCTTTTGATTTAACTTTTTTTGTCTGTTCCATTCGGCTAGTTTTTTTCCTGCTTCTACTCTACCAGGTTTCTTTGTCACTGTGTTCACTTCTGGTATTTTCGTCTGCTCCACTGTCTGCTTCAACTGATCTGTCATCTTTTTTATTCTGAAAATTAATGTGTTTGAAAGTAATTAATCCAGCAACAAATGGTACTAATAAAGCACCAAATCGATAATACAGGCCACAGGCAAGAGATTCGAGGGACTTGGAAACAACATGGTCATGAGTTAGATCATGTGTTAAGTCTTCCTCCGAGTCGAGAGGTGTAAAATGTCCAAAAATCTTTGTGTACAAACCTATAACAGTCTGTCCAATACTTCTAACCATCTTAGAACCAAGCACTGATTCATACCGTCCATGATACTTTTCTATATCTTCTGAGGAAAGATGTTGTACTTCTTCCACAGTTAACTGCTGCCCAAGGTAGTGTTTTGTTTTTCCACAAACAGCAAGTGAATACAATCTTTCTTTTTTATCAGGTATAGTCCTACTGTCACAGATTTCAATATCTGTAGCAGTCTGCATCAGCAATTCATCACAGTTCATTTTATTTTGATGCAGAATAAAATTAAAATCTAGTAATTAAACTTGAGTAAGAACTTAGGTAGGAACTTAACAAGAACTTAGGTAGGAACTTGAGTAAGAACTTAGGTAGGAACTTAACAAGAACTTGAGTAAGAACTTGACAAGAACTTAGTAAGAACTTGACAAGAACTTGACAAGAACTTGAGTAAGAACTTGACAAGAACTTGAGTAAGAACTTGACAAGAACTTAGCAAGGATTTCTACAAACATACATACTGAACTGGTTGATCAGTTTTTAAAACCAGTTTCGAGTGCTTAGAAGATTTCAGATTATTCTTTATTCTTTCTCTCTCCTGTTTGTTTTCAATGACATCATTTTCTCGAAGACACTCTTCAAAACTGTCACGGTCCTTTGAATAGAACAATGTTATTGTTTTGAGTTGCTCTCTAAAGTCTTTCAGAACTGCATTGTATTTTTGTGTTAATATCCAAACTGATATTAATGCATGTCGTCCACTGAATGCAAGCTTTGCTAGTGCACTTTTCTTTCTAACAATGTCACGTTCTGCTGCACAGTCATCAATAATAAACAGTGTTGGTGTGTTCTGAAAAAGATCGAAATAATGCTCCAAGCAAACATTTAGACGATCAGAAGGATTTACAATAAATATATTTTGATCAGACCATATGAATTTTCTCTCCTTGTATGTTCTGTTATGCTTTATGGTTGGACAGAATATGACTATGTGTTCAAAGTGATTTATGTAAACAGTCTGTAATAAATCCAAAACATATCTTGTTTTGCCGCAACCTGTTGCCCCACAAATCAAAGAACAGTGTGGATCTTTTGGAAGAAAATCTAGATACTTCATTTTAACACGTTCAATAAACAATATCCTGTAATCTGCTTTCAGAGATGTTTAACTGCGCATCTGACACAACAAACACGTAGATCTTAACTGATTTACTACTACTCCCTACTTCCTTTTCAATTTGTATTGTGATTCCTTCTGATCCGTTTTCAATTCGCCTTCCACTTCCATGCAGTTTGTTGTCGTCAGTTGTTCTGAGATCCAGCCATAACGCATATTTATTTGTCAAGAAATCTTCTACGCCAACACCGTGTAAATGTAGATCTTTAGCCACAAGATCAGATGTTGGGTCTTTCAATCTTCCTCCAGTAAAGTACTTTCTTGCTTCATCATAGTGTTGGTATGGCAGCATGCCAGATGCAAATATTTGGTTTGGCTGCCCTTCAATTGTGCAATATACTCTATTGATTAGTGGATTGTAAAACTTTTCTATTTGCCTTTCATATGAATCTTTTGGTTCCTCAAACAACATAAGTATTCCCTTCATTGACCTAGCTGGTGTATTCAAGTTAATGTTCCAGATTGGATCAGCCTGGCTTTTTGAAAGTGTACTGTGATTCAACACTCTTTCATAATAGATAGGCAGCTTAGAACTGTACTGATTTTCTATAAGTCTAGCCAGTTCAGGATGGTTTACAACATCAAACTCTAAAGAAATTCCAGACACCTTATACTTTGCTTCCGGGTCTTGTGAAAGCATAACACGATCATAACTATTGAAAGTCAGGTCGTATGACAGCCTGTCACGCAATGCTCCTTGATAGAAGGGAGGATGTGAATTTATGAGTTCAAAGTCAAGTGGAATACAAAATTTGTTTCCAAAAGCAACATTGACAGCGTTATCTTTTTTGTTATTGTCAGCTTTATCTCCTGCTCCTATTCTAACTTTTATCCCATTGTCTGACTGAATCCCTTGAAACACTCTGTTTTTCTTTTCATTGTCAGTTAACCAATTATCTGCATAAACTAAAAATACATCTGCATTATTCAATGACATCACTTCCCGCCCTTCCAGTTTGACAGTAATTTTCCTCACAATTGCTCTTCCTACATTATAAGCCAAAGTCCTATTTTCATCTGAGCCAGATTCTAATTCTAATTTGAATGATAGTCTTACAGTGCCTGGTACAATAACATCGTTCTTACCTAGATTAGGAAACCTAACAGTAAGTATTTCATTCTGATCAATAGTAGAAGGATTATTTGTAACTATAACTGTTTGCCTTATTCCTTTTACCCCGAGAGGTTCTTTCAGCCTTCTGTAAGGATCAAGAACAGAACCGAACGATTGTGCCATCTTTTTTTATTTTCAAAATAAAAAATAAGTTACAAATGGCAGAAGGTGGATTTGAAGATTTATTTGAGCCAGCGGACGACATGAGCGAAGCAATCCCTTTGGTTCCCTACCATCATTCACTGCATTATGAGGTGGCACGACATGAACTTCTGGAAGGTAAAGTTAGAGATTTCTACAAAAGTTTAGGAGAAGAACCTGATGTTTTAGATCCAAACCAGTTCAAAATGGAAGCAAATCATTTATATACAACTAGCGATAAAGGAGAAAAAGTCCAACTTACATATAAATCTAATCCTGCTAAGTTTCTATCAAAAGTTTCACTAAAACAAAAACTTACTGCTAATCGACTTAGGCAATTAGATATTGTGCCTAGCACACGGTCATCATCTTCCCATGTTGTTTCCTTACTTCAACAAGCAGAACTAGGACTACCAACTGCTACTCAAATAGAATCTGTTCCATTGCAAGATCTTAATAAACTTGCAGATGAGGCTGATCAACTTATACAAGAGATAGAGACTTCTTTTTCTGAGGAAACTTCACTGAAGACTCCACATGAACTATTACCTATGAGAGAAATAGAAGCCCTTAATCAATCACTACAAACCATCAGAGGTGAAATAGCAAATAATCTGTCAAAACTAGGTCAGCTGGATGAAGATATAAACAAAGAGAAACAAAAACTTGCTGATGCTGATGATTTGAACCTAGAACAAGAAGTAAAAAACAGAATTTCTAAGCGTTTAAAAGATTTGCAGGAGGAGAAAGCCATAAGGTTAGAAGTTCTAAGTAACAATAGAGAACAACTGAGAACACAGGTCAGCAGAATAAAAAATACAATTCAAAGAATCCTTTACGAAGACACAACTCTTGCTGAAAGAATTAGAACGCTTTTCAGAGAGCAGGGAATCACAATAGCTAGTATACTAACTGCGTTAGGATTTGCAATAAGCACATTAGTGTTAACACTCACAGGTGGCACTGTCACACCTCCACCTCCACCTCCACCTTCACCTCCATCTGATCCGGGATGGGTAAAGAAACAACTCAAACACATTGCAGAACTATTAAAGAAACTAGCAGCAAAAGCTTTGGGTGCACTTCCAGGAATCATTGGTTCAATTGTTAGCTGGCTGTTATCTTTTGCAGGTAAAGTTGTTGGTTTCATGGCTGAACATCTCTGGACTCTAATAGTTTTAATTGCAGGTGTTCTGCTAACGAGAATAAAGCAAAAGTAAGCCTACACCCACTCCACCAATTACTAGAGCAGTCTTCTGCGATTCATGATCATCACTAATACTAACAGCTTGATCATCACTAGTGACAGAATGATCTTCACCTGCAGCGTGATCTTCACTTGTCACGCTTTGTTTCTGTTCATTGTGATATGGCTGTAGCATCGTTCTGATTTCTGAATTCAGTTCTTCACCCTTTCCAAGCGGCTGGGTGTCACTAGCAATAATGATTTCATTGTTATAATTTGTTATTGTTCCAATCTGCAGCTGGAGATCAGAAGGTAACATGTAAAGGCCGTTACCAACAGCAAAGTCAACTTTTGATCTTGCATAACGGAGAGAGTCTTGATACCTTTTGATGCTGGAAGGCAGATCAACTGCAGAGTTTATGACATCTTCTAAATTTGATAACAACTGTTTCTGTGCACCAAACCCTGTGCTTGTTCTCATTATGTTTGATCGTGTCTGTGCCTGCGAGCCTAGCAAGCACCACGCATATGTTCGGATAGATTCATTGATCCTTTCAACACCTGATCCAGTGAAACCTTTGCCGGTGTCTAATATAAAAGTAGTCCATGCATTGTGGTGCTCTTGTTCTATTGATCCTAACTGTACCTGCACATTTGAAGAAAAAGATGTATGACCTGGCCAGTAATCAAAATTATACCTCCTGTGGACACCCCATAAATATAGTG
The DNA here is from genome assembly GCF_037325665.1 of Littorina saxatilis. Lineage (NCBI taxonomy): Eukaryota > Metazoa > Mollusca > Gastropoda > Littorinimorpha > Littorinidae > Littorina > Littorina saxatilis. The sequence goes on along the minus strand of NC_090253.1, from coordinate 56,089,202 downwards.
TTCCCATGCCATGGTTTTTGTCTTGCTTTTGCCTAAAGTCGGTCTTAAAATCTATATTGAATTCATTGCAGAGACGCTCATACACTTTCATGTTTATCCTATTGTTGAATGGGTTCCAGCTCTTTTCATGCGGCATTGGTGCCTGAAGTTCAGACAAGATTCTCCTGCACTGATAGTAAACGTGAAATGTGTACACACACTTTGTCAGTAAGTTTGAATTATTCATGTGGTCTGCATAGGACACTCCACATCCTGTGGTTGCACAGAATATTGCAAAGTTTAACTGATTCTGATAGAACTGAATTGGGTGAGAGTTCCACATCTTTGGAACACTATCATTTTTGATTGGGGGATTTAGGTAAGAATGGAATGGGTCAGGCACTTTAACGCGAATGGATTCTGTTTCTGTTACAGCAAAGTCCAACTCATGGAAAGAAATAGTCTTTGGATTGTAATATGGTCCAGTTTTGTATTTAACGTCTTTGTTGAATTTATACTGAATCATTTTTGTTGTTGAATAAAAAATGTTTATCACACTAACAAATGTGAAGACTAGTGTGCCAGTTAAACTTGCAAACCCTATCAACAATCAAAATGGAGGAATGAAAGTTGCACTGCATGAAATTATGTACAAGGTTACTTGGTATAATATCAGTAAAAAAAAGGCTAACAACTGGGTTAGAATTAATGGTAAAACACATTCTGTAGAAGATGGTTACTATGACTTCTGCACTTTAGAGAAAGAATTGTTTGCTCCAGTAGGTATTACAGCGAGTTTAAATCATGCAAGTCTCATTGCTACTCTTACTATGCCCAAAACTAGAGAAGTAAACATTGAGTTTCCAACCAAACTCCTTGATATGCTTGGAATTACAAAAATATACAAGGGAACACGTCCCATTGACATGGATGTTAACAGTGTACTGTTTGTTCACATGAGAGAGCTTAACACATCCTATAATCTGTTTAATGATCAGCGTTCTGATCTGCTTAGGATTCTTCCACCGAGTGATGCCTCTTTTTGTAAAATGCACGTGCCAACATTTAAGACACTTCAGTTCAAGGACTTGGAGGAAGGGTGTCATGAATTCCTACACATTGATCTGAAAAATCAAAGTGGACAACCAGTTGATTGTTTGTTTAACATTACATTGGAAATAGTTCCATAAAATATTGAGTATTAAAATGTCGAGTGGACCTACAATAGTTTATCCTGTTGCATGTTCAACTATAGAGTTGAAAGATTTAGCAGACGCTATCGACTTTGAGAGCACTGCTGAAGTTGGTGCAGTGTATGCATTCGAGTTTACAGACACTGGTCATTACAAGAGAAAGGAAATCGACGATGAAAAGAAACCAAGATTCCTCAAACTAGGGCAAATCCGTGATGTTAATGTACCTGATCCAATTGTCGATGACACATTCTACATGTGGAAACATCAGAATAAAAAATGGGTACTTAGTCCTGTTATGAAAAAGATTGACTGGGAAATGAAGTTTGAACTTGTGAGTCCATACACTCTTGTTGGAAAAGACGACACATTCCGTAAGTCAATCAATGCTGGACCACTAATTGTTAGCCTTGTTCCTGCGATTAACAGCAGGGGAGAAGTTGCAGTTAAACCTTTCCATAAGAACAACTATCTCATTCACAGAAAACAAAGTGTTGAAAAGGACGCTGACACCATTGTCGATTGTATACCCAAGCTTCCAATAGGGCAGAATGCAACTATGATATTTGATATAGTTGTCAGGAAAAGGGAAGAAACCACAAACACTGTTCTAATGAGAGGAATAAATCTCAACTGGAGACCATTAAATGTTGAAGAAGTCAGAGTATTTATTGCTGTTCAAAAGGATTCTAACACAATAAAGAAACAGACGTCAAACCAAAATGTTGTTGTTAACGCAGATATAAATAATTTAACAGAAATAAGAAGTATTAATCTTACTTATCTTGATTTGATTGCTTTCTACTATACAGATAAGGTGTTAAGCAATGAACAGCTTCAAAGCTTAGCAGAAACACTGGCCAGTGAGAATTAAGATAAATATTTTATATTTTGCATTAAAAAGATGACTAGCAGTGTGAAGCTTTATCCTAATATTGATGAAAGTGCAGCAGAAAGTCAACAATTCAGACTGGCACACATTAGTAATATACAAAAACAACTAGAAGATGAATTAGAAAAATATTCTCGCGCTAGACGTAAGTACTCAACAACTTACAACAGCCTTTCTAATGCCAGCACTGGTTCTACTATCCTTGCATCAGCTGCAGGTGTAACGGGAACAATTCTGTTAGCTACCGGAGTAGGGACTCCAGTTTCTCTAATCCTAGGTGGTGTGGCAGCAGCAGTTGGTGGTTTATCATTTATAGCATCAGCTATAATGAAAAAAATTGTGAAAAAGCTTGAAAAACACGAATCCATTTCCACTCTTGCATCATCAAAATTGTCTAGCCTAAAACTGTCTATCAGTAAAGCACTTGAAGATTCAAAAGTTTCTGACGAAGAATTCAAACAGATACAAACAGACTTTGATGACTACAAAAGTAAGAAAGCAAGTATTCAAACAAAAACACGAGCTGAATATAACAAGCCACTCGATATAGAAGATCTGAAAAAGCAGTTTTTAAAAAAGGGGATTCAAATAGGACGGGAAGAAAAAGTAAAAATAGAATCACTTGTAAAGAGTTAACTATTCGTTTAGACAGTCACATTGCATGTATCAGATATAATTCTAACAGTGAAAGAACATATGAAGTAAAGTTTGTAAATGAGAGAGCGTATTGAGCTTAAGAATGTTGTATAAGAGAAAGGGAGAATGTACGTTCTGGGTTACTGATTCCGACAGACCCGGCATTGGTTCAAAACAACCTTACTTTACTGTATTTTTTTTTGTATGGATTTATGCAGTATTTTTCTGATTTTGTCGCATGTTTCATTTTAGTAAAAGTTTAGTCCAGAAGCCTATTTTGCGTTAATATTTAGGGTCTGTCGGAATCAGTGAGCCAGAACGTACATTCTCCCTTTCTCTCTTACGTTGAAGTTATGGTGTGATACTTTGATTCGAACAAGCCCGCTGTGGCTGTCTTCTTCGACACACCAGCATTGGGTTTGTCTCGTCAAAGTATCGAAATACGATCATTATAATCGGAGACGAGAGATGATGCATGCGTGTCTTCGTGTTTTCCAAGCCCTGAGACTTTCGCTGTGAACGTGGGATCTTTTTCGTGCGCATGTGTTCACACGGGGCTGTTCGGACACCGAAAGAGTCTGCACAAAGTTGACTCCGAGAAATAAATCTCTCGTCGAACCCACGCTGATGGCGACCAACTGGCTACAAAGCCAGCGCGCTACCAACTGAGCTACCTCCCCGCCGCGCTACCAGTGTCAAGTTACCAACGGCAGAGGGGAAGTGTTTAACTAACTCAAGCACACGCTTATCGTGCATTCCGAACGCGAGTGACTGGCAGGGGCTAGTCTCCATGGACTTGACTGCGCCTGAACTGATGCGTTGTTTCATCGAACACTGTATAGTGTCTATTGACAGTTAAAAAGAGAAGTACGCCTTCTTTTGGTTTAAATAATATTTATCCAACAGTCCGAATTACAATAGAAAGGGCAAGATGAAGAAACACAAAAGCACGAGGCTCAAATAAGTGCTACCAAAATTAAACAGAAACGTCTCTGGCGAACGTTTTAAACAGTATAAGACAGTATAAGCATAATAGTATATATACAGAATGCTATACAGTCACGCAGTCCTTCTGTTTTACTGTCCGTACTCAGATAACGGATGTTTTAGAGTCAAATGAGCTGAATCTGTGCGTATACCTTCAAAGATGGCTCCACACGATTGTAACTAAAACTTATATTCGTAGTCCTACTATTATCCCGCCAGGCACTCCTTTCAATACTTTTATTCATATACCACCAATAGTATTATGCTTTTAGATATCGTTGTTAAATGATGTATTTTGATGCTGTTACCGCTGTCTGTCTCTGTCTTTAGATCTCTCCCTCTCTCTCCCTCTCTTTCTCCTCCTGTCTGTCTTTATTTATCTGTTTTCGCGTCGGTCTCTCCGTCTGTCCCTATCTCTGTCTGTCTCTATTTGTCTGGTTTAATGCAAGCAATGATAAGTGTATAGCCTTATCTATACATATATTCTATACATATATGATTAATATATATCATAGAATATATAATGGTATGATACATGAAGACTGTATAGGGACTTCTGCTACACTTATGGTGTAAAACACATGGGATGAATCATGCTGTGTTGCTTGAAAGTACAGACTCGAACATCAAAGCATTTGGTGTCACTCGGTTCAAAATATTAAAATGTATGGTTAGTGCACGTCCAATTTAATTGTGATTAGGCTACACAGCCATAGTATATAGGTTGTGTATATGTAACATGGTGTAATCGGCGTACTGTTTCCGCACAGTCTTCGACTCGACGACTCCATAACCCCACATACACGTGAACATCAATAGATCTCCCAAACTTCTTTGAATATTTTAATCAAAATGTACTTAGAAGACGACCCTTCAACTCTGTTGAAACAATTCAGGGTGTTTCCGCTAAAAATGTGTCTGTAAATCAAGTTCTTAGTTGAAGTTAAACAAAATGATCCTTACATAGCCCGTAAAAGCCCGCGAGGTAAAGGCAGACAAAAATAAGTGAGCGCAATCTATAATTGTAACCCGTTATGGCGTAGTTGGTATGTCGTTCGCCTGTGGTCTCCAAGGTTGCCGTGGGTTAAAATCTCATGTTATTTTTTGTGTGTGAAATGTGACGCAGGGATCCCTTTGAACCCATTCCTCTTGTTTTTTGATTGTTGGTTAATCATCTTTTATAGTTCATGTTACAAACTTCTTTAATTTGGCAGGTGTTTTTATTTTTTAATGTTGTATTTATTTTTGGAGTCTTCTTTTACTTCATTGCAGGAGTGGGGTAATACGCGGGCGGTTTAATGATCCTTATGGTCCCTTTGTTGATTTTCGGAAAAGTGGGGGTGGGTGGTGGGGGGTGCTGCTGCTGTCTGCAGGTTATCTAACTCACTAGGCATGACTGTTTCGCTAAATGGAGCAGCAGCGTCAGTGGGGAACAGGGCACGGGACTGTAGAGTTATGGACCCTCGTGTACAATCAGTGGGAGCCATAGTGAAACACAATATTACACATTTATGAACAACACATATTAATTACTTTTGTTTGTTTGTTTGTTTGCTTAACGCCCAGCCGACCACGAAGGGCCATATCAGGGCGGTATTAATTACTTCACGCCATTACTTCAGTTATTCCCATAGTAGCAGAAACATTGTTTGAACATTGTCAAATATACGTCAGGGCTAATAGTCTTGGGTGCTGCTTTACTTCACAGTTATTTTTCAATGTTGTCAGTAATATCAGAATAAATATCACACACTTGAATGTTGTCCAAGAGCTTCAAGGCATAGTCACTGATGTCATTACTTCAGTTATTGTCAAGATTAGAAGATGCGTTTGAAGACAGACAGTTAAAAGAGAATAAATGCATGTACATAATTATGATAGAATATTGATGTATGAATTGAAGAAATGTATAAGAACACAAGAATGTATGAATGACAAAGAACAAACGTTTATTTTTGAATGTTCTATGTATGTTATTACTACGGACACAAAAGCTCAGCAATGCAATTTCTCTTTTAGAGATTAATAAAGTTATTGTATTGTATTGTATTGTATTGTAGATTGTGGGTCATGAGAACTTAATTATAATATTAATAGTTTTATGATAATAATAAAAATTAAACAGCAACAACAAAAATATGAAAAAAGTTATGTGTATAGTACTTGTCTTACATTATGATAGTCCTGATTTTGTGATAAATCGCCAATTTGCAAGTGCTCTACACAAGGCTGGATGTTATTAGAGGTCCTGGAGGTCAAATATCACGAAAAGGCGTGGCTGGCAGAAGAACCTCCCTCCGATTGGGCCACCAGAAGTAGAGGTGAAAGGAGAGGCTGGAGCAGCGGGGTGCCCGAGCCTCAGCCTGAGAAGGATAATTGGCGATGCAGCAAAGCCATTGATATAATGTGTAAGTCAGATGCTGACCACCGGTTCGCGGCGCCACAGGACCATGTTTTCAGCGTTCCTTTTCGTGTTGGTATCAAGTTACCGTGCCCTGGCCAAGAACGCTAGCATTGAAGAAGGGAGAGAAAAGTTCTACCTCCCCCATCTTGGGTTTATGTAAACGACTAGGGCTCCTTGCATTAGGAAGTATTCGGATTCTAAATGTTTATTATTATTATCACTAGCAATACTCGTGCTCCTCACGGGATGTAACAAATGTTTTATGATTTTCATTAATCACTGATGGTGTAGATATTAAAGTATCTATGCGAATCCATCCCATGATCAATTGCTATTATTGTTGCAATGGTCGACTTATCTTGTCTGAATCATGACTGATTTATTATTGTATTCATAGCTTCAAAGCGATGGTGATTGGAGTAGATTAGCTCCCCTGATCAGCGGAGCCTTATTTAACTATCAGTCATATGATAACCACACATATGATGGTTAAAACCCTTATAACTTTGGAACCAGCCAACCCTTTTTTTATGAAATTAAACATGAAGACACAGGCCATTGGTCCCTTCAAAGAAGAAAAAAATCAACTCGATTTTCTGCGAAAAACATTTCGCTGTGATTTTGTCATCTGTAACTGCTAGTTTGTAGACCCTTCCTCGGAGTATGTAATAAAAAAGGTTTCATTGAAATATTCCCAGAACTTTGGGAGATATGGATGTTTATGTATTGGAGAATCAAACACTAAAACCCTTATAACTTTGGAACTATCCAACCATGTTTTTATGACATTGAACATGAAGACGCAGCACATTAGTCCCTTCAACTTAAATAAAATTAACTCGAATTTGTGAAACATTTCTCGCTGTGACTTGGTATTTTGTACTGCTATTTTGTAGACCCTTCCTCGGAGCATGTAATGAAAAAAGTTTCATTGAAATATTCTCAGAACTTTGGGAGATATGGCTGATTATGTATTTTGACCATCGGGCCCCGTAATAACCTTGACCTTTTACCTATCCAATATAAATGTTGCACACAATAGGCTATCGTGTGTCTACATCTACATCTACCTACAAAGTTTGGTTGAAAAATACTTAGCGGTTCAGGATTTATCGCAGTTCCTATATTGTGACCATAGACCATTTATCGATACATACTTACGGAATGGAACAATCGCAAACGTCCCCGCTGGATGATGAATTAAATTATAAAAAAACGTATCAGTAAAATGAAATAACAATGAACAGCACACATTCCCTGAAAAGTAATGTAGCGTAGGGGAAAGGGAGAAAAAAAAGTGACACCGCGTAGATTCGAACGTACGTGATTAGAACATGATGAAGCAAGAGTGTCCTAACCAACTGGCCTACTAAAAATTTGCAAAAGTTTCAGGGAAAAATACAGCTATGACAATACAAAAACCATAGGCAATGGATGTTCCGTTTGCCATTCCAATAAGTAACAACGATAACAACTTGATAGGTTTGAGAGTGAACTTGATTTGGCATGATACTGTGTTGTCTAAAGTGTTTATTGGATTCTCGGGCAGTTTTATCCCGGACGGCTGCATGTCGAGTTTCAGGGCTGTCTAAGGGCATCCGGCGGTAGGTAAACATATTTAATGTTCAATTAACCCACTTAATTAAAAAATAAACACATTAGACCCAGCCAGTCCTGATCGAGGTGGCCTCCACTATGCCCATGCAAAAGGAATAACGTGAAAGTTGCCCAGTACCACAGAAATTAGCAATTTCGTGTGACTGAGACTACCAGTACCTGTATTAATATATGAATTATTATTGGCAACGGTAAGCGATTTCACACAGATTAGCGCGGGACAAATATTGACAGAATGTTTTTTATCATAACTGCAATGTTCTTCTCCCCCAAAAAAAAACCAACAACAACGCAACACCTCCTCCCTCCCTAACCCCTAAGAAGAACAGGTCCGACAAACCCTTGCGTCACCCAGTAAGCTTTTTTTTTTTTAAATTAACGACGCCAATGGAATTCGATCTCCTGCCTCGGACACTTTCGTTTTGTCACGTTAGGAGAGCAATTTACCAACTTATCTATTTTGCGTCTTGACAGTTCGCGTGAGTGATATTCTAGTGACTTTTGTGACATATAGACTGACCGGAACCAACGCAAACGTCCACCCTCTACTCTGTGAGACGAACAACAACACATTTGCATTCAAACGAAGTAGTGTGTTGATCAGGGCCGGACCCAGGGGGGGGGGGGGGGTTCCAGGGGTTCCGGACCCCCCCCCCCCCCCCCCCCCTGGAAAAAGCATGTACCTTGCTTTGAGTGGTTTTTTTTAATTTTTAAAAAAATAAATTGTGTGTGTCTCTAACAAATTTTATTCAATGTGAAATCCGATGAGAAAAAGGTACCCCCCCCCCCCCCACACACACACACACACAATGCTGCTCTTAACCCTCAAAACAAGGCCCAGAATGCACCAGATTGCACAGATTTTAACCCTTTTTTTACAAATTTTCCGGGGGAGCATGCCCCCGGACCCCCCTAGTTCGCGCGCCTGCTTTGCAGGCGCGCGATCGTGGCTTCGCCACTTCGCTGATTTCCCCCCCCCCCCCAAAAAAAAGGAGGAACCCCCCTCTTACAACTCATTTGGTCCGGCCCTGTTGATCATAGTGCAATTATCCCGTTTGACTTGTGTCTGTTCTCAATATGACTAACATATATATGTACTCATTTCTCCCAAATGGGTAAAGCTATTGAAACTCAATTTGGCTATGAGCTCGAGGTCCATGGGAATAAACGCTCATAATTATGTCCTGCGGATTAATGACCCTGGTGTCACTCAAAATTATCCCGCCAGGAAATGCTATTTCGTATACATGTACTCAATTGTCTAACCGGCACGGTTGGCCTAGTGGTCAGGCGTCCGCCCCGTGATCGGGAGCTCGAGGTCGTGGGTTCGAACCCCGGCCGGGTCATACCTAAGACTTAAAAATTGGCCATCTAGTGGCTGCTCCGCCTGGCGTCTGGCATTATGGGGTTAGTGCTAGGACTGGTTGGTCCGGTGTCAGAATAATGTGACTGGGTGAAACATGAAGCCTGTGCTGCGACTTCTGTCTTGTGTGTGGCGCACGTTATATGTCAAAGCAGCACCGCCCTGATATGGCCCTTCGTGGTCGGCTGGGCGTTAAGCAAACAAACAAACAAACAAACAAACAAACTCAATTGTCTCCAGTAAGGACACAGTTATTTTCTCAGAATTTAAGGCACCAGTTTGTGGTGATTGATATTGATTTGATGATCCTAGTGCCAACATTATCCCGTCAGGCATGGTTTAAATGTTTTCGTTTGCACCCACTTTTCTCCAAAACTGATAAAACTGTTGACACCACTATTAGGAAGCATGCTCATCGGAGTCGATGCCGAGAAGCTCTGAACTTTGGTGACCCTAGGTACCATATTATCCGGCCAGGAAGGGTTTTAATATATGCTCAACATACACCCGTTAGTGTCCATATGTTATATCAGCCCCAGATACTTTACTTGATTTTTGCTTTCGGTCCAGCCGACTCTTTTGCGCCATATCAGGACCAACCAGCCCGAGATGTCTTATCATTTCGATGAAGAAGACTTTAAATAATAAAACAACAACCACAGCACGAGATGATAAACGGAAAGTATTAGGATCATTATGGTCACATGTTAATTATTATTTTGTTACCCCTTTATCACATGCCGGCTATTGATACATGCCATATCATTATTTTTGTTATCAAAACGAATACGTTGTGTGTGTGTATTGTTAGGAAAACTCCAATCTTTTAGATTAGTTAACAATGTATCAAGAAAATCACATATTTGAGCAAGTTTCTAGGTGACCCTCTTCGTGATTAGGGACCTAATGTACATCCTATATGATCTTCCATGAATGGGTTCGGTTGCTATTTGAATTTTCTGTAAAAGGGGTCGCTCAGATAATCGTTAAAATGTAACTGACAAGTCCAGTGGCCAACGAAGGAAAGCACCGATCACCATCAAGACTAAATCACTACCAGATGTCAGTAGGAATGTTGGTAACTGATCCACTGACCGCTATCATATTTCACTACTCGCGTACATTCCGTAGAGTACCTAGAGACCAATTTAGAGCATAATTGTATTTCATTCCCTCTGCTAGAACTGACTGGGCTTGCTAATATAAGCAAGCGTTGGTTTGTAACACCTTCCCTGGCCCGTCCCAAGAGAATATGAAAGATATATATGTTACACGGAAGCGTTGTATAGACCGAAACAGTTCAAAATAATGATACTGGATTCAGACTTCAAAATTATTGTTTTCATATTAAGCCTACGAAAAACAAGAGGCGAAGCCTTCAAGGCTCACGTAAGAAATAGACAAACAGTAACACAAACTCAATCACTCCGTCACACATACACACACACACACACAGTAAGCATTGGTGACACTGTGCAAGAAAGCGAAACACTAGATCTAGATATGGCAGGTTTCACGGTAATCAGACTCTTTGATGTGTGTAAACTTTGCCTTCAAATTACTTGCTTACTGTGTTGATTTTCATCAATTTTTCTGCTTGGCATGAGTAAGTATGGTATTTGCAATACAAAAAAATAAATAAAAGCTAAAATGTTTGTGTTTGAGCAATTATTTGAGCGCGTTTTTCGAAGCGAACGTGTGAATCCTGACAGACACCATTTCCTTCTGTCACATGACCCCATCTCAAAGTGTGATTCAACAGACACAAAAATAACACACAAAACTTATGATAATGGGGTTATTAATTCAATTAATACACAAGGTTAGTCTCTGACTAGAGAAAATAGGGAAACAATATCAAATGGGAGCATAAAACCGTTTCTGGAAAAATTTTCAATCACCACCGAAAGTGTCTGTCAGTAAAAAAAACACGTGCTTTGTTTGCAAAGCAAAGCCTAATTTTACACATCGCGTGCTTTTGTCTGTTATTCTTGCTTGTGAACATCATTTTATTGATGTTCTTCACTGGAAAGCAGGTGTATCATCAACAGTATCACAAAATCGCAAAGAATGAACATTTTTGTTGTGATCCGACCGGTGTCTGTAGACTGAATCACACGTTCGGCAAACTTCGTTTTTAACGGAAATAACCGAGCCTTTAATCGGAAACGACGTTTCAACCGCTTCATATCGTCTGCAGGAAGAAAAAGAGGAATGCGATACCCAGTGAGTAAAACATTTAATCGTTTTTAGTGCCTTTTGATCAAGTTTTGTTGCGTCTGTCAGCAACGTTCGTCAACCCAACGTTCGGCACAGCGACGCACGCATACGGATTTGCAGCGTTTGCATTCGGAAAGTGAGGGATTTGTGAGTTCGTTTGCATAATTTCAATCGCTAGTAGGTTTTCCCTTCGTCTCCCATTCTTGTGTGTACATGTTATTGGCATTTCATTGTGTAAATTGAAAGTTTGTGAGTAACAGTAGTAAAATCTGTCGAACGTTGGCAACGCTGACAGACGGAAATATCGAACGTTGCCTTCAATGACAGACTGGCTTGGCGATCGTACTTTCGATTCGTAGGAACACAATATTATAGAGACAACAATGTGCGCTCGTTACCACAACGGTCATGAACCGGTGTAACACAAAATTTTTACTCCACGAAAAATTGACTCGGACGGAGTAAACTTCCAGTAAAAATCTTGTACGAAAAAAGAACTCACAAGGAACTAAATTTTTACTCCCCAAATATTTACTCCCAGTAAACATCTCGTACGAGAAACTTAGGGCCTACTCCTTCGTTTATAATTCGCGCAATATCCCATTTACGTGCAATCCCGTTTTGCCGCCGTCCCATTTTGGCGACATTTAACAAGCCAAGCGTCATTTTACTCCCGCATCCCATTTTGGCGCAATCCCGTTTCGCCGCTATCCCATTTTTTTGAATTTTTTTTTTCTTTTTACATTTAGTCAAATTTTGACTAAATGTTTAACATAGAGGGGGAATCGAGACGAGGGTCGTGGTGTATGTGTGTCTGTGTGTGTGTGTGTGAGTGTGTGTGTGTGTGTGTGCGTGTGTGTGTGTAGAGCGATTGAGAGTAAACTACTGGACCGATCTTTATGAAATTTGACATGAGAGTTACTGGGTATGATATCCCCGGACGTTTTTTTCAGTTTTTCGATAAATGTCTTTCATGACGTCATATCCGGCTTTTTTTTAAAAGTTGAGGCGGCACTGTCACACCCTCATTTTTCAATCAAATTGATTGAAATTTTGGCCAAGCAATCTTCGACAAAGGCCGGACTTCGGTATTGCATTTCAGCTTGGTGGCGTAAATATTAGTTTTTGACTTTGGTCATTAAAAATCTGAAAATTGTAATTAAAATTATTTTTTTATAAAACGATCTAAATGTACGTTCATCTTATTCTTCATCATTTTCTGATTCCAAAAACATATAAATATGTTATATTCGGATTAAAAACAAGGTCTGAAAATTAAAAATATAAAAATTATTATCAAAATCAATGGACGTCTACCCACAACACGCCACTGGATGCCGCGTGGTGCCAGTCGTGAAAACCAGGTTCTTTGTCCTACAGTGAGACATTCAAGTTGGGGACTTTGTGACCGCTGACTTTGTCAGCATGGATGGAAAGGTGGAGAGATACAGGGCGGTGATCATCCCCAAGTCAACCCATTTCCCCGATGGGCCAGATCGAGAGGAGATCTGTGTGAAGTGTTTGCGCGCAAAAGACAATGGGAGATACTATGTCTTTCCTAATGTTGATGACATTTCATGCTTGCCAATGGCTCAGATAAAAAAAAATCCCACCAACGAACCATGAACAACAGGGGGGATTACTATTTTGACATGTGACCAAGTCTCATTTGAGCGTTCACAGTGTTACCTGAGAATAGCACACCCCCTTGAATTGGGACCAAAGAAAAAGCGTTGTATATATGCATTTTTGAATGCTTTTCTAAAGTCATAAGTTCATTTGTGAAAAAAATTAATTTTTAGGGATTGTTTTGCTGAATGCATGCAGTTAAGAAATTGACCCCGTTTTCAAATTTAGGGGGTAGGGTTGCCCCATAGCCCACGTATGTCTGTGTGACTGTGTCAAATATCAATCTACTTTGCGTACAAACTGTATAGATGTTTGTTTTTCGATTTTAGAATGATTTCTTATGCTGGTTAGAACTTCTGAGGTCTACAGGAAACGATAAAGATAAAAAATGTACAAAATATAAGTAGCGTCCTTCATCTTACCATTGTTCTGATCAATACTGTCCCTTTATTTGCAAGTTAACCGTTTTTATTAATGTGTTCAAGGAGTATGTTAAAAATTATTATCAATGGTTGCTTTAAACAGCACCTTTGGGCAGTTATTATGCACTGAAGTTGTAAAAGCATGTTTTGGGGGTTTTAGGATATAGCGTCTTGGAACGCCAATCATCTTGGAAATACGAATGTTCATATAATTTTTTTTACTGTTTTGGATAGATAAAAAGTTGAACTCTTGGTGCAAACTGTTTTTTGGCCCCTGTTTGACTATTTATTATTTTGGAATATTGTGTGTGAGAGGGAAACTGCAATCCTCAATATCATGAAACGTGCCTCATGTCTGTCTGCATGTAGCCTACTTACAGGGACACGACTAAGAGTAATACCTAATATTCTGGACTCGCAACGAAATATACAAACAAATGACAATGAACAACGTTTCGACCTAATGGTCTTCAACAGGTTAAAAAAAAAATGAAAACAACAATACAAATATCAAAACGACTTATCAGAGAAGATGATGTCCTCCAAGCGCAAAAGAAGGGGGAAGGGAGATAAATCAAAAAGAAAAATGAGCAATGAAAAATGAAACCAAAACGAAACAAATCAGAATAATAACGCTTGAAGGGCCTGAAGTTGAAAGAGAGAGAGAGAGAGAGAGAGAGAGAGAGACAGAGACAGAGACAGAGACAGAGACAGAGACAGAGACAGAGAAAGAGACAGAGTGTCAACAATACCTGCGACACGACTGCCAACTAGTCTCGGCCCGCTCAAAGTAACAATGACCGAGACTTTCAGTAATTCCTTCGCGTGACGTCTAACCCTCTTACGCCATAATGTGACGTCTTCAAATGACGAAATGTTAAAGTTTCTACCACAGACATACACACGCACGCACATACGTGCGTGTGTGTGACGTCTTCAAATGACGAAATGTTAAAGTTTCTATCACACACGCACGCACAGACAGACAAAAGTTAGCATCGCATAGGCTACACTTTCGTGAGCCAATAACTTACATGTTAAGAGAAATAATACATGTATCGAGAGACATTGGCATTGCTTTTATTCTAGGCTACATCTCTTATGGAGGCATCTTACACACTCTCTCTCTTTCTTCACCCTCCCATCTCTCTCTCTCTCTCTCCTTCTCTTCCCCTCTATCTCTCTAATATTGACAACACCCCTCATATGATCACTCAACCTCTCCCCATCGCCCTCTGTCTCTCACCTTCTTACACACACTCTCTCTTTTCCCAACTCTCCTCTCTCTCCATCTCTTTCTCTCTTCAATAATGACACCCCCCCATATATCACTTTACTTATCCTCCACTCTCGAATCTCCAAACCTTTGGTTAAGCGTGATTAACCGGTATCGTACCCCTATGACAGCTAATATTCCATATTCTCTGCATTCTCTGCTTGCTGCATTACGTTAAAGGTTGTAATGCTCTTTTTTTTCAAGCCACATTTCACGTCAACCAACTTTCATCAAGACGTTATTTAAAGGCATATGTACGCGCTCCCGTGTTTACAAAGTGTAGTTTGCCCATAATCGATGTCAAACGCACCATAAGACCATGTAATGACGATATGTCGCCATGCGCGGACCATATACATGCATTACAGCTTGTTTTAGAGTCTCAAAAACTTTGGATGTAAACAAAGACGCGGAGTTATTTTCCTTGCGTCAACGCTACCTCTGTTGGCAAATCTATAAATAGGACGATCCAGATCAAAATGAAAATTAACATATCTCAACATTGAAGGGGTCCTAGACCACAATATTTTGCAGGGAACTTAATTTAGCATGTCTCCAGCTGTTGGTAAAGCAATTAGCGTGTATAGTCATCGAGTACATATGGCTTTAAAGCGTCATTGTAGAAATTACATTCGGAAATATTTGGGGAATCCCTGTCATAACATTTTTTTTCTATTTGTTTCCCATCAGGCATTTTTTGTTTTAATCACAAGTAATATAATACAGACACACAAAGAGAGACACCTATAGTGACAGCCGCTCTATCATGCTAGGACTGGTGTCAGTATACTGTGACTATACGAGGATGTCAATCAATCAATCAATATGAGGCTTATATATCGCGCGTATTCCGTGGGTACAGCTCTAAGCGCAGGGATTTATTTATTTTATTTTTATTTTATGCAATTTATATCGCGCACATATTCAAGGCGCAGGGATTTATTTATGCCGTGTGAGATGGAATTTTTTTTATACAATACATCACGCATTCACATCGGCCAGCAGATCGCAGCCATTTCGGCGCATATCCTACTTTTCACGGCCTATTATTCCAAGTCACTCGGGTATTTTGGTGGACATTTTTATCTATGCCTATACAATTTTGCCAGGAAAGACTCTTTTGTCAATCGTGGGATCTTTAACGTGCACACCCCCATGTATTGTACACAAAGGGACCTCGGTTTTTCGTCTCATCCGAAAGACTAGCACTTGAACCCACCACCTAGGTTAGGAAAGAGGGGAGAAAATTGCTAACGCCCTGACCCAGGGTCGAACTCGCAACCTCTCGCTTCCGCAAGTGCGTTACCACTCGGCCACCCAGTCCGATGTAAGCCTCTGCGACTTCAATCTCAGTGTGGCAGTACATTAATCTGCTGACCATAAACAAGGAATGCGTCCAGCTGTCTCTCTAGCTCTCCAGTAGGTTTCTCAGCGGGCTACCTGCTTGACGACGTTCTAATTGATGGCACGCGAACCGTGTAATGTATAGCCACTACGCGAGTCGAACCGCTCTACGACTAGCTGTCCCAGCAAACAATTTTACGTTGTATTCACGTTATATTCACGTTGGGTTACGTTGGGTTTACGTTGCGTTTCAACGTTTTTTTACGTAGATTTGTATGGACGAAATCACGTGGGAATAACGTTGGAAAACAACGTTGCATTTTACGTGACACCAACGTGAATGCAACGTGAATTATTGGTGGAGGTGGATTGTTCGTAAAAACATTACGTGAATTTTACGTTGTCACAACGTGAATTTTTGGTTGTGGTTGTGGTTTGGTTGAAATTGCGTTGCATTTTTACGTAATGTCCACGTGAATGGAACGTAAATTTTAGGTCAAAATTTAGATAAAAAATTACGTGAATTCTACGTTGACACAACGTAAAAGTTGTGTTTTGGGGCATTTTTCCTGATAAAATTGACGTGAATTACACGTCGACACAACGTGAATTTTTGGTTGTGGTTGTGGTTTGGTTTGATTTCGACGTGAATGCAACGTTGAGAGTGAATGTAGGTTTTGGTAAATGTATACACGCACACACACCAACTTTCACACTCAGTCACAGATCATAAGGACTATTACATGTAACACCATAAACTCAAGATAGGATCAACAATTTTATTTCATAACAAAAACATGCATATTATGTTGCGGAGAAACTAAAAATGCACGCAGCTTTGCAGGGCAACAGCACAGCATATTCAATCGATTTCATTCTTTGTCCTGGTGGTCCTCTTCTCCCAGGCAGTCCTCTATGCGCCTCTTTGATGCTGGTCGCTAAACAAAGCAAAGACAGCACATTGATATTAGTGACACCAGAGCCTCCATAATGTCTGGAGTAGAAATACACATCTTTTCAACTTAGGTCACTTTTTAGTAACTTTCCACTGCCTACTATGTCTCTGGCCTACTGCCAACTGAGTGTTGACACTACATGTATTTCTTTTTATATTTAGTCAAGTTTTGACTAAATATTTTAACATCGAGGGGGAATCGAAACGAGGGTCGTGGTGTATGTGCGCGTGTGTGTCTGTGTGTGTGTGTGTGTGTGTGTGTGTGTGTGTGTGTGTGTGTGTGTGTGTGTGTGTAGAGCGATTCAGACTAAACTACTGGACCGATCTTTATGAAATTTGACATGAGAGATCCTGGGTATGAAATCCCCGAACGTTTTTTTCATTTTTTTGATGAATGTCTTTGATGACGTCATATCCGGCTTTTCGTGAAAGTTGAGGCGGCACTGTCACGCCCTCATTTTTCAACCAAATTGGTTGAAATTTTGGTCAAGTAATTTTCGACGAAGCCCGGACTTCGGTATTGCATTTCAGCTTGGTGGCTTAAAAATTAATTAATGACTTTGGTCATTAAAAATCTGAAAATTGTAAAAAAAAAATAAATTATAAAACGATCCAAATTTACGTTCATCTTATTCTCCATCATTTTCTGATTCCAAAAACATATAAATATGTTATATTTGGATTAAAAACAAGCTCTGAAAATTAAATATATAAAAATTATTATAAAAATTAAATTGTTCTTAGCGCAACTACTACCCCGCTCTTCTTGTCAATTTCACTGCCTTTGCCATGAGCGGTCGACTGACGATGCTACGAGTATACCGTCTTGCTGAAAAATGGCATTTCGTTCAGTTTCATTCTGTGAGTTCGACAGCTACTTGACTAAATGTTGAAATTGATTGAAATTTTGGCAAAGCAATCTTCGACGAAGGCCGGGGTTTGGTATTGCATTTCAGCTTGGTGGCTTAAAAACTAATAGTCATTAAAAATCGGAAACTTGTAATTAAAATTATTTTTTTATTAAACGATCCAAAGAAATTAACAAAAAAATCTTTTTAACAGTGCAGGAATTTATTGGACAGTCCGGCCGTTTCGAACAGATAAACATGTAAAGTGAAACAAAATCGATACGTCTACTCCTCTCTCTCTCTCTCTCTCTCTCTCTCTCTCTCTCCCCCTCTCTCACTTTCCCCCTCCCTCTCTCCCTCCCTATCTCTTACTCGCTAACACCATAAATATTATATATGTATTATATACGTCTACTCGTCTCTCTCTCTATCTGTCTCTCTCTGTCTCTCTCTGTCTCTCTCTCTCTCTCTCCCTCTCTCTCTCTCTCTCTCTCTCTCTCTCCCCCTCTCTCTCACTTTCCCCCTCCCTCTCTCCCTCCCTATCTCTTACTCGCTAACACCATAAATATTATATATGTATTCTAAAACTGATTTTTGTTTTGATGTACAATTTTCATTCAATTTTCTTTTCATGTTTCACACCGTATAGAGTAGGCTAGAGCAAAATCGGTCAAGATTCACTTCCGGAAGCACGCACGGGCAGACGCTTGGTAAGTTTTTTCCTGTTTTTTCAAAGTAAACCCCGTTTTACACCCTGTGCTGCACCCGAGCGTTTGTAGACAGATGTCAGGTAACGTCTGCTATAATTTTATGATGGCTGATGCTGTATTTGTGGCAAAAACTTGCAATGAAACCGTCAGTCGGGAGCTAAAGTCCGGATGCGGACCAGATTTGGATGGCTACGGTCAAGATTGTTTACTTTTTAGGACCATTTTCGTCTGTTTTCTCGTTATATTTTGCACTCTGGCATATTCACGCATTAAACCCAACACTCTTCTCGCTTTTTGCATCAATAGAAAATCTATGTCTGCTTTAGATCTCTG
Source organism: Littorina saxatilis (assembly GCF_037325665.1). Classification (NCBI taxonomy): domain Eukaryota; kingdom Metazoa; phylum Mollusca; class Gastropoda; order Littorinimorpha; family Littorinidae; genus Littorina; species Littorina saxatilis. Next base: position 56,070,394 of record NC_090253.1, on the reverse strand, counting down.
TACTTGGGCATATCATCAGCATTCACTTTATTCATTGCACTATGTATTGAAGGCTAAAGTCCATCTCATTTCAGCCCAGAACAGCTAAAGGGCTAAAGTCCAGAACAAAAAGAGAAAGACGTCTTTGTGTTTGATTTATGCATGCTATAAGCCCAGTTTGATTGATGTGCAATGTATGACATACTCTTGAGAAAACACAGCAATGTCTTTGCATTGTAGTAATACTACTACTACTACTACTACTACTACTACTACTACTAATATAATCATAATAATAATAATAATAATAAGAAGAAGAAGAAGAAGAAGAAGAAGAAGAAGAAGAAGAAGAAGAAGAAGAAGAAGAAGAATTAATAGCATTTATAAAGCGCATTTCTGTATACCTCAATGTGCTGATGGGGGTCTTCAGTTTGAATTTCACCCTTTGAACTCTTGGCTTGATGTTGAAATGCCAAAACATTGCTTTCACTATAGCATGGGTATAACTATTTTAAGAATGTGTTGTTCCTTGTTCCAGCTGATGGACATCAGATGCTACTACTGCGAGGGCAAATTTGACTCAATCAGAGTCGTCAAAGAACACCTGGAGTCAAATCATTCAGATAAACAGCCCAAATTTCGTCAATTGACCATTGATGAAAAAACAGGGAAACATTTGCTAATCAATCGCATATACTCACGGCTCTTGTCGTGAGAATAATAACTGCAACAAAAATGTTATTTTTCTGTTTGTGACTTAAAAACAGACACAAAAATACAATAACAATAACGGTAACGAACATTTATTCTGTTTGTAACTTATTGAGTTACTTCAAAAAGGAGACAAAATGTCAAAAATAAACAAAAAATAATCCATCAACAAATTATTTTTGTTCATGGGACCATGAAAGTGCTGTCCACCTTTGCCAGTGAAGTCAACGCTAGCTCATTTTTTACATTTCTTTGAGTGCCTGTGAAGAGACGACTGATGTTTAAATCTTTTGAGGCAGGTGAGGCAGCGGTGCTGAGGCAGGTCATTATGACTGTTCATATGCTGTGTCAAGTAAGTCTTGCGGGGGAAGGTTTTAGCACAATCCGTGCACTGGAATGATGGTGGTTCCTTGACACCACAGACTTTCATGTGTCGTTTCAAGCACACCATGTTCTTGAATGCTTTGCCACATGTTGGTGTTTGGCATGTATGGGGTGTGTTGGAGTGCGCCTCGAAGTACACATGTTCCATGTAGCCTTTTCCACACTGTTCACATTCAAACGTTGGCCCATCCCCAGACCCATGTGCCATCTTGGCGTGCTTGTGGAGGTTGCTGGCAGTTTTGTACTGACGCCCACAGCCCCCACACAAATGCGCCTTGTGTGGGGTGGATGTATGTTTCGGTTCTCCCGGCTCCTGGTCAGTCTGGTCAGTCTCCGCCGGCACACTGACAGCTTCCTCGATCGTTCCTGGAACAACTTTCTCGGAACAGTCGAGGAAGCTGTCTAAAAGTAAGTACTGATAAATCAGCCATCTGCAAAAAGCAAAACCTCGCACAATGTTAAACATTTGAACTATCCAGACAATTGAAAGGGCTGAATCCCATCCCCTACAATGCAAAAACATTGCTGTGTTTTCTCAAGAGTATGTCATACATTGCACACCAATCAAACTGGGCTTATAGCACGCATAAATCAAACACAAAGACTTCTTTATCTTTTTGTTCTGGACTTTAGCCCTTTAGCTGTTCTGGGCTGAAATGAGATGGACTTTAGCCTTCAATGAATAAAGTGAATGCTGATGCCCAAGTACGGAGATCTAAAGCGGACATAGATTTTCTATTGATGCAAAAAGTGAGAAGAGCGTTGGGGTTAATGCGTGAATATGCCAGAGTGCAAAATATAACGAGAAAACAGACGAAAATGGTCCTAAAAAGTAAACAATCTTGACCGTAGCCATCCAAATCTGGTCCGCATCCGGACTTTAGCTCCCGACTGACGATTTTATTGCAAGTTTTTGCCACAAATACAGCATCAGCCATCATAAAATTATAGCAGACGTGACCTGACATCTGTCTACAAACGCTCGGGTGCAGCACAGGGTGTAAAACGGGGTTTGCTTTGAGAAAACAGGAAAAAACTTACCAAGCGTCTGCCCGTGCGTGCTCCCGGAAGTGAATCTTGACCGATTTTGCCCTAGCCTACTCTATACGGTGTGTGTTTGCTTGCTTTTCATTTAAACTGTACCCTCCCCAATCACATAATTCACCTCCCCCACCTTTTAAACGGAGACAGACAGTATTCCTCAGATTTGAACAGGAAATTTTTTTCCACCGTACACTCGTTCATTAAACGTTCAGGCCGCTTTGGGTAAATCAGAATAAATGCTCTACAAGCCGGACAACAACTTTAACTTCTGTACATCTCCTACCTATCCCTCTTCTTTTATTCATCTTCTTTCCCTCCTTCCTTCCTTTACTGTCTTTCTTTATCATCATTATGCAACGTTCATTACGTTATTAATAGATTTGGTTTATTGAGACAAATTTTTCAGCCGTTACCGCCTTATGTTGTACTGTCGTGCAGGAACACCACTATAAGCTTCTAGCTTGTTGCTGTTTCTGTGAACTTTGTATACATGTCATGATTGTAACCTTTGTTAAAATAAACTTATGTTTAAAAAATAAAAAAAAAAAAGATCCATAAACAATTTCATCTTATTCTTCGTCATTTTCTGATTCCAAAAACATATGAATATGTTATATTTGGATTAAAAACAAGCTCTGAAAATTAAAAATATAAAAATTATGATCAAAATTAAATTTCCGAAATCGATCTAAAACCAATTTCATCTTATTCCTTGTCGGTTCCTGATTCCAAAAACATATAGATATGATATGTTTGGATTAAAACACGCTCAGAAAGTTAAAACGAAGAGAGGTACAGAAAAGCGTGCTATGCAGCACAGCGAAACCACTACAGCGCTGAACAGGCTCGTCAGTTTCACTCCGTTTTGCACAAGCGGCGGACTACGGTCATTGTGAAAAAATGCAGTGCGTTCAGTTTCATTCTGTGAGTTCGACTGAGCTTGACTAAATGTTGTATTTTCGCCTTACGCGACTTGTTTTCTAACCTTCATCTGTCCGACACGTGCGATCTCACTTTTTCAGTGAGTTATTTTTTCCCTCTAACATCTGGTTGCCAGACTTCCGTCAACCTCTTGTCAAATGTCACACTGTGATTCTCACGTATCTGATCGCTTCTTTAAGAGCACTTGACAGTGTCCAGTCAATCACTTCTTTCAGACGGGTCATAAAATTGCAAAGGCTCCTGATTGCCCCGCTCATGTACGCTTCGTTGGGAAAAGTCGAAGAGGCTAGCGGAAAACTTTGGGGGGAGGGTCTATGGGGGGGGGGGGGGGCTCTTAGATTGAGAGGAGACGGAATGCATGGAATGGAACTTTTTTGAATCGTTTTGTAGTTTTTGTGTCTGGGGCATGTAAACAAAACAAAAATGAGCAAAATTCTGAGAGAAAAACGGGAGCTTTATCAAAGCAAATTTGTTTTACAGTTGTGATTATTTAACGACAAGAGGAGACACAATACAATTTTTTATACTTTTGATTTCTAAGAGTTGAAATCAATTACGCAGATATATTATAAGTCTACAAAGCCATGACGGTGCCAAAATAGCATGATAGCATTTTTGAATATTTCACTAATCAGAGCAGCAGAATTCTAACTTCATTATATAAAATCAATCTAATCAATGACCCGCACTGATCATTACAAAATCTCACAACTTAAGAACATCATACCTCTGCATAAATTACGCTTATGCAGTATGTTTCTTCCGATTAATGCAAACACTTTTTTTTTTCGCAGAGCACGGACCCGGCATTGATACCGTCATCTGAAAATCAGTGGCTGTGTTGTAAGACCTACATTTTGTAATTGACAATGACTTGAAAAGGCACGTGTCCTAAGCATATAGGAAAGGTAATACATGTACACTCAACGGTGTCTTTTGCACACTGCTATCTGACAAATTATTTAGAGCGGTCATCAGAAGCAGGCGACCTTAGTCGAGTGATTTATTACCCACGGGGGGGGGTTGAGGCTGCAGACAATTAACTGTGAACTGAGAAGGGGTAAGCGGTGGGGCGGAGGGGGAGGTGGTAAAAGGGTGGGGTGACAGGCATAAAATAATGAAAACTTGTTATGGTCCGACTTTGGGTTTGGTGTGTGTTGGCTACGCTGATGTCTCAAGTAGACTCACGTGGTCAAGTAGAATCAACATGGTCGGCAATTTTATGATCCAGGTCGACAAAAGACAGTCAAGTGTGTAATTAGCCAATCAGTCAGATGACATCAAGGTGTCAAGTTCTGAATTCTTCTCATACCACCGTTCCGACCTCATCTCTCGGACAAAAGTTGGACAACCAAGTTTTATAATAATAATAATAATGATAAGTTGGGGAGAGCACTTTGTGTTTTAATCAGCGGTTGGCAGTTTTCCTCTAAATTCGTTTACCGTTGACGACTGGATCGTGTTGTCATCAAGGTTATTCCAGTCAAGAACTGTTCTTGTGAAAAAAAGAGTGTTTGTGCACTCGCGTTTTAGTACACTCCACAGTAAAGCACTGGCTGTTGTTTCTTGTGATATTTCTGACTGTGGCTGATGATGTAAAGTCTTTGTTCACTCGTTGTTTCACTTGTCTATTAGATTTTTGTTGCTGGAGAAATTTCTCAGGGGGTACTGCGGGGACCAGCCCTCTGATGGTAAATAAGCTATTTTATCCCATGACCTGCCTCTTTGTCTCTGTTAGCTGAGGAGGTGAATATTCTGAATTATCCATCGCAACCATATGAATTATCCATCGCAACCGAGTTTCGATCGCAACTGTCATTGGTCATTGTCTTTGATTTCAGAGTAGCCTACAATTGAATAATTTATAGAGGTCATCTGCATATTCAGAGTTTACAGATGGACTACTTTTTTCCACATACGACTGAAATATTTTATGGTGTCAAAGTCAATATCACGTATAGGTACAGGCCTACATGTGTTAATATTGAGAAAATAAAGAATACTTCATACGATACGCACATTCTGCATGGATTTAAAGAGCGGAGTCGATATATTTCGCTGGCTGAAGCGACTGCATGGTCAAAGGCATGTTCAACGAGTATCGCGAGTGGGATCAAGGGACGAGAGAGAGAGAGAGAGAGAGAGAGAGAGAGAGAGAGAGAGAGAGAGAGAGAGAGAGAGAGAGAGAGAGAGAGCAATCAAAACACAACCCAGTCACCTGACCTGGTAGTTCGAAAACTCAATCTGAAACTGACATCGATTGTCGAAGGCATGCCTGCGGTGCATAACTCTGGAAAAGTTGTCGTAGCTGGGAACCCGTTGAGATCCATTCCAACGCCAAAAAAATAATCAGAAGAGTCACCATGAAGTCAAATCAAACGTTAGGTTTTCTCATTTGGTTATTTGCTTTGGCTTTTAGTGTATTGCTTCGATTGATAGCTGAATCTGCTTGCAACCGTGCTGTTCAAGACTGTTCAAACTGTCGTCTGCAAGACGGGCTTGTGTGAATCCGAGTCGAGTAAACTGCGGGGTTCAGCGACAAATGAGGGAGTGGCATCAAAATGAAAAGAAGAAGACGAAAAGAAGTTGGAGATACAGTTAAGATTGATGGGGAAGAGAAGAGGATGTGAGGTGTTAGATGTAGCCAACCTTTGGTGTTCAAACTCAAGACCGGGACAAAGTAGAAAGCGATGTACCGCGACCGACTCTCAGTGCCGACATACAACTTCCAAGTTTTATTGCTTAACGTCTACAACAGGCGAAGTATTGAAGCTTTGGCTCACCTAAACCCGACGACTGAATATGTAAGTGATCCACGTGTGAAAACAGAACAGCGCGATGACAGCCAACATTTCTATCCCCGACTGACAAACACGGTAACACGGTAACACTGCATGCGAACTGACTTGGGTCAACGATCAAACCAGCACGGCCCGAACTGAATTTGTTGCGCTGCCATTATCGTGCGCAATTCTGGTAAAAATATAAACCCGGTATGCCGAATTGAGTATAACGAAAGCCGATGTCAAATATACACAGGGGTATTTTAAAATGACTTTCAAAATGTAAAATCAGATAGCAGACCTTTTTATAAGCAATATGAATGACTGAATGTTCACATACAAGTCGAATGACGCCGTCCATTATGCTGACAAATGGGAACTAGCTTTGCGCATGAATTCATTGACATGAATTTCGACTGCGGAGGCTTTTGGCAAGCTCAAAACAGGCACGGGCAGGTTTTAATGGAAAAAGTTAGTGTTTTTAATGAAAACGTCGGAGTAATGGGATAAATAGCTTACACACCTCGTCCTGAATATCTTGCATATTTTCCCTCGGGTCGATTTTCAGGTATTACCTCGCCAAAGGCTCGGTAATACCTGAAAATCGACCCTCGGGAAAATATGCAAGATATTCAGGACTCGCAGTGTGTAACCTATATAAACTACAGGTCAAAGATTTTTTTTTCTCTTTTTTTTCTGTTCTTCTCTTCTTTTTTTTTCTTTCTCTTCTCTTCTTTCTCTTCTTTTTCTCTATTGAACCTCAGTTACAATATGACTCGCTATGAGTATGATACTGTGAGCGATGCTGAACAGTTTAATTATAAACAGATTGGGTTAAAAATAGCAATAATATCATTCTTACGTTTAACATGGACAATCTTCGAAAATGTACAATATGTTCAATCAATTATAATTTAGCTATAATTCTCTCCATGAACAGGCATTTGCACACTTTCTCTCTTTCTCTATCCTCTCTCTCCCCATCCTCTCTCTCTCTCTCTCTCTCCCTCTCTCTCTCTCTCTCTCTCTCTCTATCTCTTCTTTCTTTATCTCTTTCTATGGTGTTGTTCTCTCTCCTCACTTCTCCCTCTCCCTCTCATCCTCTCTCCTCATGACTATTTTTCTTTGTTCAATCTCTCTCTCTCACCATCTCTCTCTCCCTCTCCCCCCCTCTCTCTCTATCTCTCTCTCTCTCCCTCTCTCTCTCTCTCGCTCTATCTTTAATCATCCTCTCTCTCTCTCCCTCTCTCTCTCTCTCTCTCTCTCTCTCTCTCCCTCCCTGCCACTCTCTCTCACTCTCGCTCTCTATCCCCCACCCCTTCCTCCGCTCTTTCTCTCCCTCTCTTTCTCTCGCCCCTCCCCCCCCCCCCCCTCTCTCTCTCTCTCTCTCTCTCTCTCTCTCTCTCTCTCTCTCTCTCTCTCTCTCTCTCTCTCAGGTCAAAGATGATACTCACAATCCAGCATAGGATATCTGTATTTTAAAAGATGTCACACCACCAACACAAAGAACTGTTTCAAATAGAACACCGGTGGTCTCAAGGCTTAAGCGCACTGACACGTCCTCACACTTAGAAATCACCGGTCAGACTGACCGAACTCGCACTGTCGCGGGTGGATGCGCACGCATCCGTAAAGGGATTAACCAATTAAAACGCAGCATCTACGCACAAAGACATACACGCATCACGGAACAACGACGTACACGACACCACGGAACAAACACGTCACGCATGGTCAAGGGGAATAATTGGGGTTGGGACCGAGAGAAAGTAACAACAGTACGTCAAATCGCCACACGGCTACATATATATGAAGGTTCATGATATAATTACTCACGTGTGACTTCTTAAATGGTTTGGAAGTATGCACATGCAGGTATGAGATGTGGAATGATCCTGAGTATATGGCTTCTGAAAATAAAAATATAACAAGAAATTCCCTCGAGGTAGGAAAAACACCCCCGTCTAAGTCCTTGTATAATCTTAATCCACCAATAACTCCCTTACCGTGTGTTTGACTGGTCCCAATTTTTGTAAGGACCGTCTCAGGAATGTATAAAACCTGTTCACCAAGTTTGGTGACGATCGGTTCGTTCATTCTTGAGATCTATATGCGAACACAAACAAACAAACAAACACATCGAGCGAAACCTATACACACCCCTATACCGGGGGTGTAAATAAGAATAGGTCTTGTGATGAACACTAGAACCTGTAAACAATTAGTTACTTTGTTGAACAAAATGTGTGCATAAAATATGCAGCAGGAGGGTATTATCTGCTTAATTTTCAATTAATTCGATTAGCACTTATAACTTATAATTGCACAGATGGGTCAAGATCGGTTTCCCTACTCTGTACTGTACACAGATGTCACTGCACTTGGTGCTCTGTGTGTGCTAGCTAACTGGGAATCTAAGCCTGCAAATTAGATTATTTGGATAGCCTGAACGACTGCAGAGTACACTTCTTGAAAAGATAACTCCTAACTTCACTCTCAACATAAACCATAAAGTACAATTGGGTTAAATATGTTTTGCTGTGGCATTATGTTCATTGATGAAAAATAGCAAGAAAGATATCACTGTAACTTACAGTGTAAGCATGCAAGAACCCTGATTGTATATAATAATAATAATAATAATAATAATAATAATAATAATAATTGTCAGTAAGTACTGGTGTCACATGACTGATGTGAACCAGTTGATTGGCTAATGGCGATGCGCTTAAATCTGTTAGCGCACTCTTGGAGTGCGCTAACTTTTCCACAGAGCGTATTCTTACGCCCTTTGCCAAAGCGAGACTGTACTCTCATCCTCAGAATTAATTAATGACATGTAGCTTATATTCTCCACAATACCAAATGACCATAAATTCCCTGCTTCTCAATTAAAGCAGAAGTGGGTTTTTTTTCTGACAGATTGCATGTGCCTGTGCCAGTGCCAGTGATCTAAAACTAAACTAGCCGCTGTGTTTCATCTCATTTTCGCCGACTTGCATAGATTCTTCTCATAATATGCCGTGTTAGTGGTATGTAGCTTATCATCCACATTTCCAAATGATGAGTTAGTATACAATTCCCAGCGGCTAACAGAAAACACAAGTGTTATTCCGATAACGTACACAGCATTTGGAAGACTGATTCGATCGACTCTAGCAGACTACACTGAAATACGACTGCATCAGTTCAGTAAATGAATGGTTTCCGAATTATTATTTCAAGGCAAGAACAATCGTAATCGAAAACGTGTAGGGTTCAGAACGTTCTTACCATATAATTATAAGACTTATTACCAGCCTGCCTTATTCGTGCAGACTCAGTGACAGTGTAGACTGCAGTGGTTCGATTGTTCTAGCCTAGCAGTAGCAGACGACATAAACCCCGCTCAGCAAATTAACATGTTGGGCAAATGTGAACGAAAAAACGATGGGGATATAATATGTGTAGGGTTCAGAGCATTCTTACCGTTCATATTTAGTATCAGACTCCCCGATGAGTGAAGATACAACACGAGATATATGCCACATTTATTTTGAAAATGTGCGAACCGTCGAGTCCTTCGTGGGGTAGTCAATTCAAGGGGAGTCACTCCGCACAGTCAATCCATCGACGCTCGACTGAAGGTTTCGAATCGCAAATAATGAAGAGCAGAGTCCTTTCTCAGAGTTCAAATGAGGTCTCTCTGAAAGATCATCACTGTTCAGCTTTAACGCTACACTGGACTTTACCAACAGAAATTAAAATGCGTGTGACGAAAGTACGACACACTTGAGACACCGGCCCACACAAAAGTAGATCTTAGTACACGACCTGACCACACAGTTATGCCTATTCAAATGCGCGTAGATCATCACTGTTCAGCTTTAACACTACACTGGAATTTACCAACAGAAATTAAAATGCGTGTGACGAAAGCACGACACACTTGAGACACCGGCCCACACAAAAGTAGATCTTACTGTACACGACCTGACCACACAGTTATGCCTATTCAAATGCGCGTAGCAAAGTGTGCGTTTGGAATCTTCTTTTTTCTATGGCGGTACTGGCAATATCGTTATTGAAACAATCCCAGTGCACTAAGGGATTTATAGAGCAAATCTCGAAAATGATTATTGAACTCAGCGCTATGCGCTTCGTTCAATAATGAATTTTCTCGATTTGCTCTATAAATCCCTTAGTGCACTGGGATGTCTCAATAACTTAAATAATAGTGGCAAGCTTATATAGCGCGAACCATGGGGTTAACCCACGCTCTCCGCGCTTAACATCAAACTGAACAGCTTAGAAAAAGCAATACATGTTTACAATAAATAGTATCCTAGTTCATACATAAATGCCATAATGCATTCATTATACAAACAACAACATCCAAAGAAAAAAACCCACACTCACACAAGTTAAAGCTAAGTACATAGTAAGAAAAATCATATGTTAAATCACTATATCATAGCACACGCACACACACACACACACACACACACACACACACACACACACACACACACACGCACACACAGCGCAGTCGATCACACCCACACACACAAACACAAGCGTGAAACGATAGTACAAGGTATTGAAAAAGTGGATCAGGGATCTAAATAGATTTTGAAAAGATGGGTCTTTAAAGCTGCTTTGAAAGAAGGGGTTGAGTCAATGTGGCGGATATCCTTCTCTGCAAGCATCTCGTGCTGTGTGCATTATCTGACCTGACTCCTTTGCTATCGTTCTACATCAACAACCAACTAAACCCGTAACTGATGTGGATGGGAAACAACATTTTTCTCGTTCCTCTCTATCTCCCTCCCTCTCTGTTATGGTGCGCAATTTTAGACAGACATTGAGAAAAGCTCCATAAAAATAACAGTCTTGAGCAACAAAAACAATCTTACTACATTTAATTCAAGATTGCAACGTTAGTACATGTACACGTAACCAACCTTCTTATGTTTTCTCAAATCTACAACAGATCTACACGTCAGATTTCGCGCAATATTTTTCCTTCAGCCAATGAAGGCACAGCTTGTTGTCTTGGTTTGATTATAAGGGAAAGTAAATCATACGTAACTTCCGTTCGGTCTAGAACAACGTAGGTTTTTGTGTGCCAAAATCCGTGCCGTTTTGCAAAATAACAGCCGTAGCAACGTCTAATTGGTATAAATCTGTAGCTGCCTGATAGTTTAATGTATACTTGATTTTATCACAGCCGTTGTTTTGCTTTGCTAAGCTGTGTATGGCAGGAATGCGAAGTTTGCCGACGAGGTCGAGAGAATCAGTATCATACCTTGTATAAACCAGTAGTCCTGAGAGCGCACAGGCCCCGCCCACTTTGATCCCGACCCGCTCGCGAAATTTTTTTTCACACGTCAGTTGCGGGCTTTCAATCCCGAAGGCTGGTTCCGAGTAACTACGAACGTAATCGAGTGCCAGTACCTGTGAGAACGCGTGTACCAGGTACACTGTAACTTCACATAAGCATAACATTGCTGCTCGAACGGACTGGGTTGTTAACGATTGCTAGTTCGACTTCTGTTTTAGTTGAGAGCACGAGCACACACACTCAAACACATACGGCTTGTCATGTTGATTACAAGAGAGAAACAGAACTGCGAATAGAAGGAAACATTATACGTTAATTGGATCTGTGATCCAAACATGGCTTTTGGTCAATCGAGATGGAAGTTTATTCCAAGAGCCCGTAGGGCGAGTGGAATAAACTGCCATCGAGATTGACCAAAAGGCATGTTTGGATCACAGATCAAATTAACATATATATCTCGACATTCACTGGTCTTAGGGTTTTTGTTTTCAAAGAAGAAAGAAACTTGCTTGAACACGACCACTTCTCCGAGCAAAATCAACAAACCTAATCACTCGCATTCCACCTCAAGGTCTCGGCCAACCAAGACTATGGCATACTCGTAGCAAAGCCGCCGAATGGTACCGTAAACCAAGAATAATGACGTAAGAGAATAGAATGTCGTCTTTTGATTTGGAACGTGACGTGTTTCAGAACTTCTTCTGGACAACTCGGATGGTCTTCTGCGTAGTGGTTGGCACGAGATTCTTTTTCTTCTTCGACAGTTCATCCTTCGATACTGTAGCAAAACGTTTCATCTTTTTTTCACTTTCGAGTATGCGGATGACTGAACTTGACCGCTGAAAAGTAGTCCTTTCGGAATCATTACGCCGAGTCTGAACATGAGGTCTGAACATTGTTTTTAGGCAGGATCTAGGTGAAAGCGAGGCTGTTCTTATCTCTGTATACAGTCGAGAGAGAGAGAAATACATGTCGAGACATAACAGATTACGTCCCCATAATATGACGCGATGGATGACAGACTTCATGAAATCTATGACGCTGTGATGATAGTCTCGGCAAGACGAGACCAAAACTAAGCTATAGCACTGTCACTCAAACGACTCTCGCGCATGTTCTCAAAAGCGTGGTGACCCCTTGCACATCCGGTCTTACAGGTACATTTGCTTTTGGAATGTCAAGGACGACAAAAAGTAGAGCCAGCTATGATGTATTTCGTGCACCATTATTTATCCACTATTTTATGTGTTAGAAGAGTGCAATAGTTACATCATGGATTTGACAAGAGTACAATGGAAATACAAGAAACATACCTAGAGTACATTTGCAGAGACAAAGAAGGGAGGTCATGGGATATATATATATATGAGTTGTTCTTCAGTACTGGTGACAGAAAGGGGGAAAAGTGGTCAAAATTCAAATCTCTAGTTTTGTTTTTGAAATATTGCTTTTCATAAAGCAGAAATACTGTAGTATCTGTTGTACATAAGAAAAAATCACTGGTTCACATGGTTCCTACATAATCTAACTTTTAAAGCTGGTTCTTGTGTGTCTGTGTGTATGTTTGTATGATGACGATAGGACCCGAAACGGCTGCACGGACTGAGACAGGAATTGCAGAGAATGTTCTTTGCCACTCGAGTCGTGTCATAAGGTACTTTTGGAATAGCAAATTTGAAAGGATTCTTCAAAAAACGGCGGAAAACATTATATACCCTGTGAGCTATCGAGGATCCTCCCCGTCTGGGCTGTCGAAACAATCATGGTCTTGTTAAAAGACGTTTTCAAATGCGGTTAACGGGGAGAGTACACTCGAAGCACATTTAGCGAAGTTATGTTGCCAAATCATCAAAGATCAATATTTCACTACACGGATCGATGCACACAGTCGAAATAGATGTGACTTTCACACGACCGAAAACTACTTACTAGCAGACTAGCAGACGACAAGATCTAAATATTTAGATCAGTGTAAGAGCAATCCGTTGAAGAACAGTTACTCCGCTTATTCGTCTTCAGTTAAGCTTATTTCCCCTGCCATAAGTTTCCTTGCAGATCTGCAGTCGCGTAGTGAAATGAACTAGTGTCATCGGAAGATTCTTCTCAGTCAATGATCAAAGCACAGTAAGTTCTATGCTGACAAAAGTCACTTTCGGACAACACGACGATTGACTTAATTTATGAGCCCAAAGGTAACAATATCGACAAGAATGTACGCTTTGACATTAAATGAAACATTCATAGACAGTTTCCAACTCACCAGATCTGCCAAAGAGCCGTCATTCGTGAAAAAACGATGATTTTAATCAGACAGGTATCGGAAACAAGCCTTGGTCACCTGCGTTATTCCTTCCAAGGCGACGTGACGGCGCCACATTTGTTTGTTTATGGCTGTTTATCGCGAAACAACACAGTTGAAATTTGTGTGTAAAATACCACAAATTTGTGGTGAATCAGTTCGTCATCTGCGTTTCGATTGTAATTTAGTCAGATTGGAGTTACTTTGAATCGAAGGCGAGGGTAACCTGCGTTATTTGTGGGACATCGTGAACAAATTTGATTGCAATAATTATTTTATACAGAAAGTAAATTTCAATGATTCTGGCTCAGACTTGTAGATCTGTTATGCAGTGTGTTGGTAGTGTATATGAGCTATGAAGCTCATTTGGAGTGATACGCTGATCGAAGTGGGGTACCCTATGTGGGACATCAGCCGTATGCAGATTACGCCTCAGAACACTCTCGCATTTCACAAAGACAACAATAATTTGCAACATTTCAAGAACTGCATCAGTTTTATTAGATACTATTTTAACAACAACAGCACAAACACGACTATTATCAACAACACAGAACGGGAGGTAAGTCTTCAAAGACGCACCAAGTGTGCGTTCCCGTTTTTGGACGCCATTTTTGCTGGCATTTTCACAGTAAATCTTAATATTTCCATATCTATTGAATGATTTTGGTATTTTCTTTGATTGTGCCGATTCTCCTATCTCTCTGGCATGTACTGGGTGCTTTGTGACCAGTTTCTCCCCTAGACTGTATTAAAAAATGCGTCCGTGTGAGCTGACCCCCACTTGTGACCAGTAGCAAAGAACAACTCATATATATATATATATATATATAATTATATTACCCGCTATTACGAGCTAGTCGTGTGACAGAGAGTTTTCTTGCACACGAGACTGTAGATGTTTCACGACGGTTTTAGCCGGAGTGAAACAGCAGCAGTCGAGTGTGCAAGAAAACTCTCTGTCACACGACTACACACCCCTGACTCTCTTCCCACACTGTGTTAAGAAAATTTTCTTCCCGACGCTTCCGTCATCTGCTTCAGGGGAAATTCAAAGAGGTTGGTGAAGCTATTTATCTCTATAAATGAAGTATTACGAAGTGTTGCACATCGAGATAGGTCAGGTTAGTTCTGTTAGTATCTATACTTAATGCCAATGGGTTTTTCGGGTTTGTATTTCGCGTATTTTACCCGTGAATCGGCCGAATGACGGACCCGTCGCTGCACAGCTGCAAAGTTTGTCGCTTCGAGCGCAAAATCGTGAGGAAAACGCGTCTTGTAAGTAATGCTAATACATTCTACCAAAACCTAAACATGTCTGCACCAATCCTGCCAAGTGTCGTAGTTGTAGTCCCCCGCAAACAGCTGTAATCGTAAGAAGAATGTGATCATTCCTGCAGGTTTGTGTGTCGTGCACCCGATTTGACCGAATTTTAGCGTGTCGTACACCCGCTCTGGCGTTTTTCACGTCGTGACGTCCACCCGATGCTCACGTTCTGTGTCGTCTCTCCGATCGTGCACTTACCTTTTGCACATGACCTTTCTCACTTGTTACATTGTGTCATTCCCCATACATAAACACGAATTACATGTATAGCTTTGTTCTTTTGTATTCTGACTGGCATGGAGTCATTTTCAGACACAGTCATGGAGATGACAATAGCCGGATCTTACCACCAATGTGGATAAAGACACCTTGGTAAGTACTCTTAGTCTCGCTTACCTTTCAACCATTGCAAAGGGGTGTTGGGGCAGGAATAAAGTTATCTTCCATCCAGGCCCCACAGTTGGGTTGACATGACAATCTAGGATAGATACGCTGCACTGTGCGATGCAGGTAGCTGGTATGCCCCTGTCCAAATGGATCTTTAAACATCTTACAGAAGTTACACTGATTATAAACAAGAGATTTTTGACTCACATGCGAAGCAAAAGTGAGTCTATGTACTCAGCCTAGTCGTTCGTCCCTCCGTCCGGCCGTCTAGTCCCAAAAACTTAAACGTTGGATTTTTTCTCAGCCGCTATGAAGTCTATCAGCGCCAAATGTGGCATGATGATGTATGATGACAAGACCTTAAAAAAACATACATAGTGACTTGACCTTGCTTCAAGGTCAAGGTCACGGGCCTTTAAAAACAGTTATTTTTCAGATTTTCCCAATTTTCTCCCAAGTTTTTGAAAATGTCGACCCGAGCTACAAGTGGTATATAGGGCATAGTGAGCCCTATCTTTTGATACCAGTTTGGTTGACCTTGCTTCAAGGTCAAGGTCATTTTGACCCCTCTGAAATGTGTCCAAAACGTGACTTTACCACTAAATGACAATGTCTCTTGGTAGAAAGTGCCAATAAACACCAATGTGCTTCCTATCTGTTGAATTGATAGCCATGTCTTGTGTGACCTTGACCTGGAGTCAAGGTCATGTGGTGTATTTTGGGTGGAAAAATGTGTAAAATAGTTCTGAATGTATGGTGTCATTGCCAGCTTCAGTTGTTTGACTTTTAATATCACCTGAAGGTCAAGGTCATTTAAAGGTGCATACTCAAGTAGATGCAGACATTGGACAGCCTTTCGCCACATGGCGGCGTAGCTGTTCACGGTGCTTGAAGTGTGCAAAACACACCTTACAAGAACACCCTGCCCGTGTGTGATGGTAACGGACATGGTCACTCAGAAACCTTTTTAGTGCAAAGGTCTTGCCACACTGGGTGCAGGCCCTCTCTTGTTTTCCCTTTGCACACATGCTTTGAGGGGTACAAGCTTTTAGGACTTGCATAAGATCTGCCGCATGAATCACATGAATAAGGCTTAATCTTGTCATGCTTCACGTTGCGGTGTGACGTCAGATCAATTTTTTTGTGAACTTTTTGTCACATATGGTGCATTCATGATTTGTTTTTCCTTCACCATGGTCAAAGCGCTGATGAGCCCACAAGGTGCGGTAATGCTTGTAAGTTTTACCACACTCGTGGCACTGGTGCACTGACTTGTCAGCCGAGGCCTCCATCTTCTTCTTCATGGGTGTCTTCTTCTTCTTGGGCGACTTTGGCTTCTCTGTCGAAGGCCCAGCACCATCGTCAGCAGCTGTCCACATACAACAAGATACAAAAAGCTTGTGTTAGTCTAACCAGATCGAATGTATATAAACATTATTCAGGTACAATAGTCCGTTGTTACATTGTAAAACTATAACTATAACATGATCAGTACGTAAGAGGCGACTAACGGATTCTGTTTCTCTTTTTACCCTTGTTGAGTGGTTCTTGTATAGAATATAGTCAATGTTTGTAAAGATTTTAGTCAAGCAGTATGTAAGAAATGTTTAGTCCTTTGTACTGGAAACTTGCATTCTCCCAGTAAGGTCATATATTGTACTACGTTGCAAGCCCCTGGAGCAATTTTTTGATTAGTGCTTTTGTGAACAAGAAACACTTAACAAGTGGCTCTATCCCATCTCCCCCCTTTCCCCTATCCCATCTCCCCCCTTTCCCTCGTCGTGATATAACCTTCGTGGTTGAAAACGACGTTAAACACCAAATAAAGAAAGAAAGTACGCTTTCATATTATCATAATCAAGCGTTGCCAATACCTGCACACGGACAACAACTACAGTCAACTGGTGGTAATGGATAGCTCACACGTTAATCCTTATTGTCAAAAAACGATAACAATGTTGTAGCTATAACCTATTGACATGAGGTGCAGCCAATCGCTGCTTTCAGCTGTCAGTTCAATAGGTTTACAGCTACATCATTGTTGTCGCTAAACCTGAATTTTGACAAGAATCGACGTGTGCAAGAATCCACGTGTGAGCGGCCCATAAACATGATCCTGCACAGGCTTACATAATAATAAAATATAACTTACATGTCGATTTCTCTTTGGGTGTCGATGTTTCTTTGGGTGTCACCTTTGCCTCCTTTTTCTGGAGTTTGGACTATGTCCAGGTAACTATCCATAAATTCAGCGGATAACTCCGCTTCTTCTTCTTCCAAAACTTCCATGACCTGATCCATGTTGTCCCTGAAAAATCACTCCAAGACGATCAGAATACAAACAAACAAGGTCATGTGCAAAAGGTAAGTGCACGATCGGAGAGACGACACAGAACGTGAGCATCGGGTGGACGTCACGACGTGAAAAACGCCAGAGCGGGTGTACGACACGCTAAAATTCGGTCAAATCGGGTGCACGACACACAAATCTGCAGGAATGATCACATTCTTCTTACGATTACAGCTGTTTGCGGGGGACTACAACTACGACACTTGGCAGGATTGGTGCAGACATGTTTAGGTTTTGGTAGAATGTATTAGCATTACTTACAAGACGCGTTTTCCTCACGATTTTGCGCTCGAAGCGACAAACTTTGCAGCTGTGCAGCGACGGGTCCGTCATTCGGCCGATTCACGGGTAAAATACGCGAAATACAAACCCGAAAAACCCATTGGCATTAAGTATAGACACTAACAGAACTAACCTGACCTATCTCGATGTGCAACACTTCTTATTCCCCCCTGTGCTTCTTTACCTCTGTAAACTTGTAGAGCTAGTTATTTTTCGATAATGACCCAGCAACCAAACAAATAACGAGCCAGCAACAGCCTGAATCCTCGATAGTGCAATGGGTTGAGAAGCTGTTCTGTTTTGGTACTACTTTTGCGACTGAAAAGTTCAGAACGCTCTATACGTACGAAATATACATCTCTGGAGCACACAATACAAACATACCGCATTTAAATTAACAACTACAGGCCTGAACACATGAATCTCCATATAAAATCCATGAGTTAGGTTGTTTTCTGAATCTAGATCTGCCGTGCACACACCGTTCATCACAAGCAAATTCCCAAGGCAAGTAACTCATACTCTTGCCGACAAGAGTAGTTCCCCTTCTTTTAACGCAGTTTCTTCGACAACACTGACTGCAATCCGACGGTCAGTTTTCAACAATATTTCAT
>NC_090253.1:56044469-56046969 GCF_037325665.1 Littorina saxatilis | reverse complement strand
TCTCTCTCTCTCTCTCTCTCTCTCTCTCTCTCTCTCTCTCTCTCTCTTTCTCTCTCTCTCTCTCTCTCTTTCTCTCTCTCTCTCTCTCTCTCTCTCTCTCTCTCTCTCTCTCTCTCTCTCTCTCTCTCTCTCTCTCTCTCTCTCTCTCTTAAATGAATCAAAAGAAATCATTCTTCTTGGAGACTTTAATATCGATCTTCTGAAGCAAAATAAGAATTGGTTGGAAACACTAAATCTATTAAATTTACATCAAATGATTCAAAAACCTACTCGAATTACTTCCACCTCTAAAACACTTATTGATCATATCTATGTTTCTGAAAAACGTCATATTAAAGAAACATGTGTACCATGTTTTGCTGTGAGTGACCATTTTCCCATTTGCACCACATGGTCTCGTAAAGGGGTAAAAATTCCAAAAACAGGTCACAGAACAATTACATATCGTTCATTCTCTCATTTCAATGAAAGTGCATTTCTTTCTGATCTAAAAAATAGTCCACTTTCAAATACTTACAATTTTACAAACCCTGACCAAGCTTTGGATTTTTGGATATCTCTATTCATTAATATTTATAACAAACACGCACCCCTTAAAACACATCGAATAAAGCAGATCGAAAAACCTAAATGGATCGACAAAGACATAGAAAATGCAGCAAATTACCGTGATTTTTTAAAAGAACATGGTACACATGAAGAGTACAAACAACAAAGAAATAAAGTGAACTCCCTGAAACGAAAACGTAAACAACAATATTTTCAAAACCTCATTACATCTAAACAAGATTCAAAATCTATTTGGAAAGCAATTAACCAACTCACAAACAAAGACATTGCAAATAAATCCTCCCAAGTTATTAATATTTCTGTAGATACACTTAATGAACATTTCTCAAAAATTGCCGATAAAGTGATTTCTTATGATCGGACAGAATCAAATGATTTAAAACTTTTGAAAGAATACTGCAATTCCAAACATGTCCATGTTCATCATGCATTGCAACCAATGACTATACTGGATGTTTACTCTCAGCTACAGCATCTTAAACAAAGCGGAACACGTGACATAGATGGGCTTGATACAAAAATTATAAAAATGGCAGCTCCAATAATCACGGATACATTAACTTTCATTTATAACATATGTATCGACCAATGCTGTTTTCCAAGTAAATTCAAACAGGCTAAAGTGATTCCTCTTTTTAAATCGGGGGATACTACAAATCCTTCAAATTACAGACCAATATCAATTCTATCAATCCTTTCAAAGCCTCTTGAAAAACATATCAATAAGCATATTCTTTTGCACTTTGAGAACAACAAATTGATACACGATAAGCAATCAGGTTTTAGGCAAAAACACTCATGTCAAACAGCGCTGATTAGCTTAGTTGACCAATGGCTAAACAACATTAATAGTAACCAGTTCTGCGCTGCTCTATTTGTTGACTTTGCTAAAGCTTTTGACCTAATTGACCATAAACTCCTTATCAAAAAGCTTGAGATTTATGGATTAGCAACTGATTCTGTTAACATTTTAAAATCTTTCCTGTCAGACAGACAGCAAAGTACTTATCTGAATCAATCATACTCTTGTAAACAAACAGTAAGGTTTGGAGTTCCACAAGGTTCTATTATTGGTCCTTTACTATTTTCTATCTATATTAATGACCTACCATTATTTGTTAAATGTATGTGTGAACTATTTGCAGATGATACTACAATTCATTCCAGTCACAAAGATCTAAGTGAGCTAGCAAGAGTCCTCCAAGAAAACATTGATCGATTGCTGGAATGGTCAGAACTAAACCATATGTCACTGAACCCAAATAAAACTAAATGCACGCTTCTAACCACTAGACAAAAACGACAAAATCTATCATCAAAATGTCCTAAACTACAAATACAAAATCAAGATGTAACTGAAGTTGATAACCATAAGGTTTTGGGAATAACCATTGATAATAATCTGTCTTGGTCAAAACATTTAGATACACTTTGTAAAAATACTTCTAAAAAAATATATCAGTTATCAAAAATTAAACACTTTCTAGACCTACGCACACGGAAACTGTTTTTTCAGGCATACATTCAATCAACTATTGATTATGCGTCCACAGTGTGGGACTCTGCAAGTGCAAACACTTTGAAACACTTGTGCTCTTTACATAGACGAGCTGTAAAATTAATTCTTTTAAAAAATGCATCTCTCTCTACGTCTGATTATAAAAAATTAAAGATTCTTCCTATCAAATCAAGATTTATCTATAACAAAAGTGTAATGATGCATATAATTATGTCAGGGAATGCACCTACATTCATTGCCTCAAATTTCAAACTGAATAATTCAATAAAACTAAACAAATTAATTACCCCAACCCCTAGAATTGACCTTTACAAATCAAGTCTTTCTTATTCTGGCGCCTTATTGTGGAACTCCATTCCTGATTTAATTAAAATGCAATTCAGTGAAACTTCCTTCAAAGAAATGTATATG
>NC_090253.1:56036969-56041969 GCF_037325665.1 Littorina saxatilis | reverse complement strand
TGGGGACGTCCAAAAGTGCAGAGCTCCCGCAGAGCTATATGAATGGTTTCATCACATACATGGCGCTAGGCGACATATGTTGTGAAAAATTTTACAAATCACGTTTTTGCGCCCGATATTTTCTTGTCATCTCCAAAGTCAAGGGACAAACACGAAATTCCTTGACTTTTGGGGTAGCGCGACTCTGTTAATTTTAAGAATTAAAAAAAAAAAAAAATTCATTACTAGGATGTCCCATCGTTGGGAAATTCCGGTCGCTTCCTCCGAGTGGAAAGCTAGCAGTGACAGAGTCGCACTACCCCAAGTCAAGGGATCTATTAGTCCTGTTTCGCCGTTATCCCAATTCGCCCCCATCCCATTTTGGCGACATTTCTCAGGCCAAGTGTCATTTTACCACCATATCATGTACCATTAGCTCCACATCCCATTTTGGCGCAATCCCGTTTCGCCGTTAGCCCATTTCGCCCCCATCCCATTTTTGCGACATTTTACAGGCCAAGTGTCATTTTACCACCATGTCATGTACCATTAGCTCCACGTCCCATTTTGACGAAATCCCGTTTGGCCGTTATCCCATTTTGCCCCCATCCCATTTTTGCGACATTTCATAGGTTATGTGTCATTTTACATGCCATTCTAAAGTGTCAAAACTCATTTCAGGAGGTTATTACATAAAATGCAACCTCCAGCGTGATTTTTTAGAAACAAACAGGTATTTGGGGACGATGTTTGCTGTACAGCAGTGAAATGGGGACGTCCAAAAGTGCAGAGCTCCCGCAGAGCTATATGAATGGTTTCATCACATACATGGCGCTAGGCGACATATGTTGTGAAAAATTTTACAAATCACGTTTTTGCGCCCGATATTTTCTTGTCATCTCCAAAGTCAAGGGACAAACACGAAATTCCTTGACTTTTGGGGTAGCGCGACTCTGTTAATTTTAAGAATTAAAAAAAAATAAAAATTCATTACTAGGATGCCCCATCGTTGGGAAATTCCGGTCGCTTCCTCCGAGTGGAAAGCTAGCAGTGACAGAGTCGCACTTCCCCAAGTCAAGGGAAATATTAGTCCTGTTTCGCCGTTATCCCAATTCGCCCCCATACCATTTTGGCGACATTTCTCAGGCCAAGTGTCATTTTACCACCATATCATGTACCATTAGCTCCACATCCCATTTTGGCGCAATCCCGTTTCGCCGTTAACCCATTTCGCCCCCATCCCATTTTGGCGACATTTCTCAGGCCAAGTGTCATTTTACCACCATATCATGTACCATTAGCTCCACATCCATTTTGGCGCAATCCCGTTTCGCCGTTAACCCATTTCGCCCCCATCCCATTTTTGCGACATTTTACAGGCCAAGTGTCATTTTACCACCATGTCATGTACCATTAGCTCCACGTCCCATTTTGGCGCAATCCCGTTTGGCCGTTAGCCCATTTCGCCCCCATCCCATTTTTGCGACATTTTACAGGCCAAGTGTCATTTTACCACCATGTCATGTACCATTAGCTCCACGTCCCATTTTGGCGCAATCCCGTTTGGCCGTTATCCCATTTTGCCCCATCCCATTTTTGCGACATTTCATAGGCCATGTGTCATTTTACATGCCATTCTAAAGTGTCAAAACTCATTTCAGGAGGTTATTACATAAAATGCAACCTCCAGCGTGATTTTTTAGAAACAAACAGGTATTTGGGGACGATGTTTGCTGTACAGCAGTGAAATGGGGACGTCCAAAAGTGCAGAGCTCCCGCAGAGCTATATGAATGGTTTCATCACATACATGGCGCTAGGCGACATATGTTGTGAAAAATTTTACAAATCACGTTTTTGCGCCCGATATTTTCTTGTCATCTCCAAAGTCAAGGGACAAACACGAAATTCCTTGACTTTTGGGGTAGCGCGACTCTGTTAATTTTAAGAATTAAAAAAAAAAAAAATTCATTACTAGGATGTCCCATCGTTGGGAAATTCCGGTCGCTTCCTCCGAGTGGAAAGCTAGCAGTGACAGAGTCGCACTACCCCAAGTCAAGGGATCTATTAGTCCTGTTTCGCCGTTATCCCAATTCGCCCCCATCCCATTTTGGCGACATTTCTCAGGCCTAGTGTCATTTTACCACCATATCATGTACCAATAGCCCCACATCCCATTTTGGCGCAATCCCGTTTGGCCGTTAGCCCATTTCGCCCCCATCCCATTTTTGCGACATTTTACAGGCCAAGTGTCATTTTACCACCATGTCATGTACCATTAGCTCCACTTCCCATTTTGGCGCAATCCCGTTTCGCCGTTATCCCATTTTGCCCCCATCCCATTTTTGCGACATTTCATAGGCCATGTGTCATTTTACCACCGTGTCAAACCACTAGCGCCACATTCCATTTTGTCGCCATGCCGTTTTGCCGTCATCCCATTTTGCCGCCATCTCTATTTCGCGACATTTTGGATTGTGGCAAAAATGGAATTTGGCGTAAACGGAATGTCTTCCTAGTTGAATAACGCAGTATAGTAGTATAGTGAGGCTTGGCAAGAAGAATAAATAAAAAATGTGATGGCGGCCAAATGGGATGGTGTCAAAATGGGATGACGTGCTATTGTTATGACACGGTAGTAAAATGACGCTTGGCTTGTGAAATGTCGCGACAATGGAATGGGGGATAAATGGAATACGGTGAAACGGCATGGCGGCCAAATGGGATATGGTGTCAAAATGGGATGTCGCGCTATTGTTATGACATGTTAGTAAAATGCCCTGTCACGTAGTCTCAATCCAAATTGGAAATCCATAGCATCATCATTATAATCATCCTCATCTCATTAATCATCCAAAATTATAAATTTTATAAAATGACGCTTGGCTTGTGAAATGTCGCGAAAATGGGATGGGGAAAAAAATGGGACGGCGGCAAAATGGGATTGCACCAAAATGGGATGTGGATCAGCCACTAGATTTCCAATTTTAAAGTCTTAGGTATGACCCGGTGTGACGTTTTCATCTTTCGCTGTGTTGATATTTCGATTTTCGGCCTCGTTGATCTAGTATAAACTCTACACTGAACAAAAAAAAACACCCTTCGATAGTACTGATGAGCGACCTTGTGTACCTTACATTCATGGGGCCAAATTTGTCCAACCAATTATTTTATTTAACTTAGAAATTTGATTCATCCTAAAATGTTTCCCTTCTTACTCAAGGGACGTAACCACTCGGTACACGTTTTCGAAGAATTCGATTTTGGGAGTGAAATCTATTTAATTTCACAACCAATTTTTTTCACATGCAAGAAACTGACATGCTTTTCGTCCATAAATAATTTCTCTTCTTAATTTTACCAGGAAACAACATTTCGGTCTCGAGTAAATATCGAGGGGGAAATATGTACACAGGCAAAAGATGAAATCGTGACACCGGCCGAGGTTCAAACCCACGACCTCCCGATCACGGGGCGGACGCCTTACCACTAAGCTAATCGTGCCGGTTTACCCTTGAGTGACAGACGGACAGACAAAAGAATATACAGACAGACCGTAATTAACACAAACACACACACTCAGCAGAGCAAAGCGGTATAACACACAAACTCAGCAGAGCAAGGCAGTATTACACACACAGACTCCGCAGAGCAACTAAGTCGGTGACACACAGACACAGTTATTTGGGGACGATGTTTGCTGTACAGCAGTGAAATGGGGACGTCCAAAAACCGATAGCTCTGCGCTGTGCTATGAATGGTTTCATCAGTTACATATGGCGCTAGGCGACATAAGAGTATTTCCAATCCAGTCAGTAGCTAGCATTCACGACCCTGACAACGGATGGTTTGAGTCTGATTTATGAGAATGAGAATGAGGGAGAGAGAGTTGTATTAAATTGAATTGAATTAAATTGAATTGAATTTATCTTTCTCTTAACACTGTAACAGAACAAGAAATGCTAAAATGTTTTTTTCCATCCCGCCCTCGCCCATTGAGTTGAAATAGAAGTTAACCACATTATGTTTGAAAATGTTCCAGTGCTTTATGTACAATAATGTTTCAATACAATCATAGTGTATTAACATTTTACCAGTATCAGCTGCAAAATAGAAGTAGTGCTTTACAAGTTTCGAAAGAGAAACAGCATGTAATGATACGTAAATGGTGTACAGCAGTGAATTGGGGACTGTTTCCCAAACAGCAGTCAGATGGGGTCTGGTTGTTGTACAGCAGTCATTTGGAGGCACAAGCTAAAACTGCTTCAGAGATGTGATTTTCATTGGCTTTGATCTCCGCTGAGAGGGAGAGAGTCAGAAAGAGCGACATAGACAGATAGACAGAGACAGAGAGACAGACCGAGACAACAAAGGAGAGGTTAAGGACACCCCCTTACCCTTGAGTGACAGACGGACAGACAAAAGAATATACAGACAGACAGACCGTAATTAACACAAACACACTCAGCAGAGCAAAGCGGTATAACACAAACTCTGCAGCAAGGCAGTATTACACACACACACACTCTGCAGAGCAACTAAGTCGGTGACACACAGACACAGGTATTTGGGGACGATGTTTGCTGTACAGCAGTGAAATGGGGACGTCCAAAAACCTGTGCTTGTTTGTTTGTTTGTTTGCTTCACGCCCAGCCGACCACGAAGGGCCATATCAGGGCGGTGCTGCTTTGACATATAACGTGCGCCACACACAAGACAGAAGTCGCAGCACAGGCTTCATGTCTTACCCAGTCACATTATTCTGACACCGGACCAACCAGTCCTAGCACTAACCCCATAATGCCAGACGCCAGGCGGAGCAGCCACTAGATTGCCAATTTTAAAGTCTTAGGTATGACCCGGCCGGGTTTCGAACCCACGACCTCCCGATCACGGGGCGGACGCCTTACCACTAGGCCACCGTGCCGGTATGGTTTGAGTCCTATTTATGAGAACGAGAATGAGGGAGAGATGATTGTATTGAATTGAATTGAATTAAATTGAATTGAATTGATCTTTATCT
>NC_090253.1:56001969-56031969 GCF_037325665.1 Littorina saxatilis | reverse complement strand
TTCTAATGGCTTCTAAAACCTCAGATTCTGTAATTACTGCATTCAAGTCGGCACATATATCATCGGTTACTTCCCTTGCATCAGCCTGCCCACCCTCTCCCTCTCTCTCCGCTTGCCTTACAACGTCAACATTAAATAGCTGCTGAAAATGTTCAAACCACTGTGCATCAGTAACCTCCTTAGAAATCCCTGACTTTTTTCTTCCCGATAACTGCTTTACTTCCTTCCAAAATAATTTCCCATCTTTTCCCAAAGAAGCCAGATGTAAAGCTTTATTACGGCTATAGCTTATTTTCTTTGTTTTGGTTAACGTCTTATACTGTTTCCGTGCTTGTACATAAAGTTCGCGGTCTGTATCTGATTTACTAAGTCTATAATCAGTCAAGCGTTGCCGTGCAACAGTCTTCGCCGTTTGACAATCATCGTCAAACCATAACGCAGGCCTACGCTGCTGTCCGCCTCCTACCAAAACCCTCTTTCTCATACACTCACTCGCTGACAACAATGCATCAGTAAACAATTTCAATGCTTCATCTACATCATAGTCTACAACAATAAAAGCTTGTTCACACAAATCATGTAAATCATCTCTATACCAAGTTTCCAAGAAGCTCTGATCTTTAGACTGGTCCCAGCACATTTTAGAAATCCATTTTGGTTTGCTTGTCTGAACTTTGTCAGAAAAATCAATATTGTTTAGGCAACTCAACACTAATGAAACAGGAAAATGTGACGAATCAACAGAAGACATGACACGTAATGAGCGAATAAAATCTGAAGTACAAATATCAATAGAAATAATGAAGTAGTCAATGGTACTACCACCTGATGTAGACACAAAAGTTAAAGAATCATCACAATCAAATTGCCGTAGGCCATTCATTATAATACAACCAAACATAGAACACATATCAAGCAGCTCTTTACCAAACGCGTTTGTTTCTTTATCATCAGAAATCCTTGCACACATTTCATAATCTGAATCTCTAAAACACACTTTATTCCAATCCTCATCAAAACTATCATCAGGCACAGCATTATTCGAACTTGTTCTAGCATTCAAATCTCCACACACAATCAAAGAGAAATCCTCATGAATAGATTCAAACAAATCAACAATGCATTGTTCTAAAATTTCAATACCATAGCCATATTCAGAAACATCCCAAAATTTGCTGTCATATGGGTGTAAATACATGCAAATCAAAAACACATTCTTATCTAAACCGAACAACGTTTTATTTATTTCCAGTACAACCGTGTGTTTATATTTAACATTAATGCGTTTCACTAGCTGTGACAATCGTTTTTTAACAAAAACCATCACACCACCCGAACATCTTGCTCTCTGCGATAATCTGACAGCCTTAGAAACATGCACATCATAGTCTTTGAACACAGGGTACTCTCGATTATCAAAATCAACAAAGGTTTCATTCAATGAAAAAATGTCAAAACTTAGCAAACAGTCAATCACATCCTTTATATCAAGTTTTTGTAACCAACCGTCACAATTCCAAGTACAAATGCGAATAGAACTTGGGCCTTGGCCACACCCCTATCTGTTTGTGCTTGTGGAGCCACCCCTACCTCTACCCCCTCTTGCACCTGTCCCAGGAGTTTTCCCACCTCTGACCTGCTGCTGAGTTTGCCCTCTACCCTGGGCGGTGTTTCCCCGTTGTAGGCCTAGTGCCGAGTTTATTTTTGGCTGCGTGTTGTCATTCTGATTGGCCCTAGACCCCGAGCGCTGACGTAGCTGCATGGGACTTTTATTCATGACGCGCAAAGGAATGTGGCTGTCGCGGCGTGCACGTGTCTCCGATGACGACGTGTCAGGGTCTCCCTGTGACTGTGGAAACTCCATGCCTTTGCCAAAAGCGAACTGAGACCCTTCGTCGTCATTGGGTTGATGCCGATCGAGTGGGGGGAAGTCCGCAGAGGGGTTGCCAAAGGGGTCGTAACCCCAGTCATACATCGATCTTTGTGTGTTTTCATCCTCACCTCCCTCCGCACCCCCGCCAAACCTCTCTTCATGAACATCATCCCCTCTAATTGGCTTGCCTCTCTGGGGTGCCCCCTCCCACTCCTTCAGCTTGACCACTAGTTCTCTCTCAAGATCGTAAGTGTACACGCCCTCAGAGGAAACGAGTTTGTCAAAACGCATTTTGGGGTATTTCCCCGCTTCGTACAACTCTGTTTGCTTGGTGCTCAGGCCCTTTCTTTTCGCCCTAACTAGCGCAGAGAAGTCCTCCCTAACAGTTACATTCTTAAAGTCCTCTGTGCGTTTCAGGGGAGAGAGAGAGAGAGAGAGAGAGAGAGAGAGAGAGAGAGAGAGAGAGAGAGACAGACAGACAGACAAACAAACAGACAGACAGACACACAGACACGCAGACAGACACCAAAGGTTGAGAATAGAGAGAAAACAAGAAAAGTGTGAAGCAGCCGTGCATATTTCTTTTTTGCATAATCCGTGAAAGTAACCTAAGAGAGAGAGAAGAACAGGCAGACAGGCAATAATGTGTGTGTGTGTGTGTGTGTGTGTGTCTGTGTGTCTGTGTGTGTGTGTAGAGTGATTCAGACTAAACTACTGTACCGATCTTTGTGAAATTTGACAGGAGAGTTCCTGGGTATGATATCCCCGAACGTTTTTTTCATTTTTTTGATAAATGTCTTTGATGACGTCATATCCGGTTTTTCGTGAAAGTTGAGGCGGCACTGTCACGCCCTCATTTTTCAACCAAATTGGTTGAAATTTTGGTCAAGTAATGTTCGACAAAGCCCGGACTTCGGTATTACATTTCAGCTTGGTGGCTTAATTAAATTAAAAATTAATTAATGACTTTGGTCATTAAAAATCAGAAAAATGTAAAAAAAAAAAAAATTATAAAACGATCCACATTTACGTTCATCTTATTCTCCATTATTTGCTGATTCCAAAAACATATCAATATGTTATATTTGGATTAAAAACAAGCTCTGAAAATTAAAAATATAAAAATTAGTATCAAAATTAAATTTTCCAAATCAATTTAAAAACACTTTCATCTTATTCCTTATCGGTTCTTGATTCCAAAAACGTATAGATATGATATGTTTGGATTAAAAACACGCTCACAAAGTTAAAACGAATAGAGGTACAGAAAAGCGTGCTATCCTTCTCAGCGCAACTACTACCCCGCTCTTCTTGTCAATTTCACTGCCTTTGCCGTGAGCGGTGGCTGGCGATGCTACGAGTATACGGTCTTGCTGCGTTGCATTGCGTTCAGTTTCATTCTGTGAGTTCGACAGCTACTTGACTAAATGTTGTATTTTCGCCTTACGCGACTTGTTTTTGTTTTGTTTTAATAAACTGAGAGAGTAAGAAAAAGACAAAAAGAGAGACAGAGCTAGAAATACAGAGAGACAGACAGAGAGACGGACCGACCGACAGAATTAGTGCGAGATAGAGATAGAGAGACACACAAACAGGGACAGACAGACAGAGACCGACATTTTGAGAAGAATGAAGAGAAAACCAGCAGTATTATATGCATAGTCTTAAGCTGTGTTTCCATATCGCGACGCGATGGCAGCACGATAGTTGCGGCGAGGTGGCGGCAGCGTCAAAACCGATCGCAACAGTAATATCAAAGAACGCATGTTTCCATATGTGCGATGCGACGGATGCTTCATCTGGGGATTTAATCAAGTTTGAGTGAATCTTTCTTGAAGGTTTTTCTTTGTATTCATAAATTATGAGTAATCTAAGCTTAATTAGTTTGGACAACATTTTGGATGAAATTATTGCTGCTGCAGGAACATTGAATTGGCAAGTCTGTAACAGTAATCGTCTCTCTGACCCCCCCCCCCCCCCCTTGCTTGCTGAAAAATAAAATTAACTCTCTTCCCGTCCTCTGTCACATCCTCTGATTCTTTTGCTGTATCTTTTCCTCTTTTTTTGGTAAAAATTGTATCTTGTCTGTCTTACATTTATAACAAGGGGATAAGCGATTCTCTGACCTTGACATAACGTGAAATAATAATTCCTATCTAGATGTACATATTTATAACCACATTTAATATAAGCTTAGCTTATTGTGTGGTTACAAATGTTTATATCGCATATATATGCAAGTTATCCAAAGAATGAAATTGTTTTGAGACCTATAGCACCGTTAGTTTGTCAGAACAGGAGGTGGTCCATATCAGGCAGTTGTCCATGTTAGGCTATTTTCCCTTACGACCAGGGTGTGCTTATTGCGTGTCTTATGAGAAACAGACCGCGTGCAGAAACACACACACACTATGATGTGTTGTCGTATTATTTTTGCTTTGGTCAATCGTAGGACCCTATTCTGAGGTCTCAATATTTTCCCACGGTCTTCCCAACGCATGCGATGTCACTTTCCATTGAGCGTTTTTGCCACCATTTGGCAAGGAGTTATCAGCTGAGATAAAACGACTGTAAGTAGAACGCGAAAATCACACCTGGACTCGATCCGACCGACTGGTTCTTGTATACGCAAGAGCACTTGATAGTCTCTGCCGCGGATCATAAAATCGTATAATCTGCTGATTTTCGCATCCCGAATCTACTCAGCTTCGTCCCAATAGGCCCACTTAAAACATCACACGCGGAATTTAAATTAGCTAAGATGGACAACTGGACACCACATGTGAGAACCACGCACCAAGACATTGTCAGCATTGAGAGAATGTTTTCACGGAATTGTTTCACGATTCTGTGACACTGTTATATTGCGGGGTTATGATATTTTCTTCGTTTCTGATTTGAATTCATGTAAATGAAATCAAGTTAAAATTAAACACTATTGTTTTTTTAGAAACCAATGCGGACCCTGAAAGAAATAACGTTTCACTCAGATAAATTTTATCCAGCCTGTCACGTTTTTCATTTATACATTTTGACAGAAAAAAGAAAATAACAAAAGAAAAATTAACACATCTGTGTGGGATTAAAATCAAACGTCGATTTGTGTTACTAAAGTTACTGACCACCATGTGCATGCGAACATTTGCTGCCCCCCCCCCCCCCTCCACATCGTAATCGTATCGGCTCTGTCTCATTTTGCCCACCACCCCTCCACCTCTCCCCAGGACCCCCCCCCCCCCCCACCTTCCTTTTCAGTAAATAGCCCTTCAGTCGGAGCGGCAGTTGTCGCCACGCATCAGACTTTTTTTGAATAATTATGTGCGGTTTTTAGTATCTCCTTTACAAAGCTGATCTGATAATTAACTATCTTTTTTTTTGCAAGCAAACGACAAATTCGCCTCAAAAAATGTTATTGACAGTGCATAAAATTATAGAAAAGGTAGCAAAAAAACTTGCGGGGACAAAGTGGGCGAGGGAGAGCCTGGGTGGTCAAACGGGGGCCGTGCCATGCCATATGTCACCTGCTGGTTAAACGAAAGGTTTAAAGGAACAGATATCGCACACAATATTTTGATCTTTTGATCAGTCAACCATCAATTTTGTACATCAACCCCAACAGTGTTGTTGTCCAAAAATAAAAGAATTGCATTCTGTCCTCAAACTGAACGGTAGTTCAAAGTTAAAGGGATATTGACCAAAGTGCTTTTGAGGAACAATAAAACACTCTCCCCAAAATAAAGACGCAAAAAAACACCCCACACAAATAAATAAATAAAGAAAGAAGCAAAACAGATTTACAAGGAAATTAATTATGTTCATGGTATGCTAGCGCTGTTTTTATTTTATTGTATAATAAGCATGCTGATACCGGGATGCAGTATACGTTAAATGTAAATGATATAATGCTGACTATCTAAATGTGAATCAAAAAACAAGAAAGGTAGGTTTTTTAATTTTTTTTTAATTTAAATGTGAACCAGAAAAGATGCATTTCTTTTAAATTGATGGCGCCGTCAAAAACAAAAACTAAATTCTTGGTTACAAAATCAAATGAATCTTAGTAGTCGATAGTTTAGTACTATTTGTCACTTTATTAGAGGTGGTTTGACTGAGTTGCCGACTTCTCCGCTTTAATTCCTTTTCAGTTTTATCTGTACACTCTTTGTTTTCATGCGATACGTGTAACACTTTTCCCGACCTCGCACATGATGGACAGCATTCATTGGAGCGATATGTTTTCACCGGGTTTTCGCAAAATTGTATTTCATGCCACGCTATTATCGATTACCTCAAATTAAAAAAGAAACAAAGAAAAACTCCGGACAAGCGCACAAGGTAGAACCAGCGGTCAGTGCATGGGACTGCAAAAGTGCACGTGTGCGTATGCGTGTGAATACATTTTTTTTTAAAACTAGTTAGTGTCAATATCGATCGAATGTCATTTCGATCACGTTTCAGTTTAGCGGACAAGCGTAATCGGATTCAACATACGCATACACACTCACATAGTCGGAAGAGTCGTCGAACAGGGAAAAAAATGACAAAGTAAAATATTGTAAATTGAAAAATGTTTGTGTAATTTTGCGATGAGACAGAGACAATCTGGGAAGGAAGTTTATACCCAAGTAATACTATCGAACGGGTTAGTCCGTAAGCTGCGGACAAATATTCTTACTCAAAGAGAAAAATGAAACAGGATTTTTTCAGTAAATGTAAGCTTACAGGGCTGCCGATGGGGAAAGACTGAACCACCTAAACAAATAGCAGTTCACATCGGTTGATGATTCTTCAGTCCCACAGAACTTCGGTCCATTAGGAAGTAGCCCTGTTGATTTGCTAGATTAACATCACATCGCTACCCGAACCGATTTTTATTGAAAATAAACACTTTTTTAAGCTCAGATATAATTTATCTGTAAGTTACATCACGTCTACAGTCGTTGACACAATCTAAAAACTCTATCAAATTACTCCGCCAAAGTTCCGACAAACTTACTACACATATATGCGTCGTCTGCATGTGTTGCGCGCGCAGTCCGGGGCGTGGCTTATTAAAAAAACAAAAAAAACAACCCGTATTAGTCTTTTTTTTTTTTTAAGAGTTAAATTCAGATAGCACTTCATTTGGACAGCCTTGAGAAAACGGCCGTACAATACGTGTATATCTTCTTTTATCGAGAAGGAGATTAACAGCGGTGGGGTTTCAGTCATGCTTTCTGACGCCAGCTTCAATTTCAGATAATGTTAGGAGATTTCAAAATGCAAGGGGGTGGGGGTATAGAGTGGGGGGGGGGGGGGGGTATTTTCTCTGAATCGTTTACAAGGAAGGAATGTGTTTTTTAGACCCCAATCGTCAATGTTGAAGGTCCAGTATTAAAACTTGCCCAGTGTCTGACAAAATTAGACTCAGTTTAAAATTACCCTTGACAATTTGTGCGTGAGACAGACTGATTGCCGAACGGAAAATGGAATCACTCATGTGGCGCAGTGAAGTGTAGCCAAGTACCTGCTATGTCCTTCAGCAGAAGTGGCGGAGTGCCTGTCATCTGTTTCTCATTTAGTGGCCTCACAGTGGCCGAAGATTGGATTTGATGTGACTTTTAGTACACACTTGTGAGCGTGATCTGGTAATTTCCCTTCGCTTGCGTCTGACTTTCCCGTCTTAAGCTAACATACGAGAACAAACATAATATGCAAAATTGCAAGGATCGACCTCCTTGCATGAAAAGTCAACAACACTTTGTTATTTTCTCATTGTATAGAAACCTAAAATGTGACAGCAGCCCACAGGGTTATCTGTGTTCGTACACGCCGAAGTCTGTTCACTCGAAATCGTTCTGACAATTATGTTTTATGTTCAATGATATGTTTAAATTCAAATTCCAACGACAAAAAAAAAAAAAGAGAGAGAGAGAGAGAGAGAGAGAGACAGACAGACAGACAGACAGACAGAGAGAGAGAGAGAGACAGACAGACAGACAGACAGACAGACAGACAGACAGACAGACAGACAGACAGACAGACACAGACAGACACAGACAGAGAGAGACAGAATCAAATGTAAAGCGAACTGTTTAAACCTGTTGCGATAATTAATGTACAGTTCTGTAAAAATAAACTGTACTCTTAGTGCCCGACCCGACTCCCCAAACCTACGTCGCAGTTATCTGACGCTCTCTCTACGTCGTGCCTCTGCGTGCCTCCATTACAGAGAAATGGAAGGTGAAAATATTTGTGTCAGTTTGACTCTTGATTTTAAACAAGTCGCGTAAGGCGAAAATACAACATTTAGTCAAGCTGTCGAACTCACAGAATGAAACTGAACGCAATGCCATTTTTCAGCAAGACCGTATACTCGTAGCATCGTCAGTCCACCGCTCATGGCAAAGGCACTGAAATTGACAAGAAGAGCGGGGTAGTAGTTGCGCTGAGAAGGATAGCACGCTTTTCTGTACCTCTCTTCGTTTTAACTTTCTGAGCGTGTTTTTAATCCAAACATATCATATCTATATGTTTTTGGAATCAGGAACCGACAAGGAATAAGATGAAAGTGTTTTTAAATTGATTTCGAAAATTTAATTTTGATCATAATTTTTGTAATTTTAATTTTCAGAGCTTGTTTTTAATCCAAATATAACATATTTATATGTTTTTTTAATCAGAAAATGATGAAGAATCAGATGAACGTAAATTTGAATCGTTTTATAAAAAAAAATAGGCCTATTTTGTTTTACAATTTTCAGATTTTTAATGACCAAAGTCATTAATTAATTTTTAAGCCACAAAGCTGAAATGCAATACCGAAGTCCGGGCTGTAAAAGTTGTTTCAATTTGTTTCCATTTAAAACGTCCGCTACTGGCACCTCAGTCGGACCATACATAACACTCTGAGAAGTAACCAAAGTGTTTTCTTTTAAAGTAATTTGTAACTCTCCGCTCCGCACGCCAACCAAAACAATTCCTGGGAGACGCCTACATCGTTCGGAAAAAAACCCCACAAAAAACTGTTCCGAGCCAGGACTGAACTAGAAAGGGTTTCCATGACCACGGACGTAGCTTTGTGCCGAGGCTGATCACGTGGTCAGGTTGACCAATGGCAACGCGACCCTTTTACGGCCTCTCTATTGTCCAATGTGTGTACTCTATGACCCCTTGAAAACTTCAGCGATTGGTGTGAAGTGTACTCTTTAGAGAGGATGAGTTCAGCGGTTAATTGCTTTTAACATACTTACCTGAACAGGTTATAGGCCATTATCTCGAGATGCCTTGCTTTCGGCAACAGTTCTTTGAATCCCTCCCTCCCTCTCTCCATCTTCTCTCTACCAGTCTGTTTCTCTCTTTGTTTCTCTCTCTTTTTCACACTTTTCAACCATTAACTATTCATATTCATTTGCATAATGTAGAGCAGTCCCTAATTGGGCGACAGTTGGCTGTTAAAAGGAAAACACATAAAACAAACCAAAAAAGAACACTTTTGTAAGCTTACTACATTACTTTTGAAAAAAACCATCATTGGGTTCATTTCGCGTCATTTTGCTTTCGTCAACAGGAAAGTTTTTGTAATGCCTCTCTCCACCTCCCCATATGCTCCCCTCCCCCATTTCTGTCTCTGTTTTTTACATTTAGTCAAGTTTTGACTAAATGTTTTAACGTAGAGGGGGAATCGAGACGAGGGTCGTGGTGTATGTGCGTGCGTGCGTGTGTGCGTGTGTGTGTGTGTCTGTGTGTGTGTGTAGAGCGATTCAGACTAAACTACTGGACCGATCTTTATGAAATTTGACATGAGAGTTCCTGGGTAGGAAATCCCCAGACTTTTTTTTCCATTGTTTTGATAAATGTCTTTTATGACGTCATATCCGGCTTTTCCTGAAAGTTGAGGCGGCACTGTCACGCTCTCATTTTTCAACCAAATTGGTTGAAATTTTGGTCAAGTAATCTTTGACAAAGCCCGGACTTCGGTATTGCATTTCAGCTTGGTGGCTTAAAAATTAATTAATGACTTTGGTCATTAAAAATCTGAAAATTGTAAAAAAAAATAAAAAATTTATAAAACGATCCACATTTACGTTCATCTTATTTTCCATCACTTTCTGATTCCAAAAACATATAAATATGTTATATTTGGATTAAAAAAAAGCTCTGAAAATTAAATATATAAAAATTATTATCAAAATTAAGTTGTCCAAATCAATGTAAAAACACTTTCACCTTATTCCTTGTCGGTTCCTGATTCCAAAAACATATAGATATGATATGTTTGGATTAAAAACACGCTCAGAAAGTTAAAACAAAGAGAGGTACAGAAAAGCGTGCTATCCTTCTTAGCGCAACTACTACCCCGCTCTTCTTGTCAATTTCACTGACTTTGCCATGAGCGGTGGACTGACGATGCTACGAGTATACGGTCTTGCTGAAAAATGGCATTGCGTTCAGTTTCATTCTGTGAGTTCGACAGCTACTTGACTAAATGTTGTATTTTCGCCTTACGCGACTTGTTTACATTTAGTCAAGTTTTGACTAAATGTTTTAACGTAGAGGGGGTAATCGAGACGAGGGTCGTGGTGTGTGTGTGTGTGTGTGTGTGTGTGTGTGTCTGTCTGTGTCTGTGTCTGTATGTGCGTGTGTGTGTGTAGAGCGATTCAGACCAAACTACTGGACCGATCTTTATGAAATTTGACATGAGAGTTCCTGGGTAGGAAATCCCTGGACATTTTGTTCATTTTTTTGATAAATGTCTTTGATGACGTCATATCCGGCTTTTCCTGAAAGTTGAGGCGGCACTGTCACGCCCTCAGTTTTGGTTGAAATTTTGGTCAAGTAATGTTCGACAAAGCCCGGACTTCGGTATTGCATTTCAACTTGGTGGCTAAAAAATTAATTAATGACTTTGGTCATTAAAAATCTGAAAATTGTAAACAAAATATTTTTTTTATAAAACGATCCAAATTTACGTTCATCGTATTCTCCATCATGTTCTGATTCCAAAAACATATAAATATGTTATATTCGGATTAAATACAAGCTCTGAAAATTAAATGTATAAAATTTATTATCAAAAATTTTCGAAATCAATTTAAAACACTTTCATCTTATTCCTTGTCGGTTCCTGATTCCAAAAACATATATATATGATATGTTTGGATTAAAAACACGCTCAGAAAGTTAAAACGAAGAGAGGTACAGAAAAGCGTGCTATCCTTCTCAGCGCAACTACTACCCCGCTCTTCTTGTCAATTTCACTGCCTTTGCCGTGAGCGGTGGACTGACGATGCTACGAGTATACGGTCTTGCTGCGTTGCATTGCGTTCAGTTTCATTCTGTGAGTTCGACAGCTACTTGACTAAATATTGTATTTTCGCCTTACGCGACTTGTTTTTCTTCTCGTGTCCCTTTGCTTGTTTGTAAGTTAGTTTGTTGATTTTCTGTTTGTTTTAATTACTGTTGATGAATTGTACGCTCTTAATATATGTTTTACGCGCAAAGTAAACATTTATTGCCGGCGTAAAATTGAAAATATTGATTACGCCTTCCTAGGCAAACCTGAGGTGGTGATCCAAATCATTGATACGTATTGGAAGGACTTCATTTACAAATAAAGAAATAAATAAGCCGTTTTAGTGATTTTTCCCCGGCGACATCCACCTTTCGAAGCCCAAGAGACATTCGCAGTGATGTAATTTGGAAACATCTGAAATAACTAACTGTAAAATGCTCCGTTACCGTTGCCGATTATTTCTTTTCATACAAACAGGATTTCACCTTCTGGCGATAATCTCTTTTGCGTTTGATTCTTGATTCTTTAAATTAATTTTTTCAGTTCTATTTAGTTGTAATCCATTACCCAAGCAGATGAAACCCGTGTGAATAACTGAACACTTAGACACTGATGTTCAGATGGTACGTGTGTGGTTACATAATTACAATAACCAAAATTGCAACCCGAACTGTCCAGTGAAGTGCTTTTCCAAGTTGCATGTGAGTGTGTGATTGTGTCTGTTCGGAGCGCTTCTAAGAAATTGTAAAAGTTTATGCGTAAGCATTTGCGATTTTCCGGTCTTGTACTTTTTCGTCAGTTTTCAGCAAACTCAGTTATATCATGTCACATTAGTGTGTGTTTCTCTTTTCTTTTATTTTTTCGTGTGTGTGTGTGTGTGTGTGTGTGTGTGTGTGTGTGTGTGTGTGTAGTTAGTTGTGTTTTTTTTCAAAGATTTGTTTTTAGCCAAGTTGATAGAGCGCTTGGGCGACTTACTTAAAAAACAAAAACAAAACTTCCCTTTTTTTTCCAACTAAGATCCTTTATACTCGTTTTAGGAATGGGTATGCTAAGTACATTTTTCTTGGCGAATTGTTGTGTTAGCTAAGCAACATTACGTGAATCGTTAAAACATGTGGGTTTTGTTTTTTAAAGTATTCCCCGCTTAACGAATTAAGATTTCTATGCAAAACAACGTGTGTTAACCCCATGTACAAAAACAGTACATGTAGTACATGCTTGAAAGTGCAGAGTGCTGTTGCGTCCAAAGAATTGAGTATTTCAGTAATTATGTCGACTGGTGATAAACACACATACAAACACGCGCACGCATTAACAAATCATAGAGAAACAAGCAAACAATTCGCAGAACAAACGTATATTAATGTGTGTGCATGCGTGAACGCGTGCATTCGTTTGCTTGACTAACTGACAATGTCAATCACGCTTTTAGAAGAGAACCGCTGATTTCAACGTGGTATGGCTTTTACGCGGTCTTATGAGCCTTCTGTAAGACGGGCAGCGTTCGGCCTGTAACAAAACAGACCATCCAATAAACACCAGCGAAGATTTCATTGACGCGGCGGTCAAGTGTTTTGAGTGAAGTGGGCGGAGCGTTGGGTTTATCACATGACCATTTGGGCCAATGGATGAATGTATTTAGTATGTGCGCTACTTTACTGGCGGACCACGAAGCTCGAAGAAGGTGTCAACTTGATTTCTTCATGCAATAAATCGTTGGCAGAAAAAAATGTTGCCCTTGGTGGAACGGGAGCCGCTCAGAAGAGGCGTGATAGAACTTGTGCGCGGTTCATGCATACACAACAATCATTTTTCTTTCAAGGTTTTATTTAACACTATGTGTTCGTAAAAACCGTTGCTCAACAACAAAAATAAATTAATTAATATTTTTCATCCTATACATGCCGCTACAGAAGCACACAGGGAGAGGTAGACGCGGCGAGTCGTGTCGTCTGTGAGGTAACGATCGTGTCAAATCATAGTATCTGTTAACGACGCGCCGAACCAAGGTCAGGGGGTGGAGACAGGGGTAAAGAAGAAAAAATATGTGTATTCAGATTCATTCTTCTTTCAGTTGATCAGCTTACTTGACTTCTATTTCCCGAAAGTTTTTTTTGTTTTGTGCGCAAAATTATCGATTGTTGTCGTTGTGGTATAGTTGGTTGTCGATATTTTTTCTTCTCAACATCACTGGCTTGATTTGTTTAATGATATATGTAGCAGGCAGCACACGTCTGTTTCAGAAATCGTTTGAACGTCTGAATTCTGTTATGATACAACAATATAGATGATATACAACTTTTACATGAGAGAAGAAAGTCAAACATTATCTACCTAGAACATGTTGTCTTGTTAAGTTAGCATGCGTATTTTGTGTTCTATGCTATTCCTACTCATGCAGATGTCGAGTGCATTTGAGGTAGAAAAATAACAACAACCGGCAGTTTTGTCGCGACATTTCTCGCAATAATGTTTTGGTAAAGTTTACTTCCTCGTCCGGATTTTCATATGTAATTTTCCATGATGTTCGACCTGCAGCCGACTGCGAATTACTCTTAAATGTTTTGAAAGTTGCAACGCAAGTAAGCGTTTCTATCTTTCCATGAACTTTTGTTGTTGTAGTATATCATTATGACATATCTGGGCCCCGGCCGAGATTCGAACCCGCGACCCTAGGATCACAAGTCCACAACCTGAGCTACCCGGGCTCCCTTGAAGCCAATCGGTGTGTTTGAATCTTTAGTCCGATCGTGCAATCAAACCTGTCCAATGAAAGCTTGTCCACCACTTTGTCTATAACGACCACACGAAATATATATATATATATATTTTTTAACATATTGTAAAGTTTTGACTAAATGTTTTAACTTAGATGGGGAATCGTGACTAGGGTTGTGGTGTAGGGCCTACGTAGTACGTGTCTGTGGGTCTGTGGGTCTGTGTGTATGTATGTGTAGAGCCATTCAGAGAAAACTACTGGACTACTGGAGGATACGTTTCGTTTGATGACGTAATATCTGGCATTTTGTACAAGTTTTGGTGGCACTGTCACACCCTCATTTTTGGATTCATTTGATTAAAATTCTGTAAAAATAACTTTCGACAAAATCCGGACAACAGGATTGCATTTCAGGATTAAAGCTTGCAAATTATTTTTTGAGTTTGGCCATTAAAAGTCAGAAAATTGTATTTAAAAATAAAATGTGATGAATCGATCCAAAAAGATGTAATCTTATTCTTGATCATTTTCTGATTCCATAAACAAATCTATGTGTATCGATTGAACACTGGATTTCCCTTCTTTGAGCTATGTGACGTCAGAGGCCGACAAAACGTCTGTTTAGGCGGCCAGCCGAGACTACAAAATAGTGCATGTTTGTGTGCGTTCAATCATAACAAGTCGCGTAAGGCGAAAATACAATATTTAGTCAAGTAGCTGCCATTTTTCAGCAAGACCGTATACTCGTAGCATCGTCAGTCCACCGCTCATGGCAAAGGCAGTGAAATTGACAAGAAGAGCGGGGTAGCAGTTGCGCTAAGAAGGATAGCACGCTTTTCTGTACCTCTCTTTGTTTTAACTTTCTGAGCGTGTTTTTAATCCAAACATATCATATCTATATGTTTTTGGAATCAGGAACCGACAAGGAATAAGATGAAAGTGTTTTTAAATTGATTTGGACAATTTAATTTTGATAATAATTTTTATATATTTAATTTTCAGAGCTTGTTTTTAATCCGAATATAACATATTTATATGTTTTTGGAATCAGCAAATGATGGAGAATAAGATAAACGTAAATTTGGATCGTTTTATAAATTTTTATTTTTTTTTACAATTTTCAGATTTTTAATGACGAAAGTCATTAATTATTTTTAAGCCACCAAGCTGAAATGCAATACCGAACCCCGGGCTTCGTCGAAGATTACTTGACCAAAATTTCAACCAATTTGGTTGAAAAATGAGGGCGTGACAGTGCCGCCTCAACTTTCACGAAAAGCCGGATATGACGTCATCAAAGACATTTATAAAAAAAATGAAAAAAACGTATGGGGATTTCATACCCAGGAACTCTCATGTCAAATTTCATAAAGATCGGTCCAGTAGTTTAGTCTGAATCGCTCTACACACACACACAGACACACACACACACACACACATACACCACGACCCTCGTCTCGATTCCCCCCTCTACGTTAAATTATTTAGTCAAAACTTGACTAAATATAAAAACTACAAGAAATTCTACCCAGATACATAAATTTTATTTGTATTTTTTTACCAAAATATGACAATTTACACATATCTCGACAGTCGTTCACCTCGACCGCTAGCGCGGTCTCGGAGGAACACTGACTGTTTCGATCTGTGTAAAATGTCCTATTTTGGTCAAAAATACATACAACGTTTAATGTCCTGTTTGGATTAAAACAAGCTCGAAAAAAATGTGACCCTCCACCACGAAATGAGTCGCATGTCACCTCGCGCGGTTCTGCGCTAGGCTTGATATAAGTCCGGAGAGTGTATGGTAACAGTGTGAGGGTCACCTTAGTCACAGGCGTATAACTCAAACAGTTTCCGCTCTTTTCTAAAACGGTTTTCACCACTGGATAGAGCATAACAAACTCTTTAGGAAAATGTAAAAATATGAAAATGACATGCGACTCATTCCGTGGTGGAGGGTCACAAATAT
Source organism: Littorina saxatilis (assembly GCF_037325665.1). Lineage (NCBI taxonomy): Eukaryota > Metazoa > Mollusca > Gastropoda > Littorinimorpha > Littorinidae > Littorina > Littorina saxatilis. Next base: position 56,016,131 of record NC_090253.1, on the reverse strand, counting down.
ACAATAGAACAAGTCGCGTAAGGCGAAAATACAATATTTAGTCAAGTAGCTGTCGAACTCACAGAATGAAACTGAACGCAATGCAACGCAGCAAGACCGTATACTCGTGGTCCACCGCTGACGGCATAGGCAGTGAAATTGACAAGAAGAGCGGGGTAGTGGTTACGCTATGCTGCATAGCACGCTTTTCTGTACCTCTCTTCGTTTTAACTTTCTGAGCGTGTTTTTAATCCAAACATATCATATCTATATATTTTTGGAATCAGGAACCGACAAGGAATAAGATGAAAATGTTTTTAAATTGATTTCGAAAAAAAGATTTTGATAATAATTTTTATATATTTAATTTTCAGAGCTTGTTTTTAATCCAAATATAACATATTTATATGTTTTTGGAATCAGCAAATGATGGAGAATAAGATAAACGTAAATTTGGATCGTTTTATACATTTTTATTTTTTTTTACAATTTTCAGATTTTTAATGACCAAAGTCATTAATTAATTTTTAAGCCACCAAGCTGAAATGCAATACCGAACCCCGGGCTTCGTTGAAGAGTACTTGACCAAAATTTCAACCAATTTGGTTGAAAAATGAGGGCGTGACAGTGCCGCCTCAACTTTTACGAAAAGCCGGATATGACGTCATTAAAGACATTTATCAAAAAAATGAAAAAAACGTTCGGGGATTTCATACCCAGGAACTCTCATGTCAAATTTCATAAAGATCGGTCCAGTAGTTTAGTCTGAATCGCTCTACACACACACACACACAGACACACACACACACGCACATACACCACGACCCTCGTTTCGATTCCCCCTCGATGTTAAAATATTTAGTCAAAACTTGACTAAATATAAAAAGCACAATTTCATAAGAAGCGCTTTACACTACTGCGCTATACTGGCTTTCTGTGGCGTGAACGCGATAGCGGTCGCCGTCAGGTATGAAATCGACACAGGTATTGAGTTTTGTCTTCGTATTGTCTTTCATAATGTGAGTTCGAAGGGTTGACTGAATGTATTAATTTCGTCTACGCGACATGTTTTAAGATATTGCTTACTTGTCAACTGCGATCACATGTCTAAACGGACTGCGGCTGCCAGTTTCGGCCCAAACTAACGTTCACAACCTGTCTTTCACAACCTTTAAAATCATGTTTGTTTTAAATTTATTTTTTTAATTACATTGTACTATCTCTACATCACCAATACATAAAATTCATACACTACCATCTCGCTATACCGACTGCTAAACGTATCAGACGGACGGGACGGCTCTCAGTTAGCCGAATGCAATCACGTTGTCTTCTGCGCTTGAGTGCACCCCATACACACCTCTTGACATACTCTTGACATACTCTTGAAAGCGATAAGACACCACCCGAGTAGCCAACGGCGGCTTTCTTTAATTGCGATAACAACTCGGGTAGACAGTTTCAAACTGTCGTTAAAGACAGGTCCAACTACACTTACTTTTAAGATGTTACATTATGGAGGTCAAAATGGCCAATTTTCTGTAGTTTTTTTTTGGAACAATCTATCCTGTTATTGTATTAAAAAAAGAAGCTTTAATTTTTCGGCACTATATTTGATTATGGTGGACTCAGTGGAACTCATTCTGATAAGCATCACTCCACGGCTATTGCCAGTTGTCTCTCTGACCGGACGCTACAGTCCTACGCGAATCTATATAAAAAAAAAAGAATACAGAGTTATCTCCCATATGTTTTTCGCGAGCACTGATCTAAATTTGAGATCAGTGTTCGCGAGACGAAAATGATTGCAGATTGGCCGACTTCGACAGTGATCTCCGTTCTGTTCTTCACAGTTATGATAAAGACATCGTTCTAAGGTCAAAACAAGTCGAAATTTTGGGACTGCTGCCGGAAGGAGACCGTAATATATGGTTTCATCTCTGTCAACTGGTTACAGAAAAAATCGTCTGCTCCAGTGAGCGCCGAAACCAAACGGTTGATTATCACGTGACACTTTTGTCATATTTAGAATTGTTTGCACAGTAAATACAGCCGCGAAAAATAGCTCGCTTGAAACTGTCTTACATTTCAATTCCTTCGTAATTTTAAAATGACAAAACACCATGAAAAATCATTATCGACGATCGCGAATCTGCTTATATCAATAATACATTACAAAAAGCTCTAAATATGCACACACACACACAAAAATCGGTTTCCTTGCCAGACAAGGAATCTCAAGGCATCCTGTCAGGGAGAGAATGACCTGAACTCCTTTTGACCTGAGTTCAAGATGAGTGGAACTGTCCTAACATTCTCAGAGAATTATTTTCAAAGTTTATGTTTGTTTTAAACATTAATATGTGAAAACAGAATTAAGGTAGGTGATCAGCGATGCTGTCAAAACTACTCACATTACGTCATATATGGCTGGTTTTTAGTGTTGATATTTTTGTTTCGAGCGACAGATTGACTGATTTGTTTCATATCGCTTAACCGGTATTTATTGTGGGTTTTTTTAAACATTTTTTATTAGGTGTTTTTTGTGTTTGTTGTTGTTGTTGTTGTTGTAAGCACGCTGCTGGATTACACACACACACACATACACACACGGCTGAGTCTGCAGGTGACCCGTCTGCAGTTTTACTAGATATTGCTCGTCGTCGGCGTGTGCTCTTTCAGTAGATATTTTTGTCTTTCTTTGCATCCACATTGTGACACAGTGAAGCCGTCCACGCTGGGTGGTGGGGGTGGTTTGGACTCGATAGATAAAATATTACGATTTTTAGCATAAAGAAAACAAATCCGAATTTTTGAGCGATGGGACAATAAAATAATGAAAAGAATTAAATAAATCTAATTGATCCCTTGACTTTGGGGTAGCGCAACTCTGTTGCTACTAGCTTTCTTCTGGGAGAATGCGACCCGAATTTCCCAGCGACGGGAAAATACATTAATGACAAAAACATCTTATAGATCCCTTGACTTCGGGGTATCGCGACTTTGTTGCTGCTAGCTTTTCTCTGCGAGGAAGCGCCCGAATTTCCCAGCGATGGGACAATAAAGTAATGAGAGAAAAAAAATCTAATATATCCCTTGACTTTGGGGTAGTGCGACTCGGTTGCTGATAGCTTTTCACTGGGAGGAAGCGACCCGAATTTCCCAGCGAATAGACAATAAAGTAATGAAAAACAACAATCTAATATATCCCTTGACTTTGAGGTAGCGTGTCTCTGTTGCTGCTAGCTTTCCACAGGGAGGAAACGCCCCGAATTTCCCAGTGATTGGACAATGAAGTAAAGAAGAAAAAACATCTGATAGATCCCCTGATTTGGAGGAAGCGCGACTTTGTTCCTGCTAGCCTTCCATTGGGGGGAATTGACCCGAATATCCCAGCGATGGGACAAAAAAGTAATGAAATAAGAATCAAAACATTTAATAGATCCCTTGACTTAATTTGGAGATGACAAGAAAATATCGGGCGTATTTACGTGATTTGTAAATCGCGGGGCGATTGTTTTACATTTTTACGAATCACGGGTTAACACGCTCGCATATTACGTCTTCTATGCTATTCCTTCTGATTCTTTCTTTATTTGGTGTTTAACGTCGTTTTCAACCACGAAGGTTATATCGCGACGGGATTCCTTCTGATGCAGGTGTCGATCGCATTTACGATCAAAAACAGGAGTTTTTGCGTCAATTACTAAGGGCATTATGCCAAAAAGCGCTGTATGTCAGCAAGGACTTGTTAGTTTGCTTTGAAACTTTCCGAATATTTTGCCTACATACTACATGTAAGCTACTACATAGACAAATTGAACGAAATGACATAGGAATTAATGCCTTAATTTGGGTGCGTAAATTGTCGCAATAATTTGTTGCCGAAGGATTTTAATAGATATGCGCGGAGCGGAATGTATATGGCCTTTCTGATTCCTTATTGAAAACATTTAATAGATCCCTTGACTTTGGAGATGACAAGAAAATATCCGGCGCATTTACGTGATTTGTAAATCGCGGGGCGATTGTTTTACATTTTTACAAATCACGGATTCACACGCTCGCATATTTTGTGTTCTATGCTATTCCTTCTGATGCAGGTGTCGATCGTATGTGCGGTCAAAAACGGGAGTTTTTTGCGTTAATTACGAGGGGCATTATGCGAAAAAGCGCTGTATGTCAGCAAGGACTTGTTAGTTTGCTTTGAAACTTTCCGACTATTTTGACTACATACTACATGTACTACGGGTAGTAGCATAGACAAATTGAACAAAATGACATGGGAATTAATGCCTTAATTCGGATGCGTAATTTGTCGCAATACTTTGTTGGTGAAGTTTGTTTAATTCAACTGGTAAAAGTAGCACAAATGGTAAACATTATTTAGTGTGTGTTATTCATGTGTTATTTTTGTAAAAGAGTAATTCATTCAGTGTTCACAACAGGTGTTTTAAAAATGTGTTTAAAAGTGGAATGTTTACAGTATATACAACAACTTATTCGGAACGATAACCTCGATAAGATCAAACGAATTATGTATTGTTTGCTTGTCATGTGGGTAATCCTTACACGTAACAAACAACAAACAAACCACAAGGTAGTCCACATCGTATGGCCCAGAGAGGTAATAAAAGCTCGGAAAAAATCAGACACTCAGCGAGCTACTTCTGTTCTCCGACAGGGCCTATTTCTCCCACATGAAAGTTAGCTGCAACAGAGTCGCGCTACCCCAAAGTCAAGGAATATATTAGATTTTTCTCTCTCATTACTTTATTGTCCCATCCCAAGGTAGTCCACATCTTATGGCCCAGAGAGGTAATAAAATCTCGGGAAAAAAATCAGACAGTCAGCGAGCTACTTCTGTTCCCTGACATATGGCCCATCATGGCCTATTGCCTATTTTCTCGGATAGGTGTGATATTGTGAGAGACGGACTGAATGACACTTGACTTAAAGTGTGAAGCGACTAGAACACCAAAAGCGTTTCTGCTTCAAGACAGGCCTTCGCACTTAGGCTGTGTCTGTGACGAGCTGGAAACATAAGTTAAATCAAAGCGTGAAATGTGTTCGATGTATTTTTGATTTCTTCAACATTAATTTTGTTTAAATTGCAGTTTCGGTATAAGCGTGGTCCCTCTTATATACTGATAATGGTAATAGTAATCATAAACAAGTCGCGTAAGGCGAAAATACAATATTTAGTCAAGTAGCTGTCGAACTCACAGAATGAAACTAAACGCAATGCCATTTTTCAGCAAGACCGTATACTCGTAGCATCGTCAGTCCACCGCTCATGGCAAAGGCAGTGAAATTGACAAGAAGAGCGGGGTAGTAGTTGCGCTAAGAAGGATAGCACGCTTTTCTGTACCTCTCTTTGTTTTAACTTTCTGAGCGTGTTTTTAATCCAAACATATCATATCTATATGTTTTTGGAATCAGGAACCGACAAGGAATAAGATGAAAGTATTTTTAAATTGATTTGGACAATTTAATTTTGATAATAATTTTTATATATTTATTTTTCAGAGCTTGTTTTTAATCCGAATATAACATATTTATATGTTTTTGGAATCAGCAAATGATGGAAAATAAGATGAACGTTAATTTGGATCGTTTTATACATTTTTATTTTTTTTTACAATTTTCCGATTTTTAATGACCAAAGTCATTAATTAATTTTTAAGCCACCAAGCTGAAATGCAATACCGAAGTCCGGGCTTTGTCGAAGATTACTTGACCAAAATGTCAACCAATTTGGTTGAAAAATGAGGGCGTGACAGTGCCGCCTCAACTTTCACAAAAAGCCGGATATGACGTCATCAAAGACATTTATCAAAAAAATGAAAAACACGTTCGGGGATTTCATACCCAGGAACTCTCATGTCAAATTTCATAAAGATCGGTCCAGTAGTTTAGTCTGAATCGCTCTACACACACACACACATGCACACACGCACATACACCACGACCCTCGTTTCGATTCCCCCTCGATGTTAAAATATTTAGTCAAAACTTGACTAAATATAAAAAGATAAAACAATAATAAAGTTTTTTTATGTATTGCAAATCCTGACATGGTTCTGGGCGTTTCACAAAATTAATGTGTTAACAAAATTACAAAGCAATGAACATTTTAAAACAAAACCATTTTCTCCCTATAAAAATCAACTAGTACTGTGGCATCAGCATTAACAGGGAAAACAAATCTGAAAATTATTAAAAGCACAATCACCTACAAGATGCACATTATAATACATTATTTATCCAGAATCTATCATAATATTGATTGTTTGTTATTATGTGTTTGCGGCTGCCAGTTTCGGTCAAACTAACGTTCACAACCTGTCTTTCACAACCTTTAAACTCATGTTTGTTTTGAATTTATTTTTTTTAATGACATTGTACTATCTCTACATCACCAATAAATCAAATTCATACACTACCATCTCGTTATACCGACTGCTAAACGTACCAGGCGGGCGGGACGGCTCTGAGTTAGCCGAATGCAATCACGTTGTCTTCTGCGCTTGAGCGCACCCCATACACACCTCTTGACATACTCTTGAAAGCGATAAGACACCACCCGAGTAGCCAACGGCGGCTTTCTTTAATTGCGATAACAACTCGTTTCAAACTGTCGTTAAAGACAGGTCCAACTACACTTACTTGTAAGATGTTACATTATGGAGGTCAAAATGGCCAATTTTCTGTAGTTTTCGGGGGAGAAATCTATCCTGTTACTGTATTAAAAAAGAAGCTTAAATTTGTCAGCACATTATTTTATTTTAGTACCAGTTCAGTGCCTCATATGGCTTTTTGACCAATCAGGACGGATTCTAGGTGACCCTCTAAATGTTATAACGTTCAAGCAGGGACCCTTTTTGTTTATCAAGCAAAACATTGACAAGACAAAGTACAAATTTAAATCAACAATACCAACGTGATTTATTCTAAAGAATGACACTTCAAATGCTGCGAGATAATACTCTCTTTATCTAAAAAAAAAAAAGTACAGAAAAGCTAGTTTTGTCGGTGGGTGCTTCACGGAATAGCAAAGCACCGCCCATCCTCTGAGTGTGCAATGCCGACCCGCTCACTTGGAATCTAAATGATCAAAGTTCGAAAAAATCTAGTGAAATTGCGTCACTCGCTTTACGTCAAATGTATCTTTACAGCATTTCCCATCGTCTGGAGTCGGTTCTAAATCTCTCTCTCTCTCTCTCTCTCTCTCTCTCTCTCTCTCTCTCTCTCTCTCTCTCTCTCTCTCTCTCTCTCTCTTTTCTCTCCTCTCTCTCTCTCTCTCCCCCTCTCTCTCTCTCCCTCTCTCCCTCTCTCTCCCCCTCTCTCTTTTTCTCTCTCCCCTCTCTCTCTCACTATTCTCTTTCTTTCTCTCTTTCTATCATCATCATCATCATCATCATCATCATCATCATCATCATCATCATCATCATCATCATCATCATCATTTTTCTTTTCTTTTCTTGCTCCTCTTACAGTATCACGGTAAATGTTCCCAAATAGATCCTAGTTACCTCAGAGGACGTTAATCCCCAAAGTCAGCCAGTCAGTCAGTCATTAAAGGCAAAAGCGAGGTAACGCACAACTGGGTCCGACCAGTAAAGCCGTCGCTGCCTGTGTGACAACCACCATAAAAATCTACCACAGCGGGAAACTTTCAAGTTAAGTATTTTCAACCATCATGTGCCCGCATTAATCGAATGGATCAAAACTTTGAAACCTGCGCGCATATTCTAAGCCGACTAACACATAATTGTTAAGGACATCATAAAATGGTTCTCGGTGAAAACTTGACCGAGGGCCATTTTACGACGTCCTTGACTCGAGTGTGTGACGTATACTCTTATGCTCTGCTTCTTGGGCAAGGTAAAGAACACCGAAAATATTTCAATGCCGTTCTCGAGCTACGCTGACTTTTACAAAGGGTACAGCTGACACGGCTTACGTAATCTGGTTTCCTGGTCATTTGTGTGAAAAATCTGTCCGACAAAGAAGAAGAAGAAGAAGTGCGCGCAGAGAGAAAGACATAGACAGAGACAGAGACAGAGAGAGAGAGCGATAGAGACAGAGAGAGAGACAGACAGAGAGACAGAGACAGACAGACAGACAGACAGACAGACAGACAGACAGACAGACAGACAGACAGACAGACAGACAGACAGACAGACAGACAGACAGACTTTCCGCACTCGTTAAAATGTCAGTCGATACTGGAATGAATGTTGAAACATTGTAAACCTAAAAAAAAAAAAAAATATATTAAAATTAAACATTCATACGAGTTACTATCTGTGACAAGAACGCATAAGAAGTATAGCAACTAAATATTAATCCGCTTACCCATTGCTCCTCTTCGCACCTCGGCCTGTGAGTCGTCCTTTTCCTGAGTACTTGCACACAAGTTTTGCGTATGCATACTTCAGTTCGTCTGGAAAGGGCTGTTTTGAATTCTTGTTCGCAAGTTGAACAGCACGACTGTATTTGACCACGTACACCAAATCGTTCTTTCTGGAAAAGTCTGCCAGCCGTTCAGTAAGATCATTCCAACTTCTGAATGTTTTCCCCAACTGTCATTTGTGCCATTTCTCAGCGATTGATCAACGGTGTGGTTATTATGGATGTAGTAAGTGTCGAATTGTGAGAATGCACAGTTCTGTCCGCCAAGTGGTTTTAAACACTGCGCGTATTTGCACCAAGTAATAACGTGTCACATCAAAATAGTTCTTTACCTGTCAGATAGTTTAGCGCCAAAAACATGAACCAATGATAGCCCATGGATTAGTAAGTCATATGATGTTGGGGCGGGGCCAATGAACTAATGTCAACACAGTAAGTATCAACCAATGTTTGGCTCCGCCCCCACATCACGTGGAATGGGTGGCCGAGTGGTAACGCACTTGCGCTCGGAAGCGAGAGGTTGCGAGTTCGACCCTGGGTCAGGGCGTTAGCAATTTTCTCCCCCCTTTCCTAACCTAGGTGGTGGGTTCAAGTGCTAGTCTTTCGGATGAGACGAAAAACCGAGGTCCCTTCGTGTACACTACATTGGGGTGTGCACGTTAAAGATCCCACGATTGACAAAAGGGTCTTTCCTGGCAAAATTGTATAGGCATAGATAAAACAATGTCCACAAAAATACCCGTGTGACTTGGAATAATAGGCCGTGAAAAGTAGGATATGCGCCGAAATGGCTGCGATCTGCTGGTCGATGTAAATGCATGATGTATTGTGTAAAAAATTCCATCTCACACGGCATAAATAGATTCCTGCGCCTTGAGTCCGAGTCTGGAGATACGCGCGCGATAGAAGACTTCATATATATAATCACGTGACCCATAAACCCATCGCCTGTAATTAGATCATACTATTACCGCTTCAGTTCTGAGACATCCTGCTTGCTGGCGCGCGCGCAGAGAAAAAAATTCCCTCTTTATCTTCGCTTCTGATGCTCATCCTATTGTTGTTGGCACTCGGGTTTGTTTGTTTGTTTGCTTAACGCCCAGCCGACCACGAAGGGCCATATCAGGGCGGTGCTGCTTTTGACATATAACGTGCGCCACACACAAGACAGAAGTCGCAGCACAGGCTTCATGTCTCACCCAGTCACATTATTCTGACACCTGACCAACCAGTCCTAGCACTAACCCCATAATGCCAGACGCCAGGCGGAGCAGCCACTAGATTGCCAATTTTAAAGTCTTAGGTATGACCCGGCCGGGGTTCGAACCCACGACCTCCCGATCACGGGGCGGACGCCTTACCACGAGGATTGGAACTCGGGTAACAGGGAGCGAAGGGCAGTGCCCCACCTAGTGATCGAGTGCCACAACCCAGACTTTTCCCTTAATATATACATAGGTTTTAAACTCCTGCTTCCGGATTATACAAAACACATTAAAACATGTATTAAACAATGGCGACTGGACGTGAGAGGGAACAATAAAGAGACCAAAAAGCAATGTACTCACGTTAAAATGACGAACACGGAACGAATAACAGCGACGTTTCGACCTAAGGGTCTTCTTCAGGCACAAAAACACAAAAATACACACACAAAAAAGAAGAAGAAAGACGATAGAACAAATGAAGAGAAGAATAACTGACAAAACAACTGCACTGCACAAACCAACACATGACAAAGACACAACACTTCGAATTAACCTAAAATAAATCTCATAACAAAATAATTGTAATCATTTTTTTTTTTACAGGAATGTATATGTTTCTGTGTTTGTTTTTGTTTTAATACAAAAAAAACCGTGATCAAATAATCAGAACTCTTTCAAAATACTCTGAATAAAATATATTAAATGCAATAACTTTTTTTTTTTAATTCAAATAAATGTTTTAGTTTGACTGCATTTGAATAGAAACTGAATTCTGATGAAAGCAGTTACTGTAAAGTCATTTGAAGTCACATGATAAAAATCACATGGTTTAGTTGAGCAGACCACAAAGTGCAGAGCTAAAATATGTGTATGAATCTGTGTGAAAATCCAGTCCGTTTGTCCACAGGGATGCTAGGAAGCAGTCAAATGGGGTCGCTCAATCTGCTCAAATCCAGTCAAATGGGGTCGCACGGGCCGACAAATGGGGACGTCCCCGTTTGTCGGAAGCGTCCCCATTTGACTGCTCTCCAGTGACAATCGTCCCCATTTGTCGGTAAAACCACCTACACACAAACATGCACTTACATACACCCAGACACATACACACACACACACACACACACACACACACACACACACACAAAACAAAAGAGCGGGGAAACCACCATAGTCTTTATATATTGGTGTATTACACTAAACACACTTATTATATCACTAGAATGAATACCCGCTTCGCCGGGTAGCCGGCTTCGCCGGGAAGAAGTACTTAGAGCAGTACGCCGGCTTCGCCGGGTCCGAAGAATGGACCCGCCAAGCTTAGGTCCCTCCCAGATTCGTGGAATGGGAACATCACGAAAATGATTCAGTGTCCATAATGCCATTCCTGACCATATCGAGTCCCATCCTTGTCGACGAATGTAACCGCGTTAATCACCTTTGGAGGCGAACTCCACTCAAACAGGACTGAGCAAGTTATGGCTTCTCAAAGGAAGGCCAGTACATAAAATTACACAAAAGCCGCCAGACCACATCACAAACAGAACTGAGCAATGCACAGGTGTTGCTCACATAGAGACACAAACACAAACACACACACACACAAAAACACAGAGAAGCCGTATCTATAGAGAGATAGATGACAGTGTATTTTTCGCGTGGCTATAAATTGATTCGACCTTTGCACTTTTACAGTGAGGATAATTTACGGGTCCAATTTACGTTCTGTACACTGCGTTGACCTTCTAAAAATAGTAACAGTAACAGAACGCCGGGAATATCCGAAGACGCTCAGCGCAGTGGACAGCGCAGTGACATTCTAAAAATAGTAGTAACTTACAACTGAACGGGAAAGCCACACGAAGGAAGGGAGATAAACGCCAAACACTGGAGAAGATAAGGAAGAGTTACTTATAATGGTGAAATGAACACAAAAACCAAAATCAGTTCAGCGCTGCGCGCTGAGAGCACGTGTTGAAATATCTCATCGATGATATTGTGTCCGGGGTGTAGCTGAATACGGTGTCCAAATTTGAAAAAGATCCACCGAGAACTTTGGCGTTGTGATGTGGTGTAGCGGCTATGGTGTGTCGGTATGGGGGCCCGGGTAGCTGAGGTGGAACCAAAATAGCTGAGGTGGAACCAAAATCGGTTCAGCGCTGCGCGCTGAGAGCACGTGTTGAAATATCTCATCGATGAGGTTGTGTCTGGGTCTCTCTGAATAAGCCCACCAAATTTGAAGCAGATCCATCGAGAACTTTGGCCGTGCATGGCGAATACACAAATACACAGACACACAGACACACACACACACACACAGACAGACACAAGTCGTATATATATATAGATAGTATACGCACAATATCCAACAACATAAACCAGACGTCTTCTTGTCTGTGTCTTCCACCACCACCACCCGGAGCTTGAACATGGAGGGGGTTCAGTTTATTAATCGATTGTGTTCATCATGATATCCATTGTCTGTTGGTGTCCGGGAGAGGGGGGCGCGGGTGGTGGTGCCATACTAATCAGTACTAGGGCGCAGGAGCAGAACCAGCAGCACAGACCGCGTCAATATGAGCGAGAACACGTTTCAGTCCTCGAAACGTTTCGGCGTCCATATACGGCGTCGATATCGATGACAACCTTTCTTCTCTTTCATCAATATCTCCGCGGCTTTCGCCATACGGAAACTCCAATGTGGCGAATGCAGAGTCGTCTCCTTCTTCAATCAATCAATCAATATGAGGCTTATATCGCGCATATTCCGTGGGTACAGTTCTAGGCGCTCTGCAATGATGCCGTGAGAGATGGAATTTTATATAAGGCCAGTAGATTGCAGCCATCTCGGCGCATATTTACCTTTCGCGGCCTATTATTCCAAGCCACACGGGTATAGGTAGACAATTATTAACTGTACCTAAGCAATTTTGCCAGGAAAGACCCTTTTGTCAATCGTGGGATCTTTAACGTGCACACCCAATGTAGTGTACACGGGGGGGGGGGGGGGGGGGGGGGGGGGTTCGGACACCGAAGAGAGTCTGCACACAAAGTTGACTCTGTGAAATAAATTTCCGCCGAACCTGGGATCGAACTCACGCTGACAGCGGCCAACTGAATACAAATACAGCGCGCTACCAACTGAGCCATATCTCCACCATCGTCTTCACAGTCAATCTCAATCTCGTCACTATCACTGTCACCCCCCTCTTTCTCTTCTTGTTGCTTGTTGGGTGGTGCTGGCTCCACTATAATGCAGTCGTCATCGTCATCACAGGTGGGCGGTGCCGGCTCCACTATAATGCAGTCGTCATCACAGGTGGGCGGTGCCGGCTCTACTATAAGACAATCGTCATCACAGGTGGGCGGTGCTGGTGCTAGTTGACTGCTAGCAGTGTGACAGTGGGTTGTTGATGACATCTTGGTAGTCACGGTCGCGAAGGCAGAAGAGTCGTCGTCTCCTTCCTCCTCTTCATCATCTTCGTAATCAAGCTCGTCATTAATGTCGCCCTCTCGTTGTTGTTGTTGTTGTTGTTGTTGTTGTTGCTGTTGTTGTTGTTGTTGTTGTTGTTGTTGCTCGGAAATATGTGTGTCATCATCCATCGCCACTACCGCTGGGGTAGTAAGGGTCACTGCGCCCTTCTTGGGTGCTGCTGGCTCCACTATAAGACAATCGTCATCACAGGTGGGCGGTGCCGGTACTAGTTGACTGCTAGCAGTGTGACAGGGGGTTGTTGATGACACCTTGGTAGTCACGGTCGCGTCGCAGTCTAGTAGTTCTTTCTGGATGTAATCCACGTCCCATTTCCGCTTTTGACCTCTTGTACCGTCGGTCGTGGTCATCATCGTCACAGCAGTACGATTTCTCCGGCGGCGGGGGTCCCGGTGCTGCTGCTGCTGCATTATTATGGGTTGTTGTTGTTGCCGCAGTGGCATCATTTTGGCAGCGGTAGAGGATAATGATGCTGGCGTCTTATTATTGTCGATACTGATCCGAGTCCTGTGATCAATGTTGTTGTCATCATCATCAGTGGCGGTGGTGGTCATCATCTTGTTGTTGTGACGACAGGAGCTGCCGCCATCCCGCTCCATCATTTCCACAGCAGTGTGACCAGTTGTTGTCTTATTTTTGATGCCGCTACGCGTGCGGTGACGAATATTGTTGTCATCATCATCATCAGTGGTGGTAGTGGTCATCATCTTGTTGTTGTGACGACAGGAGCTGCCGCCATCCCGCTCCATCATTTCCACAGTACCAGTGTGACCAGTTGTTGTCGTTATAATCCGAGTCGCCATACTTGTTGTTGTTGTTGTGGTCAGTGGCTCGATATCCCTCTCTCTCTCTCTCTCTCTGCTTGCTCGCTGCTGCTTCCTCGGTGGGGTCACAAGGAGTTGTGCCAGCCACCCTGTGCTACCCTACGGTATTTGGTTTAAACAAAATGTTATTCAGGATTTCTTCGCATGAACAGTTCAAAACACACAGCTAGGACACGCACTCAAGCAAATGCTTATATCACGTGACCAGAACAATACTAAATTACACACATTTTCGTAATGGTG
>NC_090253.1:55999794-56001769 GCF_037325665.1 Littorina saxatilis | reverse complement strand
ATGTTATATATACTGTTCAAAAAAAGAAACGCATAGTTGCTACTTGCCAAATTTGTTTTATTTTTCGAAAAAATTAACAGAAAATCCAATATTTAGATTATTTGTTTGAAATTTGGTATGGACACAGTTGAATGCACACACAGTTCATTTGCATCTTCAAATCAATCAGTCAATCAATACGATTGGGTGCCGAGGCTGTCAAATCAGTAGGGGGTGTGACTGCCTTGAGCAGCAACAACTGCCCGGCACCTTCTGGGCATGGACTGGATCAGATGCCGGATATCTTGCTGTGGGATGGTGTCCCACTCCTCCTGAAGTGCCTGCAATAGATCGCGGTGATTTGCCGGCGCTTCTTCTCGCCTGCGCACACGTCTGTCCAATTCATCCCAGAGGTGTTCTATCGGGTTCATGTCTGGCGACATGGATGGCCAGGGAAGCACCTGGACATGGTGGTCGGTGAGGAACTGGGTGGTGAGTCGTGCTGTGTGCGGGCGAGCGTTGTCCTGCTGGAATATGGCATCCTGGTCAGCCAGAAGAGGAAGGGCGTGTGGGCGCAGAATTTCCTCCACGTATCGCTGGGCAGTTATGCGCCCTTGGACGTGCACCAGGGTGCTCCTTCCAGCGGTATTGATCGCCCCCCACACCATGACGCCTCCACCACCATGAACGGGTGCCTCATCCACACAGTTGGGCGCGTAACGTTCGTTTACTCTCCGGTAGACCCTCCTCCGACCATCATGTCGCTGGAGCAGGAAGTAGGACTCGTCGCTGAACCACACGTGTCTCCAGTGATTCCGGACGGTCCAGCGAAGGTGGTGGTTGCCCCACTGCACTCGGTTCTGGCGATGGCGGCGGGTGAGGACAGCTCCTCTGTGAGGTCTGCGAGCTCTCAAACCAGCTTCATGCAGGCGGTTCCGCACGGTCTGGTCCGATAATCGGTGTGGCCCGGGGAGAGCCTGGACAGAAGATGAGGCCGACAGGAAACGATTCCGGAGGTGGCGGAGCCGTATGAAGCGGTCGTGAGCAGCAGTTGTCGCCCTTGGTCTTCCCGCTCGTGGCAAGTCAGCAACGGAGCCAGTGGCTTGAAACCTGACCCACAGTCTACTGATGGTGCTCTGGGACACGTGGAAGTGCCTGGCGATTGCACTTTGACTTTGGCCTGCTTGTAAACGACCCAATGCAATTTGGCGGTCTTCTCTGCTCAATCGGGCCATCTTTCGTCGCTGAATTGTCGTCTGATTTCTTTGTGGCGAACAATCCGCTTTTATGGGTTTTGGAATGGTGAGAGCTCAATATTCCCCGAGTTTCACGAGATTACACTGAAGCATGACGAGTGGTCATGCCAAATGAGCAATTTTGACATTGTAGCCACTGATAACGCATGCGTCACGTGCAGAGCTCACTTGTGGCAATGGACGAAAGGTCGACGACCAGATAAACATTTTCTGCAGTTTGGTGGATATCCTTGTAGCCATATAACTAAATTAACCAAATATTACAAGCTATGCGTTTCTTTTTTTGAACAGTATATATCGGAATCCTGCTGAAACAACAAGTTGGAATGATGATTTTGTTTTAATGATGGACAGAGCAAAACGTCGTGATGAGAATGTACTATTGCTTGGTGATTTTAACATTAATTTACAGAGACCCCAAACAACTTGGGGCTCAACCACTGCTCTATTTGGTCTTCACCAGCTAGTTAAAACCCCTACAAGAGAAACCAATAATTCATCTACCCTTATTGATCACATTTATACTGATAATAAGACCACTGTTTCAAATGTTCAAGTAGTACACTCCACTTTCAGTGATCATTATTCTGTTTTTTGCTCAATTGTTCTGAGATTGCCCAAATCACAGCATAAAGGTCATACAACTATCGAGTACAGAAGTTTTAAATACTTTGACGAGTCTGCCTTTTTCTGTGATCTTAATCGAGCGCCATTTCAAAGCGTATTTAATTGCAGTAACG
>NC_090253.1:55992294-55994794 GCF_037325665.1 Littorina saxatilis | reverse complement strand
ATCGTTTTGGGCAAAGAGAGCCTGGGGGGTTTTGGAGTACGGCAAAGCATCTTTCTTCTTTACTACCCGTCATACAACACAACAAGGAAGTGTCTATATGTTGTCTGTTTGGGGCGGGGATATAGCTTAGTCGGTAGCGCGCTGGGTTTATATCCAGCTGGCCGCTGTCAGCGTGAGTTCGTCCCCACGTTCGGCGAGAGATTTATTTCTCAGAGTCAACTTTGTGTGCCGACTCTCCTCGGTGTCCGAACACCCCCGTGTGTACACGCAAGCACAAGACCAAGTGCGCACGAAAAAGATCCTGTAATCCATGTCAGAGTTCGGTGGGTTATAGAAACACGAAAATACCCAGCATGCTTCCTCCGAAAACGGTGTATGGCTGCCTAAATGGCGGGGTAAAAAACGGTCATACACGTAAAATTCCACTCGTGCAAAAAACACGAGTGTACGTGGGAGTTTCAGCCCACGAACGCAGAAGAAGAAGAAGAAGAAGAAGAAGAAGAAGAAGAAGTTGTCTGTTTTACTTGTTGTTGTGTCCATGGGGATACAGTAAAACAGACAACATATATAGGCACCCACGAAAATCACACTCACAAAATATGCAAAAGCAAGGTGCCCTTCTAACAGATCGACAAAACCTCAGAACAGCTACAAATGAACATGTTTTGCATGTGGGGCTTAAGAGGAAAGAACACCAAAACAGCTAGTTCTGATTTGTTTGCGTCGATTCTTAGGGGGAATCTCGCGTTTGGGAATTGGATTTGTGGGCATGTTTATGTTGTCTGTTGTCTGTTGTTTGTTGTACTGCATAGACACTATCTCATGTAATTTAATGTGTTTGATAAATATGGTAGGGGGGTGAATGGCCTGTCTATAGTAATATAACCGGCACCAAAGTAAATAACCTGTTTGACGAATATGGCAGGGGAGTGAACGCGCCGGTATCAAAGTGAATGTCTTCATGCACTCAAACGCATTTGCATAGGTTTTTGCTTACAGCCTATGTACTCTGAAGTGCGATGTATTAATTGATATTAGTTCCCCCGAAAGCGGCGTATGGCTGCCTTAATGGCGGGGTTAAAAACGGTCATACACGTAAAAATCCACTTGTGCAAAAACACGAGTGTACGGGGGAGTTTTAGCCCACGAACGCAGAAGAAGAAAAAGAAGTTGATGAATTTCTTCTGGTTTATTTTCCAGAACGAGCTTCGTTGACTAAGGTTGACTACCACAAGGCGAAACATGTGACACGGCGATTGATGAAGGATCCGTGTTGGCGCAGAACTTTCTTTTCATGGCATATTAGTTACTTTTGTACAAAACGCATACCCGCACATTCGGTTCATGGTCGGTTACAATGTGTTGTTATGCGTAGGTCCAACACGGGTACAAAGACTGTTGTTTTTGTACATAGGTGCCGAAAAATTTATCTGTATGTTTTGGAGCTCCTGCCTTCAGAAGAATGACATTCTGCTCATCATAATGCTTTGCCACAGCAATCTGGATGGTTATGTTGACAAGACAAACTTAACGGTGCGATTCACAAAGAGAGAGAGGGTATGGGGGGGGGGGGGGGAGAGATAATGAGAGAGAGAGAGAGAGAGAGAGAGAGAGAGACAGATAGAGAGACAGTGAGAAAAAGAGAGACAGAGACAGATAGAGAGACAGAGACAGTGAGAGAGACAAGAGAGAGAGAGAGACAGAAACAGATAGAGAGACAGAGACAGTGAGAGAGAGAGACAGATAGAGAGAGAGAGTGAGAGAGAGAGATAGATAGATAGAGAAAGAGAGAGAGAGAGAGAGAGAGAGAGCGAGAGAGAGAGAGAGAGAGAGAGAGAGGGAGAGAGAGAGAGAGAGAGAGAGAGAGAGAGAGAGAGAGAGAGAGAGAGAGAGAGAGAGAGAGAGAGAGAGATATAGAGGCAGAGACAGAGAGAGTGAAAGCTACACGCCCCATTTTGAGTTCTGAACCTGAGTCAGATAAAATATGGGTGTGTTAATGTCTAATCGTAATAGCCATGAGTGACCTTTCACTTTCTTATCGCTCCATTACACCCACGCTATATAAGAAAAAAAGACAGCCAGGAAACGTCATATTTCAACCTACATTGATAGCATCTGCACTGGTTCTGCCAGAAAACACCGCTGTAGAATACACGAGTTGAACATATGCGCAATAACCGTATAGTGCATTTAAAAAGCAGTGGTAGACGGGCGCAATGGCTTAGTGGTAAGACACCAGTCTCCAAAGCGGAAGGTCGTGTGTTCGAATCCCGGCCGCACCTCGTGGGTTAAGGTGGATATTTTTCCGATCTCCCAGGTCACCTTTTGTGCAGACCTGCTAGTGCCTTATCCCCCTTTGTGTGTACACGCAAGCACAAGACCAAGTGCGCACGGAAAAGATCCTGTAATCCATGTCAGAGTTCGGTGGGTTATGGAAACACAAAAATACCCAGCATGCCTCCCCCGAAATCGGCGTATGCTGCCTAAATGGCGGCGTAAA
>NC_090253.1:55982294-55987294 GCF_037325665.1 Littorina saxatilis | reverse complement strand
ACAGAGAGACAGAGAGAAAGACAGACAGAGAGACAGACAGACGGACAGACGGACAGACATACAGACTGACTGACAGACAGACAGACAGACAGACAGACAGACAGGCAGGCAGACAGACAGACAGACAGATTTGTTACGACTTCAAAACCCACAAAATAAAAAGCACGCCACCAAAGTCGCGGTATTTGGCACGAAAACCCAATTAGCGAGGTGAAACAACAGGTATGTGAAACACTGTCAACACGCCTTCTGACACAGGTCCATTTTGACTTCAAACAACGGATAATCTTACACCCCATTTCGTGCAAAATGTAGGTGCAAACAGCATTGCACGTGGCGATACCACGCTTAGCGTCTTCAAGTTTCCCCAGAACGGTTTAACCCAGGCTGCGTCGGTCTGTACTAATTAAAAGTAAGCTTTTCTCTTATGTGGTTATATGTGCCGTTTGCGTTCTGCGACCTTCCGAGTCCAGTGCTCTACTAACTGAGCTACCGGGCCCCCTGCTGCTATATACGTGAGAGAGACCACTATATGATAAATAACCATCTCTTCACAGGTGTGTATATCATGTAAATGAGGTCCTGTCAACGTAATTTTCCACGGCTCATGATGACAAAGTCACCGAGATAAACTTCATTGTCGAAACAATTTGTTGTTTTCTCTGTAAGAATTTTGAAAATGTTACGCGTGAAAATGGGAAACATAGTTTGAAATTCTTTACCGCAAACGCTGCCACACTTTTAAAGTAAACAAAGCTGCATATTTTTTTCTTTTGAAAATTATTAAGTATGCTTAAAGGCATATGTACGCGCTCCCGTGTTTACAAAGTGTAGTTTGCCCATAATCGATGTCAAACGCACCATAAGACCATATAATGACGATATGTCACCATGCGCGGACCATAATACATGCATTACAGCTTGTTCTAGCCTCTGAAAAAGTGAGGATGTCAACAAAGCCGCGGTGTTAGCTCCCTTGCATCAACGTTACATGTGTTGCCAAATCTATAAATAGGACGATCCAGATCAAAATGAAAATTAACATATCTCAACATTGAAGGGGTCCTAGACCACAATATTTTGCAGGGAACTTAATTTAGCATGTCTCCAGCTGTTGGTTAAGCAATTGGCGTGTATAGTCATCGAGTACATATGCCTTTAATAACTAACACCCGACCATATCAAGTACAAACAGCTCAAAATCTAAATAACAATACATTTCTAGAAACCGGCGGCTTTTAGCATGTAGCTTGAACGCGCGTATGGTGACTTATATAATTATATATTTTTTAACGTTTCCACATTCTCTCTCTCTCTCTCTCTCTCTCTCTCTCTCTCTCTCTCTCTCTCTCTCTCTCTCTCTCTCTCTCTCTCTCTCTCTCTCTCTCTCTCTCTCTCTCTCTCTCTCTCTCTTTCTCTCACACTCTCTCTTTATCTCTCTCTTTCACTCTCTCTCTCTCTCTCTATGTCTTTCACTCTCTCTCTCTCTCTCACTCTCTCTCTCTCTCTCTCTCTCTCTCTCTCTCTCTCTCTCTCTCTCTCTCTCTCTCTCTCTCTCTCTCTCCCTCTCTCTCTGCAAAGATGTGTACAGAAATGTCATCGCTCAATTTAGAATGGGTGTTTCACAGATAAATATCCACAGATATCGCTTCCAAAATTCAACAGAAAACAAGTATTGCCCCTTTTGTGAAGATAAATTAGAGACCGAAATCCATTTTTTTTTTAATGCCAAACATATTGTGAGTTAAGAATAAAGTATTTAGCACAGTTTTTAAGTGTTCGTGATCAGTTGGGCAGTATGATTACCATGTTTAAAAAACAAGACACAGAAACAATTGTAGATTTAGCAAAGTTTTTGCTTTTTGCATTTCAGTTAAGATTGTCAATTTTAAATAATAATGAGGATTAATTGTCGCTGAAGGTTTTGCTGTTGCTGTATTTATTGTATGTATATATTAGGCAGCATTGATGTGCATGATTATTGATAGATGAAAGCTTGGAACAAACCACTGTGTATTTTGCATACGTTTAAATATCATGTTTTCTATTTATTCCTGTGATTCATGTGTACCCTCCCCCCCATTGAAAGGGGCTGTAGGCCCATATTCAATTAAACTGTGTCAGTGTCAGTGTCAAATTCAGTGTCAGTCTCTCTCTCTCTCTCTCTCTCTCTCTCTCTCTCACTCTCTCTCTCACTCTCTCTCTCTTTCTCTCTCTCTCTCTCTCACTCTTTCTCTCTCTCTCACTCTCTTTCTCTCTCACTCTCTCTCTCGCACTCTCTCTCTCACTCTCTCTCTCTCTCTCTCTCTCTCTCTCTCTCTCTCTCTCTCTCTCTCTCTCTCTCTCTCTCTCTCTCTCTCTCTCATATCTTTCAAAACGGACACAATATGCATTCATCAACTGCAAAACTTCGTCGAATGATTTTGTCAAAAGTGGTGTGCCTCAAGGGTCTGTATTAGGACCTATATTGTTCTGTATTTATATAAATGATTTACCTCTTCATATGTCAGATGAGAAAGTAAGATGTGAGTTCTTTGCGGATGATTCATCAATCCACACCAGTCAGAAGTCTTTGGTAGCCGTCAACCAATCTCTTCAAAAAAGTATAGATGAGATGACAGAATGGTGCACCACTAATGCAATGGTTATTCACCCTGTTAAGACGAAAAGTATGGTGATTACAACTAGACAAAAACACCAATTAAAACCCTTACAACTTTAACTGTCAATTGATTCAACTCAAGTGCAACAAGTTAAAGAGCATAAATTATTAGGGGTTACCGTTGATCAAGAATGGAAATGGCAAACTCACTTGAGTAAAATTTGCAAATTAGTATCTAAAAATTTGTACTTATTGTCTAAATTAAGACATTATGCCGATGTGGAAGCACTCAAGTTGTTTTATTACGCTCACATAATGCCCCATATCAACTTTGCTTCAACACTTTGGGATAACTGCAGTGATGTTCATCTCAAACGACTCAATTCTCTTCATCGCCGTGCTGCAAAACTAATTCTGCATGAGTCAAATAAGCCAACAGATGATAAATTAAAGCTCCTTAATTTCCTTCCCTTGAAAGATCAGTTGACGCTAAACAAGGCTGTCTTTGTGTACAAAGTAATTAACAATAATGTTTCTGGATATTTAAAATCACATTTCAGACATGCCACAAAAAGATATGGGTCCCAGAACCTGATTCCCCCCATCCCTCGTCTAGACTTGTATAAGTCAAGTTTAGCCTTCTCAGGAGCGTCTCTATGGAATTCCATACCCCTACCCCTCCGAAATGCCTCTTTTGTGAAAAGGTTTAGGCGCCAGTTTCATTCCCGCTTAATGGGTAAATAGAACACTTTTCATGTCTGATATTTTAGTGCTTTTTACATTTAGTCAAGTTATGGTTGTATTTTGATTTGTTCTTTATGTGTATGTATTGATAATGATATACATGCGAATGATTGGGACAATTCCTCCCCACATTTGTTTTCTCCCTTTTGTTATTAGCTGTTTTGGATGTTTATATGCAATGCATTATTGCAACTATGCTGCAATTTCCACACTATATTGTTTTTCCCATTTTTGAATGTGTATATAAAACCATAACCCTTTTCTTATTACTATTTACATTATGTACGTCTGTAAGTAACAATAACCTTGTCAATTTTACTATCTATATTATGTGCGTCTGTATTAAGTGTTTGTAT
This sequence comes from Littorina saxatilis, assembly GCF_037325665.1. Lineage (NCBI taxonomy): Eukaryota > Metazoa > Mollusca > Gastropoda > Littorinimorpha > Littorinidae > Littorina > Littorina saxatilis. Next base: position 55,983,592 of record NC_090253.1, on the reverse strand, counting down.
AAGGGACAGGTTGTAAGATTAGGCTTTGCCTAAAACCTCTATCCTTTGGTAATAAAGTTCAGTTTCAGTTTCAGTTTCAGTTTCAGTTTCTCTCTCTCTCTCTCTCTCTCTCTCTCTCTCTCTCGCTCTCTCGCTCTCTCTCACTCTCACTCTCTCTCTCTCAGTCTCTCTCTCTCTCATACTTTCCAACAAACTCCTGACCCTCCCCATTCGACCCCCCCCCCCCTCGGCCCTCCACTGTTAAAACTCACGACCCTGCCCCCCTATTTACTCTACAACCATAAGAATGTGAGGTATAACGTTTAGCTCAAGGCTGACCGACTATTTACTCTACAACCATAAGAATGTGAGGTATAACGTTTAGCTCAAGGCTGACCGACTATTTACTCTACAACCATAAGAATGTGAGGTATAACGTTTAGCTCAAGGCTGACTGACTATTTACTCTACAACCATAAGAATGTGAGGTATAACGTTTAGCTCAAGGCTGACCGACTATTTACTCTACAACCATAAGAATGTGAGGTATAACGTTTAGCTCAAGGCTGACCGACTATTTACTCTACAACCATAAGAATGTGAGGTATAACGTTTAGCTCAAGGCTGACCGACTATTTACTCTACAACCATAAGAATGTGAGGTATAACGTTTAGCTCAAGGCTGACCGACTATTTACTCTACAACCATAAGAATGTGAGGTATAACGTTTAGCTCAAGGCTGACCGACTATTTACTCTACAACCATAAGAATGTGAGGTATAACGTTTAGCTCAAGGCTGACCGACTATTTACTCTACAACCATAAGAATGTGAGGTATAACGTTTAGCTCAAGGCTGACCGACTATTTACTCTACAACCATAAGAATGTGAGGTATAACGTTTAGCTCAAGGCTGACCGACTATTTACTCTACAACCATAAGAATGTGAGGTATAACGTTTAGCTCAAGGCTGACCGACTATTTACTCTACAACCATAACAATGTGAGGTATAACGTTTAGCTCAAGGCTGACCGACTATTTACTCTACAACCATAAGAATGTGAGGTATAACGTTTAGCTCAAGGCTGACCGACTATTTACTCTACAACCATAAGAATGTGAGGTATAACGTTTAGCTCAAGGCTGACCGACTATTTACTCTACAACCATAACAATGTGAGGTATAACGTTTAGCTCAAGGCTGACCGACTATTTACTCTACAACCATAAGAATGTGAGGTATAACGTTTAGCTCAAGGCTGACCGACTATTGACTCTACAACCATAAGAATGTGAGGTATAACGTTTAGCTCAAG
>NC_090253.1:55962294-55977294 GCF_037325665.1 Littorina saxatilis | reverse complement strand
GAACGCAGTTAGTCCGCAAAGCACGCGTTGGCTCCGCAGAGCACGTGCTAGCAACGTGATGTGTCCGCAGCCGTCCGCAAAGCTTGTTTTGTTGGCGTGTGTGTAGCAGTTAGCTGCGGGTTAGTTGCGGTTGATTGCGTTTGTAGCACGTGCACTCAGCGGACTCGTCACGGATAATATAGCCCATGGTAAAGTATAAGTGTTCATCCGCGATTGACTGGCGGTCTGAACACGTGTTGACAGCGGTCTTAGCGGACTACTTGCGGACTCCTTGCGCAATGCCGCGGATAGTGGCGTTCTATCGCGTACTCAAGGCGGTGCTCTGCGGTCCGTCGGCCATTCAAACGACCGCGGCAGACTACAACATTTCAGCATGTCCAGAAGACGCAGAGGACGTGGCTAAACGTCTCCAGCCAAGGTCCCACTATCACGAATATTTTGGCCAACCACAATGAGTTTCCACGATTTTGCCACAACAATGTTTGCCACGAATGATTTCGCAAAATGAGCCGAACAAGAACGAAGTAATACGAACCACAACGACCTCGGCGATTTTCTCCACGAATCCCAAATCGTTGTAGTTCGCCGTCAAAATTCGTCACAGTTGGACCTAGGCTTAACCTTCTTCTTTTTGAGTCAAGAATTTAGATTGGCACTTTGCCTGGGAGTGAGAGCTGTTTGCTTCGGTGTAGTTGGCTTTTATGATTGCTGTACTTCTGTGGTGCACATGTTCCAATGCTTTGTGACTAACGGCACGTACTTTCTGCGGAAGTCTTGATGCTTGTTGCTAGTTTAGAATGTTTGATATCCATTCAAGCAACCAGATACAGGCAGCCAGACGTACAGAAGCATACAGACGCACACCAAGACAGAGAGACATCCTATAGATACACAGTCCATCCCGTGCAAATAGTTCGGCTTCCTGTTTCAATTCTACTCTGATTTCTACATGGAGTAAGGCCATTCCTACCGGCACGGTTGGCCTAGTGGTAAGGCGTCCGCCCCGTGATCGGGAGGTCGTGGGTTCGAACCCCGGCCGGGTCATACCTAAGACTTTAAAATTGGCAATCTAGTGGCTGCTCCGCCTGGCGTCTGGCATTATGGGGTTAGTGCTAGGACTGGTTGGTCCGGTGTCAGAATAATGTGACTGGGTGAGACATGAAGCCTGTGCTGCGACTTCTGTCTTGTGTGTGGCGCACGTTATATGTCAAAGCAGCACCGCCCTGATATGGCCCTTCGTGGTCGGCTGGGCGTTAAGCAAACAAAAAAAAAGAAAAAAAAGGCCATTCCTCAACTTACACACGTACCGAAACTCAACATTCTGACTATTTCCAGTACAGACGGGGACTGTGAGGGTGAACTGATTAACTGATTGACACTATTGTCAGTTAAGAAATTATTTCATTAAATAAATAGACATACAGTCAGAGAAAAAGACCGACATACAAGCATAGAGCTGGATACACAGACAGAGGCACAGAGGGGCAGACAGGCAGACAGACAGATACACAGACATACAGACAGACACAGACACAAATACAGACACAGACACACAGACACAGACACAGACACACACACACACACAGAGACTCACACACAAACACAGACTCACACAGACTCACACACACACGCACACACACACTCCCACACACACACACGCACACAAACTCACACTCACACACACACACACACACTCCCACACACACACGCACACGCACACACTCCCACACACACACACACACACACACACACACACATACACAGACTCTCACACACACACATGCAAGACAAATGCTATTCGAGCCCAGAATTCCTCTTTTTTCTACCATATACCGTCAATTTTCTCAAAGAGCTAAAACACAGGTGCAAAAGTAAACGATCCCACTTTGCTCCTTGAAAATCTGTTTCGAAAGGAACCAAAACCGCCTTGAAATGTTTGTGGAGCCGTATGGACTGATCCCCTATAGCTCAGTGGTCTTATTATTCTGTCAGAGCTGTTGGCTAGAGTTTTTAATTTCTAACAAGGAAGATGAAAGCAAAAGAGTTAAGAAGAGAGCTTTGAGTGTGTTTTTTACTCGCTAAAACAAGTCAGTTTAAAGCTATATTCATTTCTAGCTAAAAATAAAAAAAAACTTTAAAAAAAACCTTGTGCTGTTGTTGTGTTGTTATGAATATATTTAAAAAGAAGTAAAACATGTATAAAAAAAAGAATAAAAAAAGCAAACAAACACAACAACAACAACAACAACAACAACAACAACAACAACAACAACAACAACAACAACAACATCTATCACAACTGAAGACAAAACGTTCAGAAGGAAGAAGAAGAAGAAACAGAATACTGAAGAAGGTAGCCCTCTGACTACGTGTCAAAACAAATGTTCCGGTCAGAGAAAGGGAGAATGTACGTTCTGGCTCACCGATTCCGACAGACCCTAAATATTAACGCAAAATAGGCTTCTGGACTAAACTTTTACTAAAATGAAACATGCGACAAAATCAGAAAAATACTGCATAAATCCATACAAAAAAAATACAGTAAAGTAAGGTTGTTTTGAACCAATGCCGGGTCTGTCGGAATCAGTAACCCAGAACGTACATTCCCCGTTTCTCTTATACAACGCTAAATTTAGTTTCCATTGAAATATTAACTGGCTGGGCCACTTTACACGCTCTCCACTGAAACAGCCAGCGTGTGTTTTGATCCAATCTGCCCGTCGTCGCCAACACTACCGTATTGATCTGGTAAAGACAAACACTGAGCAAGCTAGTCTTATATATTCCTCCAATGGCAAGACAAGATTAAATCATGTGATAGCAACAGTTACGTCACGTCCGCCCAACACTTGGTATTGATTGTAACATAGCCGTAGTGATTTTGTCATTTCATTCCGTAGTCGCCCACCGTGCAGTTGTGTTTTCTGTGAGAGTCAAGATAGCATTTCTGAAGAATTAGAGAGAGAACTTCTTCCTCAAGATATGGATCAACAAAGCAGATGGAGTGTAGAACAACTTGGCATCATTGAGGAGCATATATTTCATCATAATAATTATGTTGATGTATTGAATAGAATGAAAAGAGAAGGGCCATCAGAAAGTAGGAAACTACCTAGATTTCTCTCCCAACCAAAAAGAAAACTGACATCTCTGTATGGGGAGCAGGTGAAAAAACGAAAGGTTATGTCACCAGAAGAACTCCATCAATACTTGCAGTCAAAAGAGGTTGATGTGAGTAAGACAGTTAGGAAAGAAGTTTTCTTTTTTTCCTCAGAGAAAATAGGGTCATCAGATGCTGCTATTGAAAAGTTGAAGGAAGGATACAGGCAGATTCAAAGACAGGAGGCCACCAGTATGTGTTTTAACCTTCAGTATGGTTCTCTTCTGGATGCATCTTTCAAATTCTTTCAGGAAGAAAAGGAACGAGGAATTCACAAAAACAAGTGGGAAGAGTGGTTGCAGGCAAACATTGGCATCTCACCAGCTTATTCACGCAAACTGAGAGAGATTGCTCGTTTGCTGAAACCATACTTTAGCAGGTTTTCTACAGTTGGTCTGTCTTTCATTGAAATCTACTCTCTGAAAAAAGATTTGAAGACAATGTTTGAAAGTAATGAGGAGATCAGAAAATATTGGACTTCTCCCATGCAAGAACCACTACAACTCCAAACACACGATCCTCTCAGGTAGAAAACACTCAGTTGTGAGAAGTCAGTCACGGTTGAGTAGAGCGCTCCAGCCTGGAGCGCCAGGTCTTTGTATTGCCTGCTATTGATGTTTCTTCCAACCCGTCACTACACTCAGTTGTGAGAAGTCAGTCACGGTTGAGCAGAGCGCTCCAGCCTGGAGCGCCAGGTCTTTGTATTGCCTGCTATTGATGTTTCTTCCAACCCGTCAAACAACTTCTAAAGGCTGCCTTTTCAGGCGGCCGCCGAGTGCACTTTATGCAAATGACTTGTTTATTGATTCAAGCTTTGACAAGTGTACTTGGTGGCTGCTTTGAAACTCAACAAAGCCTAGTACTCCCCTTTCACAAACACTTCCCCAACGCAAGCAACTTCCTCTCCCCCGCTGCAGTCAAAACAAAGCTGTCATAGCGGGTTTTCCCGATTGACAAAAATTCTTATTACACACCCAGACTATTTGGAGCCGCGTTTATTCTCCAGTGCCCAATTGCATAAGAATATTCTGGTGATGAATAAACGCGCTTTGTGTCATTAGCATCTAAAGATTTCTTGTTTACAATAGTTGTGTTGATCTGATGAAGCGCGGAACTGATCTTAGGGTTGTCATGGTGAAACACTCGCTTCTGAAACAGTGCTTCCTTGTAGTTATCATGCGATATGCTCGACTTTACAACCTGTTTGCTTACACCCTTTGCTTTTTTAACCACCCCTTTCTCACTTGCAACACTGTACATCTTTGCACGCAATCCAACATACTCCTTAATTATCTTCCCATTCATTTCATCTTTCATCTTTCCAATAACCTTCTTGTTAACATTTGAGTGCAATGGTGATTCTTTAGGGTAGTCGCAAGTGTCATAAAAAGAATCTTTTCCTTTTACTGCAGGACTTTCAGCTTCTAGATCTTTGTAAATGTCATCCGCTGGAATGTCAAGTAAGAATGAATCTGTGTCTGTGTAAAGTACTCTCGATTTGGGATATCTTGGTTTCAAATAATCATACAAAAACTCAAGCATCAACAGTTTTGACAACTCTAGCACAGTAAAGCCTATGAATACTGGTTTGTCAAGCTTGACTACAAGTTTTTTCATTAAGATACCATACAGCTGTTCATGAAAGTATTTAAAGTCTTGATACTGTGGTTTGGATGTCAGCTTGATGGCCTCATTTTCTCTTGTAACAAGTCTAACATCCTTTCTCTTGTGTGGGTTTTCCATTGTCTTACCAAAGCAACTGTTGTTCATCAGTTTAAAAAAGTCTTTCTCTGATGCATCAGCGGCTTTGGTTCTCAGTTCTGTGTTTTTCATGATGTAAGGTTTCATAAACTGTTCTTGATCAAATAAAATTATACGATGAACAGCCTTCAAAATTAATCCATGTCTAATGTAAAACTGTAACAGTCTGTAGTGACACACATACTTCTTTTTGTGAAACAGATTGGGCACCAGCTTTGGAGGTTCTCTTGGGTTTACTTTTAACCTCTCAGCCGCTAAAGGATAATCATTATGTAGATCATGAAGTGATAGTGGATAGTCTAAGTCAACTTCTAGTATCCATCCCTTTCGACTGTCTGGGCCTGCTTTTAATATTGTCAGCACAACACATTGTGAAAATGGTCCTGAATAGATCTTAAAGTTCCGAAGTGGAAGCGTCTGACACATTGCCCAACCATACAAATTGTTTGCATCTAGATACATGATGTAATTAGAAGGTTTCATAGGATCAAAGTCGTCCAAGTATTTGTTGTTGGCTTTGCAGTAATTGTGTGAAGCCATACTGATTCCTCCACGTAGTCCATTTTCAATCATCTGAAGTGTAGGTAGATCTGATAGCAAGTCAATCTTTACTCCTGTAAATCTAAGAAATGCATCCCAGCTCATGCCTGGTGCAGATATGTAATGTGAAGGATCTAGATTGTAGTGCTTCATACATGTTCTTCTGTAATTCTCAAATATATCTGCAAGTAAACAAACATCAGCCAACAAATATTGATCATGATAATCACCCATTGTATTACATCCTAATTTATTCCATGCAGTCTTAGCGTGTTCATAGTCTTCGTCACTTATACCTTTACCCTTCAGCCGTGAGAAGTAAGCATCCTTTGGTGGTAACTCATCTTCATCAAACCTCTCCCACGAATCCATGTATTCATATGGATAGACTCCCTTTCTAACTAAGTCACTGTCAAAGTACTTACATGTGATTGGGAAAGCAGTTAGTGATGAAGATAAAGACTCAAGTGTTCCCATCAGATGTTGAGCAGAATCGTAGAAGTATAAACTATTCAGAGTAAAGGCCATGTACTTTTCTGAAGACTGCGCAATGCATCTTGCTTTGTATTCATCAGTTACTGCCTGCATGATCAGATGTGAATCATAACCGCGCAAGTTATGGAAGAAGATTGGAAGCTTCCAAGTCTTAGGATCAAACTTTAATTGTAGATTACATTTGCTGTGTGCTGCTCCTCGGAACTGCCCACTTACATGATCATGATCTCTTACTATTGGATTGTCTGTGTTTGGTGTTAGACTTTGTTCGCATATCCAACACTGTGTGGTAGAGTTAAACTGTTCTTGGTCTTCAGGTTTCATAACAATGTCTGAAAGATTCAGTTGTTTGGAGCAGTCATTTCGCACTTGGTTCATTTGCTGTAAGAAGTTCTTTGCTGCATTAGGTCCTCTGTACAATTGCGGTTTAGAATGTTTACCATCTGAACTAACAACAATAAATGCATATGAACAGACTTGATGATTACTTAGAGTTACTGTTTTAGGTAGGTCTTTTGGTAAAGGTCCTTCATATGGCACAATGATAGATTCAAAGTCAGCATAAACAACATAAGGACTTTTCTGTAGTTTGCATACATTCTTAAAATACACTTTGCTGTCTGGCGGTGGTGTTGTTAACTTCACAACCGCATCATCAACGCTCTTACAATGTTGCTTGTGTATAAGTGCTGCATGAATTGATGGAATACGCAAGAGACATCGCCTACAAAAGTCTTGTTTACTATTGTGATTGCTTGTGCTCGCCATCAGTCTACTCATTGTACGAATCAAAGTGTAATGATATTTTACACCATCAGTCATTAGTAACATGTCAACATGGTTAGTATCACAATCACCAATCGTTGGTGAGTTCTTTGATATTCTGACTGGTTTCAGTTCATCTTCCTCATCCCACGTGTAAACATTTACGGTGATGGGTTTGTTTTGCTGTTCAAATTTGTCAATGCTTGTAATGCTGACAGGAAATTCAATACCAGTAAAGTTTAGTTTATTTCTGTATGCATGATAGTTAGACACTCTTTCTGCATTTTTCTTTACACTGTACAGTCTTGCCAGAACACACCACATAAAACATTTGTCATCATCATTCTTTATGTTCAGCACAGCACGTTTTTTGACAAGAGCAGGAGGTAAAGGTATGTAACTTCTACCTCTGATGGGGGCAAATTTACTTAGCTTCAATTCTATTTTTATAATTTCACCTTCTGACCATCCGGATCCTTTCATCTTTGCATCCTCTGCAGCTTGCTCAAACCGTTTCATCATTTCATCTGCCCAGTTTCCATTCAATTCTGCCATAGAATTAAGTGCTAGTTGTCTGGTTGAAACATGAACTTCTAGCACCTCATCACTGACTGTTTTGTATTTTATCAAACTGACTATCTGCACTTTTACTGGAGGTTCAATCAACAAATTGTTTGGAATTTGTTCAATGGCGTCTTGCACACTGGACTGCACATTTTGAGGATCCGTTACTTGTAATTCAACGGTGTCAAATACTGTCGATAAAGATTCTAATACAGAGTCTTCCATCGCTGTGAGTTTGATTTTATAACTCAAAATAAAAATATAAATTAAAAAAATGAAGTTGCTTCCATTTTTGTTAACACTATAAAATCTGAAATAAAAAATCATTTAACATTTGTACCACGTGGAACTAATTGTAATTCCTCTTTTACAAAGGCTCTTTGCGGTGCTGGTTCTCTCAAGTAATATATAGGTGGATTTGTCTCTACTACTCTCTTGATTTCATGAATGTCAATACTCCAGATTGGATCCGTTGCACGCTTCCTGCTATCACCCTCAGCTTCACCGGGTGCATATAAATATCTGACTTTCTGATTGAAAGGTAGTAATGCCACTGGTGTTGTTGACTTTGGAGCCACAGGTATTGTTTTCTGTTTGATTGCATCAACTGGTCTTAACCCTGTAGCTTTAAATACCTCCAGATTCATTGCTCTAAGTACTGATGGTAATCTTTTGACCCATTCAGTGTTACGCAATTTACTTTCTGTGTCCAAAAATTCCTGATGGTACTGATATGAAAACAGTTTTTCTGCCAACTGTTTGTTAAAGCTCTCAACAATAGCCTGTGACCTGTGGTTTCCTGGAATACCTCTCTTCACTGTAACATGATGTTTTAACAGAAGCTGGTTGACAGCTCCTTTAAACTCCTTACCATCATCGCACTGAATCATTCTGGGATACTTTAGTGGTCCACGTCTGTAAATTTCTTGCAGGGCAACAGCTGTAGCTATAGCACTTTTCTCTGTCAACGGTTCAGCATCTTTGTATCTTGTTGCAACATCAACTACAGTCAGTGCATACTTATATTTCTTCCTTCTGACTGTGTCGTGCGGTAAATACAGCAGGTCTATTTGATGAGTGTCATTCGGTTTAATGTTAACAAAGTGTGGTCGTGTAATTTTTCTTGGTGCAGGTAAATAGATCTGCCAAACTGCCTGCTTTGACAACCATTTCTTTGCTGTATCTTGAGAAACACCTGCTGCGTCACTGAGCTTGTCAATAGCAGTTCTTCCTTTCCAGTAACCTTTTGGGGAATAATATATTTTAGATAACAAAGCATCACTCATGGTTTTTTAAATGACAGAATATTAAGATTTGACAGCACGCGCAATAAAGTAAACAACAGCCATACCAATAACAATGAAAACAATCTCGCCCACCTTCTGCTCTTCTGAAGGCTGATAAAAGTCACCCAGTTTTGGAGGAGCACTTGTCTTCATTTTCTTTCCAGTTACAAGATAGTATTCTTGAATGGCTGCATCAACATTGGCAAAGGTTTTGTTTGCATGTCCTTGCTGCCTGAGTTTATCATTCATAAAGTCTAACTGCGCAATTCGTTTCTTCTCGTATTCATCCTGTGCTTTCGCCAGTTGTTCCATGGCTTTGTTGTGCCTTTCCCTCTCTTCACCATTTTGCAGTTTAGAAAACAAATAGTTGCTGCCAGAAAATGCAAGCGCATTTACAATCGCACCTCCCACCATCATAACCAAGCTAGCCATTTTATTGTCTTACATGTTTATATTTTCTGGAATAATTCCTTGCTTCACCAGGAAGTCTTTTGTTGCAAAGGAAGCTGTCACAACACCAATTAGTTTAGCACCGTCTTCGAAGTCTAACTTTCCCAAGTCGGCTGGTTTCATTCTGAGGAGACTTTTACCCAGCATTGTGTAACCTACACTCAAGCCTCCAATCACTGCAGCGTGATAAACTAGATTAACTATTGTCTTTTCAGAACTCATTTTTATGTTATCAAAATTAAAATATTAAAATTATTCCATATGAAATGAATCCACTGCAGGTACTACTGTGGGCTTTGTTATTGTTTGTACTGCTTTGTTTGTTGGTTTTGGTGTTTCTGATTTTGGTGTTTCTGATTTTGGTCTTTCTGACACTTTATATTTGCCTTGCCAAAGTTTGTAAAGCAAGTATCCACCTCCTCCAACAACAGCTGCTACAGCTACTTTTCTGTATGATAGAAATGAAGATTTTAATTCTTGATCAGTTTGTGTGACCTTAGTCACTTCAGGAATGTTTGGTGTCTGCTCAACTTCAGACATAATGTTCTGCTTTGCCTTTTGATTTAACTTTTTTTGTCTGTTCCATTCGGCTAGTTTTTTTCCTGCTTCTACTCTACCAGGTTTCTTTGTCACTGTGTTCACTTCTGGTATTTTCGTCTGCTCCACTGTCTGCTTCAACTGATCCGTCATCTTTTTTATTCTGAAAATTAATGTGTTTGAAAGTAATTAATCCAGCAACAAATGGTACTAATAAAGCACCAAATCGATAATACAGGCCACAGGCAAGAGATTCGAGGGACTTGGAAACAACAGGGTCATGAGTTAGATCATGTGTTAAGTCTTCCTCCGAGTCGAGAGGTGTAAAATGTCCAAAAATCTTTGTGTACAAACCTATAACAGTCTGTCCAATACTTCTAACCATCTTAGAACCAAGCACTGATTCATACCGTCCATGATACTTTTCTATATCTTCTGAGGAAAGATGTTGTACTTCTTCCACAGTTAACTGCTGCCCAAGGTAGTGTTTTGTTTTTCCACAAACAGCAAGTGAATACAATCTTTCTTTTTTATCAGGTATAGTCCTACTGTCACAGATTTCAATATCTGTAGCAGTCTGCATCAGCAATTCATCACAGTTCATTTTATTTTGATGCAGAATAAAATTAAAATCTAGTAATTAAACTTGAGTAAGAACTTAGGTAGGAACTTAACAAGAACTTAGGTAGGAACTTGAGTAAGAACTTAGGTAGGAACTTAACAAGAACTTGAGTAAGAACTTAGTAAGAACTTGTGTAAGAACTTGGGTAAGAACTTAGTAAGAACTTGACAAGGACTTGTGTAAGAACTTGAGTAAGAACTTGACAAGAACTTAGCAAGGATTTCTACAAACATACATACTGAACTGGTTGATCAGTTTTTAAAACCAGTTTCGAGTGCTTAGAAGATTTCAGATTATTCTTTATTCTTTCTCTCTCATGTTTGTTTTCAATGACATCATTTTCTCGAAGACACTCTTCAAAACTGTCACGGTCCTTTGAATAGAACAATGTTATTGTTTTGAGTTGCTCTCTAAAGTCTTTCAGAACTGCATTGTATTTTTGTGTTAATATCCAAACTGATATTAATGCATGTCGTCCACTGAATGCAAGCTTTGCTAGTGCACTTTTCTTTCTAACAATGTCACGTTCTGCTGCACAGTCATCAATAATAAACAGTGTTGGCGTGTTCTGAAAAAGATCGAAATAATGCTCCAAGCAAACATTTAGACGATCAGAAGGATTTACAATAAATATATTTTGATCAGACCATATGAATTTTCTCTCCTTGTATGTTCTGTTATGCTTTATGGTTGGACAGAATATGACTATGTGTTCAAAGTGATTTATGTAAACAGTCTGTAATAAATCCAAAACATATCTTGTTTTGCCGCAACCTGTTGCCCCACAAATCAAAGAACAGTGTGGATCTTTTGGAAGAAAATCTAGATACTTCATTTTAACACGTTCAATAAACAATATCCTGTAATCTGCTTTCAGAGATGTTTAACTGCGCATCTGACACAACAAACACGTAGATCTTAACTGATTTACTACTACTCCCTACTTCCTTTTCAATTTGTATTGTGATTCCTTCTGATCCGTTTTCAATTCGCCTTCCACTTCCATGCAGTTTGTTGTCGTCAGTTGTTCTGAGATCCAGCCATAACGCATATTTATTTGTCAAGAAATCTTCTACGCCAACACCGTGTAAATGTAGATCTTTAGCCACAAGATCAGATGTTGGGTCTTTCAATCTTCCTCCAGTAAAGTACTTTCTTGCTTCATCATAGTGTTGGTATGGCAGCATGCCAGATGCAAATATTTGGTTTGGCTGCCCTTCAATTGTGCAATATACTCTATTGATTAGTGGATTGTAAAACTTTTCTATTTGCCTTTCATATGAATCTTTTGGTTCCTCAAACAACATAAGTATTCCCTTCATTGACCTAGCTGGTGTATTCAAGTTAATGTTCCAGATTGGATCAGCCTGGCTTTTTGAAAGTGTACTGTGATTCAACACTCTTTCATAATAGATAGGCAGCTTAGAACTGTACTGATTTTCTATAAGTCTAGCCAGTTCAGGATGGTTTACAACATCAAACTCTAAAGAAATTCCAGACACCTTATACTTTGCTTCCGGGTCTTGTGAAAGCATAACACGATCATAACTATTGAAAGTCAGGTCGTATGACAGCCTGTCACGCAATGCTCCTTGATAGAAGGGAGGATGTGAATTTATGAGTTCAAAGTCAAGTGGAATACAAAATTTGTTTCCAAAAGCAACATTGACAGCGTTATCTTTTTTGTTGTCAGCTTTATCTCCTGCTCCTATTCTAACTTTTATCCCATTGTCTGACTGAATCCCTTGAAACACTCTGTTTTTCTTTTCACTGTCAGTCAACCAATTATCTGCATAAACTAAAAATACATCTGCATTATTCAATGACATCACTTCCCGCCCTTCCAGTTTGACAGTAATCTTCCTCACAATTGCTCTTCCTACATTATAAGCCAAAGTCCTATTTTCATCTGAGCCAGATTCTAATTCTAATTTGAATGATAGTCTTACAGTGCCTGGTACAATAACATCGTTCTTACCTAGATTAGGAAACCTAACAGTAAGTATTTCATTCTGATCAATAGTAGAAGGATTATTTGTAACTATAACTGTTTGCCTTATTCCTTTTACCCCGAGAGGCTCTTTCAGCCTTCTGTAAGGATCAAGAACAGAACCGAACGATTGTGCCATCTTTTTTTATTTTCAAAATAAAAAATAAGTTACAAATGGCAGAAGGTGGATTTGAAGATTTATTTGAGCCAGCGGACGACATGAGCGAAGCAATCCCTTTGGTTCCCTACCATCATTCACTGCATTATGAGGTGGCACGACATGAACTTCTGGAAGGTAAAGTTAGAGATTTCTACAAAAGTTTAGGAGAAGAACCTGATGTTTTAGATCCAAACCAGTTCAAAATGGAAGCAAATCATTTATATACAACTAGCGATAAAGGAGAAAAAGTCCAACTTACATATAAATCTAATCCTGCTAAGTTTCTATCAAAAGTTTCACTAAAACAAAAACTTACTGCTAATCGACTTAGGCAATTAGATATTGTGCCTAGCACACGGTCATCATCTTCCCATGTTGTTTCCTTACTTCAACAAGCAGAACTAGGACTACCAACTGCTACTCAAATAGAATCTGTTCCATTGCAAGATCTTAATAAACTTGCAGATGAGGCTGATCAACTTATACAAGAGATAGAGACTTCTTTTTCTGAGGAAACTTCACTGAAGACTCCACATGAACTATTACCTATGAGAGAAATAGAAGCCCTTAATCAATCACTACAAACCATCAGAGGTGAAATAGCAAATAATCTGTCAAAACTAGGTCAGCTGGATGAAGATATAAACAAAGAGAAACAAAAACTTGCTGATGCTGATGATTTGAACCTAGAACAAGAAGTAAAAAACAGAATTTCTAAGCGTTTAAAAGATTTGCAGGAGGAGAAAGCCATAAGGTTAGAAGTTCTAAGTAACAATAGAGAACAACTGAGAACACAGGTCAGCAGAATAAAAAATACAATTCAAAGAATCCTTTACGAAGACACAACTCTTGCTGAAAGAATTAGAACGCTTTTCAGAGAGCAGGGAATCACAATAGCTAGTATACTAACTGCGTTAGGATTTGCAATAAGCACATTAGTGTTAACACTCACAGGTGGCACTGTCACACCTCCACCTCCACCTTCACCTTCACCTCCATCTGATCCGGGATGGGTAAAGAAACAACTCAAACACATTGCAGAACTATTAAAGAAACTAGCAGCAAAAGCTTTGGATGCACTTCCAGGAATCATTGGTTCAATTGTTAGCTGGCTGTTATCTTTTGCAGGTAAAGTTGTTGGTTTCATGGCTGAACATCTCTGGACTCTAATAGTTTTAATTGCAGGTGTTCTGCTAACGAGAATAAAGCAAAAGTAAGCCTACACCCACTCCACCAATTACTAGAGCAGTCTTCTGCGATTCATGATCATCACTAATACTAACAGCTTGATCATCACTAGTGACAGAATGATCTTCACCTGCAGCGTGATCTTCACTTGTCACGCTTTGTTTCTGTTCATTGTGATATGGCTGTAACATCGTTCTGATTTCTGAATTCAGTTCTTCACCCTTTCCAAGCGGCTGGGTGTCACTAGCAATAATGATTTCATTGTTATAATTTGTTATTGTTCCAATCTGCAGCTGGAGATCAGAAGGTAACATGTAAAGGCCGTTACCAACAGCAAAGTCAACTTTTGATCTTGCATAACGGAGAGAGTCTTGATACCTTTTGATGCTGGAAGGCAGATCAACTGCAGAGTTTATGACATCTTCTAAATTTGATAACAACTGTTTCTGTGCACCAAACCCTGTGCTTGTTCTCATTATGTTTGATCGTGTCTGTGCCTGCGAGCCTAGCAAGCACCACGCATATGTTCGGATAGATTCATTGATCCTTTCAACACCTGATCCAGTGAAACCTTTGCCGGTGTCTAATATAAAAGTAGTCCATGCATTGTGGTGCTGTTGTTCTATTGATCCTAACTGTACCTGCACATTTGAAGAAAAAGATGTATGACCTGGCCAGTAATCAAAATTATACCTCCTGTGGACACCCCATAAATATAGTGTTCCCATGCCATGGTTTTTGTCTTGCTTTTGCCTAAAGTCGGTCTTAAAATCTATATTGAATTCATTGCAGAGACGCTCATACACTTTCATGTTTATCCTATTGTTGAATGGGTTCCAGCTCTTTTCATGCGGCATTGGTGCCTGAAGTTCAGACAAGATTCTCCTGCACTGATAGTAAACGTGAAATGTGTACACACACTTTGTCAGTAAGTTTGAATTATTCATGTGGTCTGCATAGGACACTCCACATCCTGTGGTTGCACAGAATATTGCAAAGTTTAACTGATTCTGATAGAACTGCATTGGGTGAGAGTTCCACATCTTTGGAACACTGTCATTTTTGATTGGGGGATTTAGGTAAGAATGGAATGGGTCAGGCACTTTAACGCGAATGGATTCTGTTTCTGTTACAGCAAAGTCCAACTCATGGAAAGAAATAGTCTTTGGATTGTAATATGGTCCAGTTTTGTATTTAACGTCTTTGTTGAATTTATACTGAATCATTTTTGTTGTTGAATAAAAAATGTTTATCACACTAACAAATGTGAAGACTAGTGTGCCAGTTAAACTTGCAACCCCTATCAACAATCAAAATGGAGGAATGAAAGTTGCACTGCATGAAATTATGTACAAGGTTACTTGGTATAATATCAGTAAAAAAAAGAATAACAACTGGGTTAGAATTAATGGTAAAACACATTCTGTAGAAGATGGTTACTATGACTTCTGCACTTTAGAGAAAGAATTGTTTGCTCCAGTA
>NC_090253.1:55937294-55957294 GCF_037325665.1 Littorina saxatilis | reverse complement strand
GTGTTTTGATTGACAGACACTGCAATGACCCGACACACGAGGTCAGTATTAACCTCCTTTCACAAGGTGGCTTCGCTTACCGTCACAAGAATGGGTATAAAGGATTGAATCTTTTAGTTCATTAGAAACACGCGAGTGCCAAGACTACTATAATCACGTCACGCGGGTCCGAGATTACCGAGACTATCTACGTCAGAAAGATGTACGTCATTTCTTTCAGCCACAATTCGTTTTTATTGCAGACTTCGATAGAAAAGAAAAGGCCGTTGAGATCAACAGACCAGGCAAGATTCGAGGAGCTCCAGATTCTCGCGCAGAACTAGACGTTACTAACGCCGCAGAAGAAGGAAGTCGTTATCCCAGAGGGAGAACCCGTTTCGCTGTCTGGAGGGGAGGTAACTAGTCTGTTAGTTAGTCGTTATCCCAGAGGGAGAACCCGTTTCGCTGTCTTGAGAGGTAACTAGTCTGTTAGTTAGTCGTTATCCCAGAGGGAGAACCCGTTTCGCTGTCTTGAGAGGTAACCAGGGCCGGACCAAATGAGTTGTGAGGGGGGGGGGGGGGGGGTTCCTCCTTTTTTGGGGGGGGCAAATCAGCGAAGTGGCGAAGCCACAAGCGCGCGCCTGCAAAGCAGGCGCGCGAACTAGGGGGGTCCGGGGGCATGCTCCCCCGGAAAATTTTTGAAAAACGGTTAAAATCTGTGCAATCTGGTGCATTCTGGGCCTTGTTTTGAGGGTTAAGAGCAGCATTGTTTTGGTGCTAAAACTAGTAAAAAAAACCAACACTCAAAGCAAGGTACATGCTTTTTCCAGGGGTGGGGTTCCGGAACCCCTGGAACCCCCCCCCCCCCCTGGGTCCGGCCCTGGTAACTAGTCTGTTAGTTAGTCGTTATCCCAGAGGGAGAACCCGTTTCGCTGTCTTGAGAGGTAACTAGTCGTTATCCCAGAGGGAGAACCCGTTTCGCTGTCTTGAGAGGTAACTAGTCTGTTAGTTAGTCGTTATCCCAGAGGGAGAACCCGTTTCGCTGTCTTGAGAGGTAACGAGTCTGTTAGTTAGTCGTTATCCCAGAGGGAGAACCCGTTTCGCTGCCTTGAGAGGTAACTTGGCTGTTAGTTAGTCGTTATCCCAGAGGGAGAACCCGTTTCGCTGTCTTGAGAGGTAACTAGTCTGTTAGTTAGTCGTTATCCCAGAGGGAGAACCCGTTTCGCTGTCTTGAGAGGTAACGAGTCTGTTAGTTAGTCGTTATCCAAGAGGGAGAACCCGTTTCGCTGTCTTGAGAGGTAACTAGTCTGTTAGTTAGTCGTTATCCAAGAGGGAGAACCCGTTTCGCTGTCTTGAGAGGTAACTAGTCTGTTAGTTAGTCGTTATCCAAGAGGGAGAACCCGTTTCGCTGTCTTGATAGGTAACTAGTCTGTTAGTTAGTCGTTATCCAAGACGGAGAACCCGTTTCGCTGTCTTGATAAGTAACTAGTCTGTTAGTTAGTCGTTATCCAAGAGGGAGAACCCGTTTCGCTGTCTTGAGAGGTAACTAGTCTGTTAGTTAGTCGTTATCCAAGAGGGAGAACCCGTTTCGCTGTCTTGAGAGGTAACTAGTCTGTTAGTTAGTCGTTATCCCAGAGGGAGAACCCGTTTCGCTGTCTTGAGAGGTTCGTGCACGGGAAGACGAACAAGCAAGATAACCGACAGAGCTACGTTTTTGGAAGCGTCATTTTTACGTCATCGTCGTCATGGATTTCATCGTCATCATGGATTCCATCATCATGATTACTGTAGACATAGTTCATCACCAATAGTCGGGAGTCGTCTCTGCAGACTGTGATCGTCCACTGTAAATGGATCCTTCTTCGTTATAATAAGGAAGTACATTTTTATATCTGTTTCATTACCTCCAAGTAACCAAAGAACTTTCATCGTCGTCATTTGGAATTGTATGATAATGAGCCACGTTTCCGGAGAATAATATTGATGTCAAAATCAATGAACAATAACCATATGGTGTTGTGAAGTGAAGAACTGAATCTAAGATATATTATTAATGCATGACCTGAGTCAACCTTGTGTAAGGTCGAGGAGCAATTAAAAGAAATTATAATTCATGCTGTTGATTTATGTCCTAAATTGCCTTGGACAATATCAGCCGATAGCTGAATCGTAATCGAAAGTCAAATATGGGATTTTAGTATTAGAAAAGAAAAATCCGTATAACAATCAGGACAAAGGCTACTACTGGGTATGGTGCCAGACGACTGTTTTATGCAGGGAGAGAGAGAGAGGGAGAGGGAGAGAGGGAGATTGTTTGTTTGTTTGCTTAACGCCCAGCCGATCACGAAGGTGCGGTGCTGCTTTGACATATAACGTGCGCCACACACAAGACAGCACAGGCTTTATGTCGCACCCAGTCACATTATTCTGACACCGGACCAACCAGTCCTAGCACTAACCCCATAATACCAGACGCCAGGCGGAGCAGCCACTAGATTGCCAATGTTAAAGTCTTAGGTATGACCCGGCCGGGGTTCGAACCCATGACCTCCTGATCACAGGGCGGACACCTTACCACTAGGCCAACTGTGCCGGTGAGAGGGAGAGCGGGGGAGAGAGAGAGAGAGAGAGAGGAGAGAGAGAGAGAGAGAGAGAGAGAGAGAGAGATAGAGGGGGGGAGAGAGAGAGAGAGAGAGGAGAGAGAGAGGGAGAGATGGAGAGAGGGAGACAAACAGACAGACAGACAGACAGACATACTACAGACGGACAGTCAGACAGACAGGCAGACAGACAGACAGACAGACAGAGAGAGACAGAGACAGATGGAGAGGGGAATAGAGCAAGAGACAGAGACAGAGGGTACAGACTGTCAGACAGCAAGCCAGACAGGCAGATCAACAGTGAGCTAGGAACAGCGAGACATTTCAGTAAATTTGTAAATGTCCTGGTTTTGTAAATTTCTAAATTCCAGATAAGAAAATTCTAGGACATTTGTACATTTCCTGAAATCAGCCATGCCGGTTTTGTGTGAATTTACTGAACAGGTGAATCCGTTTAAGTAAAATTGTCAAATTCTTCACATGTTTAAAACATTTGTCAATTTCCATGATTTTGCAATTTTAATAAAAAAAAATTACCATAAGGAACAGAAAAAAAAAGATTTTAGTATGATCTGAACTGAGGACCTTCATCTTTAGGGTCCGACATGCTACCACCCGGCTATGACAGCTCCACGAAAAAGCTCAGTGAAAATAAATTATATGAACAGTTTGTGGTTCTCAGCTCAAAAATGCTCATGTGAAAACAGCTCACACCTGAACTGCAAAGGCTTATGATCTGTAAAGCCAGTCAAACGCGATGGCAGCCACAAATACAGACTGTGCGGAACTGACGTTCACCAGAGAACTTTTTAGGCAACGTAAGGACAGTGAGACATGAAGTTTGATTCACAAGTCGGAATACAACACGATTCTAGACGGCGATGTCAAGAGTGCAGCCATTAACAGCTCAACAAAACAATCAAGGGGATTACTGTAACAAGGCGAAGTGAGTCGATCGCCCGCTGTCTGTCTGTCTGTATGTCTATGTCTCGCTGTCTCTATGTCACTGTTGATCTGTCTGCCTGCCTGTCTGGCTTGATGTCTGACTTTCTGTATCCTCTGTCTCTCTCGCTGTCTCTTTTTTTCCCGAAGGGAGTATTCGTTTTTCACAAATCACTGCAAGAATCCAACCAACTTCTGCACGCCTCCTTTTCATTTCTTTTGGATGCTTTTATCCACACTTATGGTTGCGCAAAACACACGCAGAACACAGTGCTGGAAAATCACACTGATTGGTATTCCAAAAGATCTTGGATGACGAGAGCTCAATTGCGTCATGATCAAGCACAGACTAGTACTCTAGAACCTGAATAATTCGTGCCTGAACCTGAATAATCCGTGTACACAGGATGTACACATCTATGCTCTCAGGCGAAAATAGTGTTACGTGGTTTAGTCGTCACCATGCTAGCTGGTTCCGACAATCAATGTAAAAGGCAATACATACATTACTGACTAATACGTTATCGCCTCGTGGGCTAAAAATAAACGAAATGAATGATCCATTCTGAATGAGAAAAAAAGATTGAAAGTATAAAAGGTTGTTGCATCTTGGAAGGAATCTTGTATGGAATTGTATGCAGGGGAAACAAAAATCGTGCATTGGATTATAATTCTGTAGTGAAAAGGAATTTTTGTTTTTACATATAGTTTACTTCCGAGTTTAAACCCGAAACACATCGAACAAAATGAGCGATACAGCTGAACAAATATAACTGTTTACCTTGCTAACACACCCCCACCCCCCATCCGAGTACACCTGGCCAGGCTTTAAACTGCCTGAAAGAGAAGAGCGAATTTTTGTTTGTTTGTTTGTTTGTTTGCTTAACGCCCAGCCGACCACGAAGGGCCATATCAGGGCGGTGCTGCTTTGACATATAACGTGCGCCACACACAAGACAGAAGTCGCAGCACAGGCTTCATGTCTCACCCAGTCACATTATTCTGACACCGGACCAACCAGTCCTAGCACTAACCCCATAATGCCAGACGCCAGGCGGAGCAGCCACTAGATTGCCAATTTTAAAGTCTTAGGTATGACCCGGCCGGGGTTCGAACCCACGACCTCCCGATCACGGGGCGGACGCCTTACCACTAGGCCAACCGTGCCGGTAGAAGAGCGAATGAGAGTCTTCATTGGACTGTAGGCTTACAGACCAAAGGACATGCTTTGTCTCATGACCGACAATTTCATGAACCCAGATGCTGATTTTGACACAACTCAACGTGTTAATCACTAGATACCGTTATCATTTCACACAGACAGGAGTGATTATCTACAAGTCGGTCTTGTGCAAATGTTCTCTAATTGAAACACGGTCATAAAATGGAAAATAAAAGGTGTACGGACAAGGTCTTGTCAGATAGAGCCAGTGAGTCTGCGCCGGCATGAAGTCTAACGAGGCATATCGGTAACAGGCAGATGAGCCCTCATCGTGTGTACATGGTGGTCGATTTCCCAATAGAGTGGATTGTCGCAGCAGTGCTTTTTGATGACAGACCCTGTCCTTGCATCTCATGCTAAACTTGCAACTGTTCAATCGATGCTTTCTTGTATGATTTTCACAGATAAATGAAAGAAAAACTGGGAGGGGGGGGGGGGGGGGGGGCGGGGAGAGAGAGAGAGAGAGAACAAGATGTCCGTGACAAAAATCGTAAACCAAATGATATCTAGTAAATAGAGAAATGAATTCTCCCGCTCTGGCAAACTCATTCGTCCACTCCATGCAGCAAACTAACTAATCATGAAGCCAGCTACACCAGTACGTAGGCCCTATCATTCAACAATACAACGAGGAAACCCGCTTATAAGTAGCGAGGGACAACCTTAAAAATACGATGCAAGATAAGAAAAACTATTTAACATTCTAAGGTAAGTTCAAAATAGTAGGATCAGGATTTCTGAGGCAATCTTGGAATAATTATCGAGGATCTGGTTGATGCCATCACAAGTATACATGTCATATGTTTAAAAATATAGGTAAATGTTGATACATATTATTGGAAAGAGCTTTCTTATCAGAAGCGCTGCATTTGTGAAGAGTTTCTTGGTATAGATTTCTAAAAAAGAAAGTCACTAACCAGGAGAACAGTGTTAGTGTTCAAACAAGTTTTAATGGAAGGGCGCTGGTTCTGTACGACGCTTAATTATTTATCGAGACAGGTGTGACTACGAGCTTTCCAAATCTCTTCGTATTCCAATCAGTGAGTTCCAGTACTGTATGTTCTGCGGGCGTTTTGACTGACCTGACGCGTTGAGAAAAGCATCTGATTGTATTGCTGCGAAACAGCTTAATACGAAAAGAAAAGCATGCAGAAGTATGTTTGGGTCTTTCAAGAATTTGTGCACAGCGAATTCTCCCTTTCAAGTAAAAGGGTTTGTCTGCTTTTTTCTGCTGTGAAGGCAAGGAGATTTTAAATTACCAGTCGCATTTGACAAGCTTTTTACATTTAGTCAACTTTTGACTAAATGTTTTAACATAGAGGGGGAATCGAGATGAGGGTCGTGGTGTATGTGTTTGTGTGTGTGTGTGTGTGTGTGTGTGTGTGTGTGTCTGTGTGTGTGTGTGTGTGTGTGTGTGTGTGTGTGTGTGTGTGTGTGTGTGTGTGCGTGTGTGTGTGTGTGTTTGTAGAGCTATTCAGGGAAAACAACTCGACCGATCTTCATGAAACTTCACAGGAGAGTTCCTGAGTATGATATCCCCAGACGTTTTTCCATTTTTTGGATAAATGTCTTTGATGACGTCATATCCGGCTTTTTGTAAACGTTGAGGTGGTACTTGTCACGCTCTCATTTTTCAACCAAATTGGTTGATATTTTGGTCAAGTAATCTTCGACGAAGGCCGGACTTTGGTATTGCATTTCAGCTTGGAGGCTTACACATTAATTAATTACCGCGCTATTCTGGCTTGTCAATTTCACTACGTTTTGCACGTGGAAAGTGAGCGATTTCCTTCTCGCGGGGATTGACGAAGCTGTATTGTTTTAGTGAAAAAATGCAGTGCGTTCAGTTTCATTCTGTGAGTTCGACAGCTTGACTAAATGTAGTAATGTCGCTTTACGCGACTTGTTTATTTGTTTAAGTAATATGTTGCACTTTTTTCACAAGCAAATATATCAACATATACGACCTCTCCATTCCTAAATTAAAAGCACTTCTGTCAGAAACCCTTTGTCAGAATTGTACCCTGAAGAGAGGAATACACCTATCTTGCATAGAAAACATGGCGAAATGTAGGTTACTCACACAAGATAAAGGAAAATACATGCACCATAAACATCTATAGTCACACCAAACCACCCACACACACCCACACACACCCACATACTCACTATCACATCACTGTCATAGCTTACAAAAAGCAGTTGTAAACACTCACAAAATGGTCTCATTATTTATTGCAATCATACGTGAGAATTCCTGACATTATTCAAAAATACACAAATATCCTTTCCTTTTCACTTTACAAAATAACAATGAGCGTGATCGTCATGGTGGACAAATACCACATGAAATGAGATATGATAAATGCCCCTCTTCCCCTCCTTTGCACAAAAAAAAATGAAAAGAGAGAAAAGAGAAAAAAAGAAAGAAAAGAAAGAAAAAAAAGCGGACGAATCAAAAGGACATTAGTAGTGACAACTGAGCTCTTTTCAAAGAGAGTACGTGCCTATAATGTGCTAAAAAGCAGGTCCGATGGCCAAGATTGGAAACGAAGATAACGTTGGATGCTCAGGTTAAAAATGATTCAGGTATTTAAGGAGAGAGAAAAAACCTTGAAACTACATATAAAAAAAACACACACAAAAAACACACAAAACAAAACAAAACAAAACACAAGAAAAGAAACGAGTAAAAAAAAAATGTTGAAGCTATCACTTGTTCGCCATGTTTTGCTATCGGAATGTGTATTGTTTATCATTTCAAGAACGTGTCCATAAGCAGTCTGCTTGTTAACGTTCTTAATGTTGTTATTGTTTGAAACGTGTGTATGAGAAATTGAATAAAACACGCTTAAACAAAAAACAAACAAAAAATCAGCATACTTAACACTAATCGTCTCTCTGGAGAAAGCAAACAGACAAAAAACATGGATCAACCTCAACAAATTGTATGTCGTCACTTATAGTAACACGATACTATGGATTATAAATAGCAGGGTGCAAGCGTACGTCAGGCAGAGAAAACCTGCTGTGAATAGACGCATTGACATAAAAAGTTAAAAAAAAAAAAAAGTTAAATTCAAAGAAACAAAATCTGGCATGTACAATTGTGTCCCATCTGCGTAGGCGCGTAGTGACTGTAGTTGAAGAAAAAATGCGTTGACAAAAACTGACGCAAAGGACTCTCGCTTCCCTTCTCTCCCCCTCCCTCCCCCTCCCTCCCACTCCACCCCTCTCCCCCCTCTCTTCCCTATGCTTGGCGCTGGTGGACAATATTCACTTTTTTGGCCAAAAACGCAAGTTTTGGCCAAAAAAGACAAAGATTTGGAAAAAACACCCACACATTAATTTGGCCAAATAAAATAGATTTGGCTATAACTTTTTTTGGGGCAAAACTTTCTATGTAAAAGTTTTGGCCAAAACTGTTATTGTTAGCTGAAACGGGAGATTTGGTCAAACTTCTGCCATCAAAAGGTTTGGCAAAAAAAAGTCTTTTTTTGGCCAAATCTTTTGTATTTGCTGGCGCTGGTGGACAATATTCACTTTTTTGGCCAAAAACGAAAGTATAGTTTTGGCCAAAAAACATTGTTTTGGCCAAATGTTTTATTTGGGCAAATCTTTCTGTGTAAAAGTTTTGGCCAAAAAAAGATTTGGCAACAAAAAAAAGATTTGGCCAAATCTGTACTTTTTTTGGCTAAATCCTTTTTTGGCCAAATCTTTTTTTGGTTTAAACATAAGTTTATTTTTAACAAGGGTTACAATCATGACATGTATACAAAGTTCACAGAAACAGCAACAAGCTAGAAGCTTATAGTGGTGTTCCTGCATGACAGTACAACATAAGGCGGTAACGGGTGAAAAATTTGTCTCAATAAACCAAATCTATTAATAACGTAATGAACGTTGCATAATGATTATAAAGAAAGACAGTAAAGGAAGGAAGGAGGGAAAGAAGATGAATAAAAGAAGAGGGATGGGTAGGAGATGTGCAGAAGTTAAAGTTGTTGTCCGGCTTGTAGAGCATTTATTCTGACTTGCCCAAAGCGGCCTGAACGTTCAATGAACGAGTGTACGGTGGAAAAAAATTTCCTGTTCAAATCTAAAGAATACTGTCTGTCTCCGTTTAAAAGGTGGGGGAGGTGAATTGTGTGATTAGGGAGGGAGTTTCTTGACGTGCTTCGCGATAATTTGGACAATCGAATATGAAGTGTTGTACGGATTCGGACGGGAATCCACAGTCACAAGATGCATCTGTAGCAACGTGACGTCTCACTAGATCGTTATTGAGATCACATATATAACCTGAGCTTACAGTGAATTATTTGTGACATGCGATCTCCAGAATAAAAATAACACGGCGGACTTAAATCGTTTTTTGACAAAAAGTGCTTAAATTCACTTAGGGAATCACTAAGTTTTATATAGTCTGGTAAAGAATTCCAGAGTTGTGTAGTAGATGGGAGAAATGAGTTTCTATATAATTCAGTTTTAAACGATGGAGCTTTCCTGTCTAAAGGTCTGCGCCGGTGATATGGGTCTTTTTTTGGCCAAAACTTTGCTTTTTTTGGCCAAAACTGGCGTTTTTGGGCCCAAACTATACTTTTTTGGCCACAACTATACTTTTTTGGCCAAAACTTTGCTTTTTTGGCCAAAACTGGCGTTTTTGGCAAAAAAATGAATATTGTCCATCAGCGCCAAGGTGTACTCAAAGATTTGGCCCAAAAATCTAAAACATTTGGCCAAAAAAGTGAATATTGTCCACCAGCGCCAAGCATACTTCCCCCCCCCCCTCCTGTCGCCGCCCCTAGCTCCGACTGAGCAGCCTTGTATTGGCACAGAGAAAAACCCACTTGCGCGTTTAAATTGTGTTCACCGCCCACTGCGCTGGCGTGTGCAGGGCATTGTGGAAGATAAAAGGTTCTTGAGGTTATATATCCTTTTATGTCCGAGGATGTTTGTATCAAATACAATTTGACAAACTCATTCTCTCGTAAACAAGCAGCGGGGTACCTCAAGGCTATTTTTTTGTATTATAGTATTATACTGTTCTTTTATTAGGCTAATGTAGAACTTCCGGGACAACAACAGAGGGCGCGTAAGGAAATAGGAGAGATTTATAAGTGTCCTGTCTCATGTCTCCACACTCTGACATACAGGTAAGTGTCACCCAATGAACAGACGTTTTTCATTTCTTTAATTCGTCTATTCGTTACAACCGTTAGTACCCAACATTGGTACTTGATCGTTATGGTGAAATTCTGAAAAAAACAAACAAAAACCATACTCAGAACATTTGTGAAACAAAATACTTTTCCAACTCAAGGGAAGTAATCAAAATCACACTCACTAAACCACCTTGAAGTGGAGTACATCAAAAATGAAATGAACAAATATCCAAAAAATAGAACAGTGTACGATTTCCAACAATTGAGAGGTTTTAGGCAGTAACTTTTCTGCAAACTCTTGTTAGAGCGTCTTTGCTATTAAATAAACTTTTCTCAACAAAAAAGAGATAGATCTACAAACAGTACAATGATGTCAAACTGTCCACAGTCAGTCGCTGACGTAACCACAACCAAACTGGCATTTCGAGTCGCGAAATCTAAATACAAATGAAAGGCATCAAAACCAACCTAAATCAAAGTCTTGGTCATATAAAACCTAGAATATAATAATACTGAGTTGTTATCCTCATATATTTTATAAAGAATAAGATTGCTTACTTGTTGTGTTTTACGGGTTTTGCCGACAGAGCTAGGAACTAGCTGCTGCCCGGTTTGGCAGACGACACTTGCGAAAGCGAGGTCAGAACATTACAATTTGCGGATCG
Source organism: Littorina saxatilis (assembly GCF_037325665.1). Taxonomy (NCBI): domain Eukaryota; kingdom Metazoa; phylum Mollusca; class Gastropoda; order Littorinimorpha; family Littorinidae; genus Littorina; species Littorina saxatilis. The sequence continues at coordinate 55,946,721 of NC_090253.1, read as the reverse complement.
TAGCACAATAGGAACGAAACGAAAGTAAAGATAAATTCTGGTTACAGTACACTCCCCGTCTGATATTCAAATAATATCACTATAAAACAAATGAAAGAAAAAGCTTTTCGAACAGACATAAAAAATACCATCGTGTTTGTTGATTTAACACACTTCATCTCTAAATACTAACCAGTTTCTAATTTCTTTTCGCAAACAGGATATAAAGAGATTACCAACTTTCTGAAAATAAATCAGCACAATGTCACACATGGAACTGTCACGGTTGCAGTTTTACAAACGAACCAATTGAGTTATTGGTCGAACATATGTGACAGGTTGGTTATCTTTTATGATTCGAACTTCTACTGAACGCACCAAGGAGTCTGAGTTACTAGGGAATGCACGAACAATCAACCCAACAGGCCAATTATTTCGATGGGATCCAGAATCACATAGTAGCACAATGTCTCCTTCTTTAAAGTTTGTTTCAACATGTTGCCACTTTTGTCTCTCTTACAATGACTGAAGATATTCAGCTTTCCAGCGATTCCAGAAAATGTTGGAAAGAACCTGTACATGCTTCCACTGGGACTTGTACATTTCCTTCAAGTTCAAGTTACTCATCTCAAGTGGTATCTGTTCTTCTTCACCTTTCATTGTGAGCAGTATGGATGGAGTGAGAACAGACGGTGAATCTGGATCATGAGAAATTGCGGTGATAGGTCTTGAATTCACAATCGCACAAACTTCCGCCATCAAAGTACACAACACCTCATGAGTCAGCGGCCTACGACGTAAGTCAAGGAGCATCGAGTCCAAGATTTTTCTCACTACCCCTATCATTCTTTCCCAGGCACCACCCATGTGTGAAGCATGTGGAGGGTTAAACCTCCATCTGACGCCAACCTTGGCAAGATGTCTGCTCACAGGGCCATCTTCTTTGAGAAGCGCATGCAGTCCTAACTCCCTTGCAGCTCCCATGAAGTTGGTTCCTCGGTCTGAACGTATTTCTTTGACCGGTCCTCTCAAAGAGACAAACCTCCTAAGAGCGTTAATGAAAGAAGAGCTGCTCATGTCCTCTACAACTTCTATGTGTACTGCACGAATTGCCAAACAAGTGAAGACAACCGCCCATCGTTTAGAATTTGCGACTCCTCCTCTTGTTCTTCTTGTCTCCACCGACCAAGGACCAAACACATCTACACCCACATGAGAGAAGGGGGCAGTAGGGGTCACTCTGTCAGCTGGTAGGTTTGACATGAACTGCTGTCCTAGCTTTCCTCGTAGTCTTCGGCACAGAAAACAGCATTGTATTACAGAAGCTACAAGTCTTTTCGCACCCACAATCCAAAGACCGTGGGATCGAAGGGCACCCTCTGTAAAGTGTCGACCTTGATGTTTCACCTCTTCATGGTAATGCCGCACCAGTAAGGTTGACACATGATGACCTTTAGGAAGGATGACAGGATGAACATTGGGAAAGCCTGCCGTTTCTTTCGCCTCATGAATTCTTCCCCCAACTCTGAGTAGACCATCTTCATCCAAATAGGGGGAAAGGGAGATGATGGGACTCTTCTTTGATAGGTAAGAACCTTTCCGAAGACACTGTATTTCAGCAGCGAATGCGTCGTTTTGTACCGTTTGTAGAATGAATGTTTCAGTGTTCTTTTTGTTATCAACATCAAGAGCGTGTGAACACTGATGCCACCCTTGGCAGACATCTGTAGGGGCGCGAAAGCTTTGACAGATGTGTCTGAGTCGACTGAAGGTGTTCAGCAAAGCGTTCCAAGTCGAGAACTTCTCGAAACGAACGTGAACGGGGGAGAGATTGTCGTCGATCTCCGTTTTGCGAACGTTGGGCCTGATTTCTCTGTCTTCTTCAGGAGATATCAATGAGAAGGAGAGAAGTGGTTCTGGATGACGATGATCTGTCAACAACTCTTTCGGACCTTGTAACCAGACGTTTTGTTTTAGACTCAGGTCCGCGTCAGAACCTCTTGTCGCGACATCTGCAGGATTCATTTCTGAAGTAACATACTTCCACTGAGTGGGATCTGATACGTGTCTGATGCGTTCTACTCTGTTACTGACGTATGTGTGGAATCTGCGTTTCTCGTTGTTGATGTACCCGAGTACTACTTTACTGTCAGAGTAAAAAGTCACACTCTTCGGGTTCACACCAAGCTGCTCAGAGATTGATTGCCACACTTCGGTAGCGAGAACGGCACTGCACAACTCTAGACGTGGTATGGTATGTCCGCTTGACGGCGCTACTTTGGCTTTTCCCATCACAAAACCAATGTCAGTGTTGCACTTGTCTCTCGTAGTGACCGTCACATAGGCTACGGCGGCGATAGCTTTTTCAGAGGCATCACAGAATATGTGAAAGTTTGCGTCTCCAGTCTGACTGAGAGAGAACGGCACATACATGCGTGGGACTTGCTGCCCGTCGACGGATTTCAAAGAGCGTTTCCATGACTCCCACTGCTTCAAGTGAACTTCTGAGAGCGGTTCATCCCAAGATTTCCCGTTTGGAGAGATTTCACGCAGAAGGATCTTTCCTGCTATCGTTGCTGGCGCTAAAAACCCTAGAGGATCGTAAATGCTGTTCAGAGCAGACAAAATGCCTCTACGGGTGAAAGGACCACTGCCACAAGCTACAGCGGGGTTGAGCACAAAGGAATCAGAGTTTAAATCCCACATCAAACCTAAGCAACTGTGCACCGGAAGAGGCACTGAAGTATCGGAGAGATCGATTGACTGAAGTTCCTCGCTGAGGTCTCCAGTGTTGAACGCTTTTAGAAACTCTCTATCAGAAGAAGCTATTTTGTGAAGCTTCAGTCCTCCCTTCTCCAGCAAGTCAGTTTTCGTGCGTTGCATGAGGTTGACGGCCGTTTCGCTGTCAGGTACAGAGGTTACGCCGTCGTCGATGTAAAAATCATCTGAAACGTACTTTTTCACATCCTTTGCGCTTGACTCTACAGTTTTTCTCAGACCGTACGCGGCGACAGCTGGCGAGGGGCTATTTCCGAAAACGTGAACGCACATGCGGTATTCTATCAATGGCTTGTCAAAGTCATTATCTTTATGCCAGAAAAACCTCAAGTAGTCTCTGTGCGATTCATCGACGAAAAACTGGTAGAACATTTGCTCAATATCCGCTGTCATGGGGCAAGCGTTTTGGCGGAATCGCAGTAGAATTCCAATCAAGCTGTTTGTCAGGTCCGGTCCTGAGTACATCATGTCATTCAGGCAGACGCCTTCAAAGGTTGCTGATGAGTCAAAAACTCCCCTGATTTTATCAGGTTTCTTTGGGTGGTACACACCAAATAGTGGCAAATACCAGGCTTTGGTTTCATCCTCGACAGAAGGGGCCACCTCTGTAGCGCCAGTGTCCAAGATTTTGGCCATGAATTTGAAGAAGTGTTCTCTTTTTGTCGGGTCTTTTTGCAGAGACTTCTTCAAGGCATGAGCGCGTCTAACAGCTTGCTCTCTGTTGTTTATGACAGCATTGTTCTCAGAACGTAGCGGAAGAGGCGCTGACCAGCGTCCATCGGCGTTTTTCTGAAATCGTTTGTCCATCATGGCCACGAACTTGTTGTCTTCAACAGACAGGCCGATTTTCTCGTCATCTTTGGTTCTTCTGAACACTGTAGAACCTAGTTCATCTTCTTCACTCACTTTCAAATTATGAGTGCAAGGCTCGAAAATTGTTTCTCTTGAACTGTGCGTGACGTAGGTCTTGTTGACACGGACGTGCGAAGGTTTGTGAACTTTCCCAAGACAAACGTCTCCAACTACTGTCCAACCAAGAGGAAGACGTTGAGCAAACGGTGCTGATGGTTCTCCGAGAATCTGCTCCAACACATGATGCGCAATAGGGAGATCTCGACCTATGAGCAAGCCAATTTTGATCTCAGGGTGGAGAGGAGGGATACTTGCCGCGATTGGCTGTAGATGAGCATGACTGTGTGCTACATCTGGGGTGGGGATCTCCGACATGTCTTGCGGGATGCTTTCACATTCTATCACAACAGGAAGGGCTAGCGTCATCTGCTTGTCATGGGACTGGACACACAAACCTGACGCTTTGCGACCACTCATAGACTGCGTTCCGGAACAGGAAGACAATGTGTATGTGTGCTGTTCGGTGTCAACTCCAAGTTGATCTAGCAAATCTGGTGAAGCCAGTGTTCTGTTGCTCTGATCGTCTATCACAGCATACACTTCTACACTCTTCCGGGGCCCGGTAGCTCAGTTGGTAGAGCACTGGACTTGTGATCGGAAGGTCGCAGGTTCGAATTCGGGCCGGGACGGACACGGGTCAACTTTTATGTGCAGACCCAGAGACGGAAGCCATGTCCCACCCCCGTGTCATCACAATGGCACGTAAAAGACCTTGGTCATTCTGCCATAAGTGCAGGTGGCTGAATACACCTAAACACGCAGACACCTGGGTAGCGCGACTCCGTTGCTGCTAGCTTTCCACTGGGAGGAAGCGACCCGAATTTCCCAGCGATGGGACAACAAAGTAATGAAAATGAAAATGAAATGAAGAACAGTTTTCGGAGAAGACTCGCGTTAAGACGACTTTGCCGCAAGATCTACTGCCGAATGCACCACAGATAGATGTACACTTAGCTCCCACTCTGCTTGAGATTCCGGTACCTGCACTATCTCTCTCCCCGCCATGACCTTTAGTATCTGAAGGGCCACGGTGCATCACTGCAAGGTGTGGCTTTCCACATTTTTCGCATTTGATAGTTGCTGTACACTTGTTGGCTCTGTGCTCAGACGAAACCAAACACCGAAAGCACAAACTTTTCTCCCTGAGGAACTGTTGTTTTTCTTCAAACGACTTTGATTGAAAGGCTTTGCATGCGGTCAAGGAATGACTGGCATTGTGAATAGGGCATTTATCTGTGTGATTACTGCCGGCTTCATCGTTAGACACTTCAACCCTACGATTCACAACCGTTGATCTTCCTAAGTCAGTTTTTGACTTGCCAACATTGTCATTGTCAAAACAGAAAGCGGGATCATTTTGCACTTTAGCCATGTTCTGCAGGAATTCCACGAAAAATGTAAATGGAGGGAACACGACCCCGTGTCTCTGTTTGTAACTGGAGGCTCGTTCTGTCCATTTGTGTTTCAAGTTGGGAGGCAGTTTTGCAACGATTTTGTTCGTGCCGATGGATGTGTCGTACACTTTTAGGAGGGGCCCTAAATTTTCATCATCTTTTGCAGAGTTGATTTCATCACACAAGTCGCAAAGATCATAGAGTTTTCTCGAGTCTTTTTTGGTGATCTGAGGGAAACTCTCTATCCTCTCTCTGAGTCGAGCTTCTACCAGTTCTGGAGATCCGAAACGTTCATCTAGACGTCTCCAGAGGAGCCTCAATCCCCTGGCGGGATCAGCGGCGTTGGATGCTCTTATGCTCTGAGCGTACTTCGAAGATTCGAAACCAAGATGTTTGACGAGTAAGTCCAGCTCTTCTTGTGGTGATACACTCAACTCTGTCATGACCGAGATGAAACTGCTTTTCCAAACTGCGAAACACTCTGCTTGTTCGTTGAACAGATGAAGATCCTTTTTCAGCAAGAATTTTGCTAAATCACCCTCTGCAGACTGTACAAATCTGTTTTGCCGAGGCGTGAATTGGCATGCCGAGTGAATGTCGTGTTCACGTTCTGACGGGGAGTTGAGTTTGCTTCCTTTTCACGTACGTGTGTGAACTCTCCAAGACCCGCCACATACCTATCGGTTCTGTCCCTCGGGTGCTCACTCTTCACACTGAGCAATGAACCATCATGTTCTACAAAAGCGTCAGCCTCTGCCTCCGCCGATGCAGCATCCTTTTGCTGTGCAACCAAGCAAAGCTCCGCTTCATATTCCGACCTCAGGCGCTCCGCCTTCGCGGCAGCCACCTTCACTTCTTCCTCGACTTTTGCAAGTGATGCTTTCAAGTCATACTCCTTTTGAGCGAAGTGAGCTCTTGCTCTGGCTGCAAGTGCTTTGGCCCGAGCCATTGAAGATGCGTTGCTTCCTGAACTACTATGAGTACGACCACTGCGTCCTCGGCTACTAGTCGATTTGGCTTCATCCAACAGGAATTGCAAGCTTTGCTGAGCGTCGTACGATTTTTTCAATCTTTGTGCGAACGTATCTTTGAACGTGTTTGACTCGCTGACACTTTCCTTCGTTTTCTGCCTGAACAAAAAGTCTGTGTAAATGTTTGCTTGCATTTCGGAACTATCACGCGCCTCTTGTAGATCGCGTAGTAGAGATGAAGCAGCATTTTTGTCGTTTGCAGCGTTGCATTTAGAAGTAACGTTGTCTAATTGATCAAGAGAACGTTGCACTTTGCTTACCAGAAAGTTTCTGGTATCCTCATACTGAAGTTGCCCTTTTTCTGTTAGAGTACGAAGTCGTGTGGTATCCTCAGTTGTGTCTTGAACTGAGGAAGCCATGATGAAAGCTGATGCGATGGAAATTCACTCTGCACCGAAGATTAGAGTGCTTGGTCCATGTGTGCACCGTAGATCCGACAGCTACATAGATGTGTGGATCTGGATTTCACTCTGCACCGAAGATCAGAGCGCTGCACCCATGCGTTTAACAAAATTTCACTGTCCTGTCTCATGTCTCCACACTCTGACATACAGGTAAGTGTCACCCAATGAACAGACGTTTTTCATTTCTTTAATTCGTCTATTCGTTACAACCGTTAGTACCCAACATTGGTACTTGATCGTTATGGTGAAATTCTGAAAAAACAAACAAAAACCATACTCAGAACATTTGTGAAACAAAATACTTTTCCAACTCAAGGGAAGTAATCAAAATCACACTCACTAAACCACCTTGAAGTGGAGTACATCAAAAATGAAATGAACAAATATCCAAAAAATAGAACAGTGTACGATTTCCAACAATTGAGAGGTTTTAGGCAGTAACTTTTCTGCAAACTCTTGTTAGAGCGTCTTTGCAACAAAATAAACTTTTCTCAACAAAAAAGAGATAGATCTACAAACAGTACAATGATGTTAAACTGCCCACAGTCAGTCGCTGACGTAACCACAACCAAACTGGCATTTCGAGTCGCGAAATCTAAATACAAATGAAAGGCATCAAAACCAACCTAAATCAAAGTCTTGGTCATATAAAACCTAGAATATAATAATACTGAGTTGTTATCCTCATATATTTTATAAAGAATAAGATTGCTTACTTGTTGTGTTTTACGGGTTTTGCCGACAGAGCTAGGAACTAGCTGCTGCCCGGTTTGGCAGACGACACTTGCGAAAGCGAGGTCAGAACATTACAATTTGCGGATCGTAGCACAATAGGAACGAAACGAAAGTAAAGATAAATTCTGGTTACAGTACAATAAGTATACAAAAAAAATGGATGGTGGGCGGTGGGGGTGGGGGTATTAGTTGGGTTGAATGGCAACGGAAATCACAACAGTAGTATACACATGCCCTACATCAAAAAGGATACTATACTGTGCCAGAAGTATTCGACCTCTCTGTACTTTATAGTCAGTTGTGATTTTGAATCCCGAAACAGCACCGTTTTATCAAAAACATATGCTGTGCAAATGTATTTTTCCGATAAGTTTTGAAAAGCTCTATGTACATGAATTCCCAGTGGGGGAAAAGTTATAACTATAAATTTGTCGAATAAAGATCCCTTGTGACTCAGCGTTAATCACTACGCAGTTATGCGTGTCTGATACCCAGGGCTTGTTTTGGAACAAAATCTCCCGGAACGTGGTGATAAGTTGTTTGAAGCCTTGCATCCAGCAGTCATGGGGTAAAAGTAAGTTCCCAGCATGCAGTGCACATTTCTCACATCACTTCCTGTACATAGGCGCATCCGGCGTGCAATGGAGGCTGACAGGAATGGAGTCATCGCTGGGCCTCGGTGGGCAGACACAAAGTATGGCGGCCTATGAGCGCCAAAAGTGAACATTACACTGAACTCACGGCTACTGGTCATTGTGTTTGGAGAATTGCAACTATTGCGAAGATTATGACAGCTAACACCTGAATTAATTTGCTCTAAAATGCTCGGTAACTATAATAATTAATTAAATCAAATTCAATCAGCGAGCAGTTTTTTTCCCATCCAACTATTTAGTGTCAAGAGTCCCGACTTCCGTCCGTTTGTCTTCATATTTGTTTCATTTCTGATGGGTACGCATTTGTCGAAGCAGAAAAAAAAACACAAAAAGTTTGCTTCAGATATTCAAATCTGTTATCTAAGGTGTGTAAGCAGAGTCCATTCGGTTGGGGACAAAGACGCATTACATAGCAATAGAGACAGTTTCGGTGGTCCATCGTATCCCTTTAACACTTTTGCCACAATCAAGGCTCAAGGGACCGGCACGGTTGGCCTAGTGGTAAGGCGTCCGCCCCGTGATCGGGAGGTCGTGGGTTCGAACCCCGGCCGGGTCATGCCTAAGACTTTAAAATTGGCAATCTAGTGGCTGCTCCGCCTGGCGTCTGGCATTATGGGGTTAGTGCTAGGACTGGTTGGTCCGGTGTCAGAATAATGTGACTGGGTGAGACATGAAGTCTGTGCTGCGACTTCTGTCTTGTGTGTGGCGCACGTTATATGTCAAAGCAGCACCGCCCTGATATGGCCCTTCGTGGTCGGCTGGGCGTTAAGCAAACAAACAAATAAAAAAAGGCTCAAGGCCAGACAATCATAAGAATGGTTAGAATCTGTCTAACAGCTTGAGCAGAGATGCAACAACTGTGTGATGAAAAAAACATCATTGTTGTATAATTATTGGCAAAAGACAAAAGAGAAGAAAAAGAAAGAAAGCAAAAGAACAGACACAAACGAAAGAACAGAAAGAAAGAAAGACAAAAAGAGAAAGAAAGAAAGAAATACAAAAAAGAAAGAAAAAAAAGAAAGACAGAAAGAAAATATATAAAGAAAGAAAGAAAGAAAGAAAGAAAGAAAGAAAGAAAGAAAGAAAGAAAAAAACCTGAACGATCTTACGTTGAAACATACCGACTTGTACAGTATAGTAAATCAAAACTTAATTAAATAGCTCACTTTTTTTTTAATTTCAAGGTCAAACTGGCACGTCTAGAATGATCAGCAACATACATCATCCATATACCAGCTAGCAGACACCACGCAAGACAATGATAGAAAGGTAAAAAGTCTGCATGTCTACGAGCCGTAGCAGCGATGCGAGAACTTGTTGATGAGAATTCATTACTCTTGTGCTCTGCTGGGAAAAAAACTCAGTTTGAAAAAAAAATCCGACTTGGGTAATAAAATACGGGAAACGTTTGGAATCTGAAATGATTATTAACGCTTCGTTCTTGTGCAAAAACGTATGCGTATTCACGTATGATTAAAAACGAAATTTTGCTTTTACTGGTTTTCACAATTTCGAGGCAAAACTGGCGTGATCATCTC
>NC_090253.1:55929794-55932294 GCF_037325665.1 Littorina saxatilis | reverse complement strand
TTCAAATGAGGTCTCTCTGAAAGATCATCACTGTTCAGCTTAACACTACACTGGAATTTACCAACAGAATCTAAAATGCGTGTGACGAAAGCACGACACACTTGAGACACCCCACACAAAAGTAGATCTTACTGTACACGACCTGACTACACAGTTATGCCTAGTATTCAAATGCGGCGCGTAGCAAAATGTGCGTTTGGAATCTTCTTTTTTCTATGGCGGTACTGACAATATCGTTATTGAAACAATCCCAAATACAAGCTCCTATCAGGGGCGAACAGTTCGAGAGAAATCAAGACAGAGACAGCAGCGTAAGAAGTAGAAAAACGCCAGTGCTGAAACACTACCCCAAACACAATCCCTTAGTGCACTGGGATGTCTCAATAACTTAAATAATAATAAAACAAAATAGCATTTATATAGCGCAACATCATAACTTTACAATTATGCTCTTTGCGCTTGACACATTTAAAATTAAATTAAAACACAGTTATAAAAGCATTGGATTCAGGAATTCAAACTTGCAATCTAGCAAACGCATTCCGTGCTGTACGGGGCTTAAACGCATTAAGCAGCGTTAACAAACACAATGTCCATTGCAGAATGTATAACATCCCGAAAGACTACCCAACACAGTATTTAGATTTGGAAATTAGAACGATCAAACACTAGTTCTAAGGTATTCATTCTGTGTATTGTCATCTTTACAAACCCTAAACCGAACTGTAGCTATTTGGGTGATTTCAAATAATTATGTACCTTTAGCAACAGCGCGTGAAATACAAGCTCCTATCAGGGGCGAACAGTTCGACAGAAATCAAGACAGAGACAGCGGCGTAAGAAGTAGAAAAACGCCAGAGCTGAAACAATACCCCAAACACAGTCGTTTCAAATGTGAATAACAGAGCGCTAAAACACTTATTCAAAGATTATCCTGGTGTGTGGTCACATATTTACAGCCACCAACCCGTGTAGCTCTTGGCGAAATCAAATACACAGGTTTTCATTGCGTTGTCCATTATACCCCTTTTAACTGTGACAGGGGAGTCTACCGCTCCTTTCGCAACGGACTCTGCACCCGGGTTGTTGGCCTTTAAAGTCAACACCTGTGGTTTGTAGAGTTCTGTTTGTGATGGGGTCTGGTGGTTTTCGATTGTCTGTATGTTCATGGAAACCTTCGGGTTTGCATAACAGTTTTTATAGGGCTAAGAAATTAGCCCTAATATTTTCAATCCTGTTTGATTGCACTTCGCTTCCCGAGGTGATCGTAGTGTTTCGGCACACGGTTACATAACTTCTATGGATACGAAATGAAATGGACACATTATCAAGTATGACAAAAAAATACGAATGCAAACAATTTGAAAAAAGTGATTGTGTCCTGTGTCAACATTTTACTATGATAATTCACAATACGCCTTATTCAAAAATCCTTTCTCAATGGTGTACCCTAGTTGTTAGGGAGAGCTAGGAGTTGAATGCATTTTTAAGTGAGAAGCTAAATATACATAGGCCTATATAAGTTAACAGAGTGCTATGACGAAGTTTTGTGGTGTTAACCTATCAAACAGTTCTCATAAAAAGTCTAAATGTGATTAAGATCTTATACATATGATGTTGCAATAGGAATGTGTACGAATGCCAACACCTTTTACATTAATTTGAGAGTGTTCTGTGACGACGTTTTAGCTTTACATGGCGTTTGTTTAAAAAGAGAGAAGAAGAAGATTCACCCTATTTGCCGCAAGTGAGGAACGAAAAAAGATGTACACGTTCTTTGTAAGTTGCGTAACTGAATACACCCTTGACGGAATGCACTTCAGATATAGCAGCAGATAATTCGTCAGGAAGTGGGGAGAGTGATAAATGTCGTCGAACCGTGGAGTCCTTGCTTCTGTCGCTGTCACTTCCAGATCTTGTGGGTTCTCAGACAAGAAAATCAGCTGCAGATTTGTTGAGGGAACTGCAACAGTAAAGAGTGTCTCAGTCAGGAATTGAAAGAGTTAATTAAGTGTGAATCATGTTGTTAGCATGCTGGCACAACAGAGTTGCAGCGTTAATGAAGAGATACCTGTAAGATTCAGGGGGAGGGAATGACTGCATAAACATCGCTGCACCCCCACCACACACGCACACCCCCCCACTCACACATACACACACATATAGATACACACACACACACACTCACACACACACACACACACACACATAGACACACACACACGAACACACATAGACACACACACACACACACACATAGACACACACACACGAACACACACACACACACACACACACACACACATACACACACACGTTTATGAATACGTTTTATTTTGGAAAAACAAAAAATCTGAAAAATGTTCAAGACTTGAGTTTTATTCACTAATTACAGAACGATACACAATACAAGCCTATTTAATTTATATTTCAAATATAAATCATAGAAAAGCTCTAGCAAAATTAAGAACAAGCACACATTCTTTAAAAATTGAGACTG
>NC_090253.1:55923328-55929594 GCF_037325665.1 Littorina saxatilis | reverse complement strand
CCCCCCCCCCCCCCCCATCTAACTCCCGCCCCCTCCTACTGTAAAAGCGTTTGTTGGCAGTTGTGGGAGAAAAAGATGCACAGAAAAAAAACACTTGCGCGTTTTGAATTATGTTCGCCGCCCACTGCGCTGGCGTGTGCAGGGTATTGTGGAAGATATAAGGTTCTTGAGGTTATATATCCTTTTATGCCTGAGGATGTTTGTATCAAATACAATTTGACAAACTCATTCTCTCGTAAACAAGCAGCGGGGTACCTCAAGGCTATTTTTTTGTATTATAGTATTATACTGTTCTTTTATTAGGCTAATGTAGAACTTCCGGGACAACAACAGAGGGCGCGTAAGGAAATAGGAGAGATTTATAAGTATACAAAAAATGGATGGTGGGCGGTGGGGGTGGGGGTATTAGTTGGGTTGAAAGGCAACGGAAACCACCACAGTAGTATACACATGCCCTACATCAAAAAGGATACAGTGCCAGAAGTATTCGACCTCTCTGTACTTTATATTCAGTTGTGATTTTGAATCCCGAAACAGCACCGTTTTATCAAAAACATATGCTGTGCAAATGTATTTTTCCGATAAGTTTTGAAAAGCTCTATGTACATGAATTCCCAGTGGGGGAAAAGTTATAACTATAAATTTGTCGAATAAAGGTCCCTTGTGACTCAGCGTTAATCACTACGCAGTTATGCGTGTCTGATACCCAGGGCTTGTTTTGGAACAAAATCTCCCGGAACGTGGTGATAAGTTGTTTGAAGCCTTGCATCCAGCAGTCATGGGGTAAAAGTAAGTTCCCAGCATGCAGTGCACATTTCTCACATCACTTCCTGTACATAGGCGCATCCGGCGTGCAATGGAGGCTGACAGGAATGGAGTCATCGCTGGGCCTCGGTGGGCAGACACAAAGTATGGCGGCCTATGAGCGCCAAAAGTGAACATTACACTGAACTCACGGCTACTGGTCATTGTGTTTGGAGAATTGCAACTATTGCGAAGATTATGACAGCTAACACCTGAATTAATTTGCTCTAAAATGCTCGGTAACTATAATAATTAATTAAATCAAATTCAATCAGCGAGCAGTTTTTTCCCATCCAACTATTTAGTGTCAAGAGTCCCGACTTCCGTCCGTTTGTCTTCATATTTGTTTCATTTCTGATGGGTACGCATTTGTCGAAGAAGAAAAAAACACACAAAAAGTTTGCTTCAGATATTCAAATCTGCTATCTAAGGTGTGTAAGCAGAGTCCATTCGGTTGGGGACAAAGACGCATTACATAGCAATAGAGACATTTTCGGGGGTCCATCGTATCTTCGACTTTGATCTGGTAGCCGGTAGCTCTACTCCGCCCATCCCCGGCCACGTCAGATGGGTGGGAGTCGCCAGTCGCATTGGGTGGGCCCCTTTGAGGCTGAGGGCCCGGCACCGTCTTCACCTGGCTGCGATCCATGAAGACGACACCATCACGTTGATTCGTTGATGACACAACCATTTGTCGAGGATAGCGTAGGCACCCGGTCTGCTCCCCGCCTAAAAAAGGCCAGTGCCGTTCCGTCTTCGAGGGACTGCGTGGATTTCATTTCGGAGTTTTCCTTCTAGACGAGTTTCCTTCCATGGATGATGAGCCTCCTCTAACCTCGTTTTGAATTCAGAGTGGTCTTCTCTTATGATAGCTGCCTGCCAGGGTTGACGAGCCTATCCTGCCCGGCTATTTGACCCATAGCTGGAGGTTGGTTCGTGGGCACCTGGGCGTTTCCACACACCGGTGGGCCCGCATGCCGCACGTCTAGGGGCCAACCTCCTCCGAGTCCTTGTAGTCTAGCCTGGGGCCTTGCGGTACCCAGTTTACGCCTGTCGCCGCGATGGAGGCACTACATAGGGCTTGTTGTGGAGAGGTTATTGTACTGGCAGGAGAGACTGACGCATTCTGCTCTCTTTTCGCATTGTCGTCCATCGTATCGCTTTAACACTTTTGCCACAATCAAGGCTCAAGGCCAGACAATCATAAGAATGGTTAGAATCTGTCTAACAGCTTGAGCAGAGATGCAACAACTGTGTGATGAAAAAACATCATTGTTGTATAATTATTGGCCAAAGACAAAAGAGAAGAAAAAGAAAGAAAGTAAAAGAACAGACAAAAACGAAAGAACAGAAAGAAAGAAAGACAAAAAGAGAAGGAAAGAAAGAAATACAGAAAGAAGGAAAAAAAAAGTAAGACAGAAAAAAAGAAAGAAAGAAAGAAAATATATAAAGAAAGAAAGAAAGAAAGAAAGAGAGAAAAAAACCTGAACGATCTTACGTTGAAACATACCGACTTGTACAGTATAGTAAATCAAAACTTAATTAAATAGCTCACTTTTTTTTTTAATTTCAAGGTCAAACTGGCACGTCTAGAATGATCAGCAACATACATCATCCATATACCAGCTAGCAGACACCACGCAAGACAATGATAGAAAGGTAAAAAGTCTACATGTCTACGAGCCGTAGCAGCGATGCGAGAACTTGTTGATGAGAATTCATTACTCTTGTGCTCTGCTGGGAAAAAAACTCAGTTTGAAAAAAAATCCGACTTGGGTAATAAAATACGGGAAACGTTTGGAATCTGAAATGATTATTAACGCTTCGTTCTTGTGCAAAATCGTATACGTATTCACGTATGATTAAAAACGAAATTTTGCTTTTACTGGTTTTCACAATTTCGAGGCAAAACTGGCGTGATCATCTCAAGCTATCGTCTTTCTGGCACCATGGGCCCGGAACGTAACGAGACGATGATAAAAAGAGGATTGGAATCTGTCTAAGAGCAGTGATGCAACAAATGTCTCATAAGACAGCATCACTCGTGTGCACTGCCAAAAAGAAAAAGATAAAAGAAACTCACCCAAACGTTAAAGAGCTCAGCTCACGTCAGAAAATACCGATGTGGGTCAAGGAACGTGACATTTCCGGAGTCGGAAAACATTATTTGCCGTTTGTCCTTGTAAGCAGACACATAGGTAGTCACGTATGAAGTAAGTGTTTCAGCTTTTTTGTTTTTTTTAGCAGCAGACTCCCAATGAAAACAGCTTAAGACAAGTCAAATGTTTTATCTTTATTACGCAAATGCACCCCGCAAGACAACACTAAAAATATATAGTGATCTGTTTGCGGGCTTGCATGAGCAGTAATGTAAGACATTTGAGATGAGACAATATTTTGCTGTTGCATTGCCGGGGGAAATCTAGTACGAACTCAACATAGACAATGTCGACATCAGTCACGGAACACGAAATGTCGAATGTCTTTTGTTTGTTTGTTTGTTTGCTTAACCTCCAGCCGACCACGAAGGGCCATATCAGGGCGGTGCTGCTTTGACATATAACGTGCGCCACACACAAGACAGAAGTCGCAACACAGGCTTCATGTCTCACCCAGTCACATTATTCTGACACCGGACCAACCAGTCCTAGCACTAACCCCATAATGCCAGTCGCCAGGCGGAGCAGCCACTAGATTGCCAATTTTAAAGCCTTAGGTATGACCCGGCCGGGGGTTCGAACCCACGACCTCCCGATCACGGGGCGGACGCCTTACCACTTGGCCAACCGTGCCGGTTGTCGAGGGTCTAAAGTCTTTCGTCATGATTCGAGCGCAAAAAACACCGTGGTCGATGTCTTTGTGAAGAAAACAAGAATGGGTGTAGCATGGGGGGAGGGGGCGTGGCTCGAGGGCAAAAGGCAGAAAACATCAATAGCTAACGTCAGCCTAGATCGAACAGTAAAGTCTTCACTCAACCTTAACTCGCTTTTTATTTTTTTTATTTATATATATACTAGATGATTACCCGCTTCGCCGGATACCGGCTTCGCCGGGAAGAAGAAGAGTCGAATACCAGCGCACGAAAGAAAGGAGATAAACGCGCAAAACACTGGAGACCTTCTAAAAATAGTAACGTGCAGTGACCTTCTAAAAATAGTAACGTATTAACGGGAATATGGATTGACGCCACACGGAGGAAGGGAGATAATCGCGGATGAAAACACTGGAGAAGATAAGGAAGAGTTACTGGTAGTGGATCCAGACAACAACAAAAAAAAATCGGTTCAGCGCGCACAGCGCTGCGCGCTGAGAGCACGTGTTGAAATATCTCATCGACCAGGTTGTGTCCAGGGTGTACCTGAATATGATCACCAAATGTGAAACAGATCCATCGGGAACCTTGGCCACGCATCGCGCACAGACACACAGACAGACAGACAGACAGACAGACAGACACTAGTCGTATACATATATATACTAGCAGTTAAGCCCGGCTTCGCCCGGGAGTAAGCGGAGCCCTGTAGCAATTTAAGACGCTCGCTATCCCATTATCATTAGCTTTACCTCCTTTGTTTGGATACAAAAAAAGAGTTATCTCCCTTACCTTCTAGAAATTTCCGGAACTGTCCAGTTAATTTTTCTTTCTTCATTTCTTTCCCTCATAGGAGCAATAGCGAGTCTCTAATATCACTGGCATGATGTGCTTGCTACAGGTGAACAGTAGGCACTGAACTGGTCTTGCACCATATAGGCTGTATTCAATAAATGGGAGGTCCATAATCTGAGAAAGGAAACAATGAATCAAGAAACTAAAACCCAGGTGCACATCTGCGGCACCTAGGGAGTGTACGTGCACACTATCTTGTTCCTGCCTCTTGCCATCTCAGAGGTATGGCGACCACAGACAGACAGACACAGACACACACAGACAGACACTCTCTTTCTCTTCGCCCGGGAGTAAGCGGAGCCCTGTAGCAATTTAAGACGCTCGCTATCCCATTATGATTAGCTTTACCTCCTTTGTTTGGATACAAAAAAAGAGTTATCTCCCTTACCTTCTAGAAATTTCCGGAACTGTCCAGTTAATTTTTCATTCTTCATTTCTTCCCCTCATAGGAGCAATAGCGAGTCTCTAATATCACTGGCATGATGTGCTTGCTACAGGTGAACAGTAGGCACTGAACTGGTCTTGCACCATATAGGCTGTATTCAATAAATGGGAGGTCCATAATCTAAGAAAGGAAACAATGAATCAAGAAACTAAAACCCAGGTGCACATCTGCGGCACATAGGGAGTGTACGTGCACACTATCTTGTTCCTGCCTCTTGCCATCTCAGAGGTATGGCGACCACAGACAAAAAAGAGTTATCTCCCTTACCTTCTAGAAATTTCCGGAACTGTCCAGTTAATTTTTCATTCTTCATTTCTTCCCCTCATAGGAGCAATAGCGAGTCTCTAATATCACTGGCATGATGTGCTTGCTACAGGTGAACAGTAGGCACTGAACTGGTCTTGCACCATATAGGCTGTATTCAATAAATGGGAGGTCCATAATCTGAGAAAGAAAATAATGAATCAAGAAACTAAAACCCAGGTGCACATCTGCGGCACCTAGGGAGTGTACGTGCACACTATCTTGTTCCTGCCTCTTGCCATCTCAGAGGTATGGCGACCACAGACAAAAAAGAGTTATCTCCCTTACCTTCTAGAAATTTCCGGAACTGTCCAGTTAATTTTTCATTCTTCATTTCTTCCCCTCATAGGAGCAATAGCAAGTCTCTAATATCACTGGCATGATGTGCTTGCTACAGGTGAACAGTTATCTCCCTTACCTTCTAGAAATTTCCGGAACTGTCCAGTTAATTTTTCTTTCTTCATTTCTTCCCCTCATAGGAGCAATAGCAAGTCTCTAATATCACTGGCATGATGTGCTTGCTACAGGTGAACAGTAGGCACTGAACTGGTCTTGCACCATATAGGCTGTATTCAATAAATGGGAGGTCCATAATCTGAGAAAGGAAACAATGAATCAAGAAACTAAAACCCAGGTGCACATCTGCGGCACCTAGGGAGTGTACGTGCACACTATCTTGTTCCTGCCTCTTGCCATCTCAGAGGTATGGCGACCACAGACAGACACACACACAGACAGACAGACACTCTCTTTTATTTATATGTATAGATGTATAGATAGATAGATATATATATATATATTTTTTTACCGAAAACGTCGATAGCCTTTTCTTTCCTACTTTTCATTATTTTTAGTTTTCTTTTTGGGCACAATTTCTCACAGAACACCTCTCTTCCTGATTGTTTTTCTTTCTTTCACTTGTAAGTACACACGAGGGCGGGGAGAGGGCTTGGAATCATGTTTGGCGAGGGCACTCTCTTCGGTGTCCGGAAAACCCGTGTGCACGCATGCGCACGATAAAGATCCCAAGCTCACAGCGACTCTCGG
>NC_090253.1:55913328-55918328 GCF_037325665.1 Littorina saxatilis | reverse complement strand
ACGCGTGCATGAGTCTGTACTCGTGTGTGTGTAAGTGTGTGTGTGGGCATAAGTGTATGTGTATGCGTGTATGTGTGTTTGTTTGTAAAGGTGTGTATGTCCGTCTGTCCATATGTGCGTATGGGTGTGTGTTTTGTGTGAATGAAGTTTGTTCTGAGAGAGTGAGTGAGTGCGTGTGAGTGAGTGTGTGTATGTGTGTGTGTGTGACTTGGGGTGTGTGTGTGTGTGTGTGTGTGTGTGTGTGGGTGTGCGTGTGTTTGTGTGTGTATATGTGTTTGTTTGTAAAGGTGTGTGTGTCCGACAATCTTTGTGCATATTTGTTTGTTTGTTTGCTTAACGCCCAGCCGACCACGAATGGCCATATCAGGGCGGTGCTGCTTTGACATATAACGTGCGCCACACACAAGACAGAAGTCGCAGCACAGGCTTCATGTCTCACCCACTGGGACAGGCTGATCTTTCTTAACCCAGTGTGGGATTTTCAGTGGGGCGACCACCCCCAACCCAGCGCGTCCCCGGGTGGCGGATAGGGGAACGGTCTTCAGATATGGAGATCAGCCGCTTGCGGCCGCGGACCAAACTGGCTCCGGGTGGGATCCCGGCAAATCCTCCCCCCTGTGCTCTCAGGGTAGGACGTACGGGCCATGAGCTAAGGGTGAGGTAACCCCGACAGAAAACCCCGAATGCTGAAGACGGAGGACCCGGGCCGCACGGCGCATTCTAACAAACCACGGGTACACGCACTTACGCAAATGATGACACAATCAACCAGCACAGATGGAAATGGCGCTCGCCCATTGAGGACCCCCCAGGGTGGAGCAGCGTCGGGTCCCATGCCTCAAAGGGACCCAGCCCCAACTACTGGAGGTCCCTCCCGTCCGTCTTGTCACGCCAGGGGACGCGGGAGGAAAGTGACTGGCACCACCACAACCAGGAAGAAACCCAGTCAGCAGCGACCTTTTCAGGTCATGCACTGGAACGCAGAAAGTATCCTGAACAAGAAGACAGAGTTGGAGCATATCCTGCATGAGAAGAACATCAACATCTGCTGTATTCAGGAGACGCACCTGACACCACAAAAGTCCTTCAAAGTGAGAGGCTACCAATGCCTTAGGTCCGACAGAACAGACCGAAGCAAAGGAGGAATCCTGACCCTCATCAGGAACAACATCAATGCCTGTTTGATAGAAACGCACATGGAGGACTCCGAATATCAGGTGATTCGAATCCAGACGAAGACATCAGAATTCCATCTTGTCAACTTCTACTGCCCCAATGATAGACACCTCGCCCTTGACACGATCCCCGCAAAGGCCTCCAACTTCATCGTGGTGGGTGACTTCAACAGTCATTCACAGAGTTGGGGATATGACCACCTGGATCGGAGAGGAGAAGAGGTGGAGAACTGGCAGGACGACAAAGGTCTCATCCTTTTGAACAGTCCCTTTGACTGCCCTACATTCTACTCCAGAAGATGGCACACTACATCAACTCCTGACCTAGCCTTCTGCACGGAAGACATGCACCAGCTAACCAGCAGAGAGGTCGGAGAACAGCTAGGTGGAAGTGACCATCGGCCAGTCTTTTTGACCCTGGGCATGGAGTCCTGCACTGAAGCTTCCTTCCCACGGTGGAACTACAAAAGAGCGAACTGGTTCCTCTTTAGACACCGCACCAGCGAACTCACCAAAGACATCAGAGTCGAGGGTCGAGACATCAACATGGTGGCGAAGGACTTCAACATGAGCATCCTCAGAGCAGCGCGTGAGTCCATTCCCAGGGGTGCCAGGAGAGACTATAAGCCCTACTGGAGCAATGAATTGCAGGAACTGGATGATGATCTGGCAGACGCCAGAAGGGAAGCAGAAGTCAACCCGTCACAAAACAACAACATCCGCCTCCAGGAAGCCAAAGCCAAATTTCTCAAAAAGAAGCTACAGGCAAGACGGAGAAGCTGGCAAGAGAAAACAAGCTCTCTGAACCTTGAGAAGGATGGCAGAAAGCTCTGGAGGCTCACCAAGCAGTTGAATGATGAGAACACCAGCAGAGGAAAGATCACATTAGAAGAGAACGGGAAGGTGCTAACTGGAAAGCATGCTGCCAACCAATTTGCTGAAAGCTATGCAGCTGAGAGCAACCTCCATGTTAGCCCCGAGAAACAGAGAGAAGCAAGAAGAGACAAAAGAGAGAGACCTGCCAGACAGTCGACAGTGGACGCCATGAGTCAACCACTCACACTCCACGAGCTGCACTCAGCTCTGAAAAAGTCAAAGGCAAAGAAGTCCCCTGGCCCAGACGGCATCACCAACGAGATGCTAACCCACCTTGGTAGTGCAGCAGAGAACAAGCTACTCGAGGTCTTCAACAGCAGCTGGCAAGAAGGATCGCTACCACAACTCTGGCGAGAAGCGATCATGATCCCCATCTTAAAAAAAGGGAAGGATCCAAAGAAGGCCACCAGCTATCGCCCAATCAGCCTCACCAGCTGTGTTGTGAAGACCTTGGAGAGAATTGTGAACGAGCGCCTCAGGTGGTACCTGGAATCCAGGAACCTCCTCGCCCCTGAACAAGCTGGATTCCGACAGTTCCGCAGCACTGAAGATCAGGTCACTTACCTAGCGCAAGAAGTTGAAGATGCCTTTCAGGAACAGAAGCTGGTCTTCGTCACCTGGATAGATCTTCAGAAGGCCTTTGACAAGGTCTGGAAAGATGGACTCCTTGTAAAACTGCTGAGGAAAGGCGTGTCCAGCAACATGTACCAGTGGATTCGCTCTTACCTCTATAACCGCAGGGCAAGAGTTAACGTCGACCAGACCAAAAGCAAGAAGTTCCTCCTTCGTCATGGCGTCCCTCAGGGCGGAGTCCTCTCCCCCACACTCTTCCTTCTCTTCATCGACGATCTGGTGTCTGAGATGCCCAAGGGGATCAAAGCTGCTCTCTACGCAGACGACCTTGTGATCTGGTGCAAGGAGGAGCACGCAAGTACTGCCACCTACAGAATGCAGCAAGCGGCAGATAGGCTGAACGCATGGGCAGAAGATTGGTGCGTCTCCATCAACAAGGAGAAATCCTCCACCACCCTATTCACACTGTCGCCAAAGCAGAAAGCCGGAACCATTAGGCTTGGTGGAACTCCTCTGAGAGAGGATGAAGAAGCAACGTACCTTGGCGTCACCTTTGATAGACGGCAGACCTGGAAACCACACATTGCACAGGCAGAGACGAAGGCCCGGCGCAAGCTAGCCATACTCAGGAAGCTGGCAGGTACCACCTGGGGAGCGAACGAGAAGATACTGAAGACAGTATACCAGGGAACAATCAGACCCCACCTCGAGTACGGCTCCACAGCGTGGTCAACCTCAGCCAAGACAAACCTGCAGACCCTTGACCGTGTGCAAAACCAGGCCCTCCGACTCATCACCGGTGCAATGAAATCCACGCCCATCAAGGAAATGGAGAAGCTTACCACCATCCAACCCCTCTGTCAGAGAAGAGAAGCCAAGACTATGGTACAGGCCGAGAAGCTCAAGTGCCTACCCGACCACCCCATGAAGCACAGACTGAGCAACCTCACCAAGAACCGGCTTAAACGGAGCAGTTTTGTACACGAGAGCAAGAGACTTTCTCGACAGTACAGGGAAGTCCTTCCACAGAACACTCTACCTCTGACTCAAGAAGAAGAGGAAACCCCCAAGGCAACAGAGAAACCAGGCATCCAGATCTGCACCAGTGTTCCACATGTTACCTCAGGAGAAGATCAGAATGACACAGCTCGACAGGCACTCACCTTAGCCCTGATCGACGAACAGTACCCAAAAGAGGCGTGGATCCATGTATACACCGATGGATCAGCAACTAACGCCGTGCTCAATGGAGGTGCAGGCATTCTCATCCAGTTCCCTGGGGGACATACAGCTACATCCAGCGTTGCCACTGGCAAACACTGCACAAACTATAAAGCAGAAGCAGAAGCTCTCATGCAGGCCGCCTCCTTCGTTCAGGACTCCGCAGACTCTTGCTACCAAGTTGTCTTCCTCTCGGACGCCCTTTCAGTCCTTCAGGCCCTAGAGAACGACAAACTCCCACAGCTGGCCAAAGCATTACAGATGGTCAGACAAACCAGAAGAGTTGTCCTCCAGTGGATACCAGCACACTGTGGGATACCAGGAAATGAAAGGGCAGATGAGCTGGCAAAAGAAGGAGCCGTGGAAGACCAACCTGAAAACAGTGTCAGCTTTAGTGAGCAGAAGACAATCATCAAGGCATTGATGAGGCCAAGGACAAACAGAGATGACTACCACGCAATGTCCAGAGAGCAGCAAGTCAACCTCATCAGGCTGCGTACTGGCCACAACAGGCTCAATGCTCACATGAACCGAAAGTTCAAGCTGGCGCCATCACCAACCTGTGCCTGCGGTCAAGAGGACCAAACAGCGGAACACATCTTACAGCGATGTCCCTTACTAGATGAGGAACGAAAAGAAGTGTGGCCGTCACCAACTCCCTTGCAGACCAAACTATACGGCAGTCGACAGGAGTTGGAGAAAACGACAACATTTATCACCAGTGCTGGACTGATTGTGTAACCTCTGCGAACGCCAAGAAGAAGAAGAAGAAGAAGAAGAAGATGTCTCACCCAGTCACATTATTCTGACACCGGACCAACCAGTCCTAGCACTAACCCCATAATGCCAGACGCCAGGCGGAGCAGCCACTAGATTGCCAATTTTAAAGTCTTAGGTATGACCCGGCCGGGGTTCGAACCCACGACCTCCCGCTCACTGGGCGGACGCCTTACCACTAGGCCAACCGTGCCGGTCTATGTGCGTATGAGTGTGTGTTTTGTGTGTATGAGATTTGTGTGAGTCAATGTGTGTGTGTGTGTGTGTGTGTGTGTGTGTGTGTGTGTGTGTGTGTGTGTGTGAGTGTGCGTGAGTAAGTACAGTGTGTGTGTGTGGGTGTGTGTCTGTTTGTATAAGAGAGAAAGAGAGAGTGAAAGA
>NC_090253.1:55900828-55908328 GCF_037325665.1 Littorina saxatilis | reverse complement strand
TTCTGAATAAACTTGTTTAAACCAACTGAATTAATTTCATGATAAGACCCACACCAAGAGGATTTAAAAAAACAATGTATCAAGAAAATTCCAACTCAGATATTCCTTGTGTGTGGTGTCATTACTTCAAACCTAACAAGAAGAGCAAACGCTCGATCGAGTCACTTTCGCAGTTCTGAATATTATATGAGGCATCAGATGGACAGGAAGAAATTGCTATTCACAACACAATGAGTCACGTTCACATAAAATTTGAGCCCGGTCACTTTATAGTTTCCGAGAAAAGCCCAACGTTAAGTTGTGTGTTGCCGAACAGAAAAGGCTAGTTATCTCCCTTGTTTTTCTGATAACGTTCGTAAAAGGCTACAGATGTAAATACTTTGATGTAAAGAATAATCCTACAAAGTTTCAATCACATCCGATGAACTTTGTCAAAGATATAAAATGTCTAATTTTTCCTTTGACGCTGACCTGTGACCTTGAAAAAGGTCAAAGGTCAACGAAACCATCGTTAAAGTGTAGAGGTCATTGGAGGTCACGACTAAACAAAATATGAGCCCGATCGCTTTGATAGTTCCGAGAAAAGTCCAACGTTAAGGTGGTGTCTACGGACGGCCGGCCGGATGGCCGGCGGACGGCCGGCTGGCCGGACGGCCGGCCGGACAGACTAACACTGACCAATTACATAGAGTCACTTTTTCTCAAGTGACTCAAAAATGAACTGTGCACCTCCTGGTGCGCTTTGAGACAGTACATACAATCAGAAGGTTATGTCCCTTTAAAGCGAAGCTTTCATCCCGTCAGTTCAATCTGCTTACTTTCTCACTCACTCCTCAGTCTTGACACTGTGTTTGAGGGTTGCGCTTCTACCTAAAGTGTCTGCAGACATCTCGTCCTGAGTTGACGTTGACTTTCAACACAAACATCAACAGATATCTGAGAGTTCTAATTGCTGTTCCACTGTGACAGCTGTGATATAGTTTGATGTGTACATCATTCTGCCAAAACTAGCAAACAAACCAAGAATTCCACTTTCATGTTTCCACTCAAAGGAAGAAAAAAAAAACATATAAAAGAAACCCGAGAGAATTAGAAGTCAAGACAATTCTTCACTTCACACACTAAGTGAAATAAAACAGTAAAAACGTGTCGCCGCGGAACGTGTGCCGAGGATTAACAGAAGAGGAGCTCACTCTACGTCTGATCGAAGTGTCATTTGTGTGTCATTAATCAGTGCTTGCAGTTCGGCATGGCATCAGCTTCAAATCCTTCCCGACAGGACAGCGCTGACAGTTTCACTGACTGTCTTCGCTGTGGATCGCTATGTCTTGGGCCCACCATCTTGCCCTGTGGTCACGTGACGTGTAGAAAATGCTTACGTCACTTGTTGCAGAGCAAAAATCCGTGTCCCGTGTGTAACGCAAGTCTTACATTTGATTCGCAAGAGACAGACAGCCAGCTGTTATCACGATTCAGTTCAGAGCACGTGCTACACGATCTGGTCAACCAACGTCTGCAGGATTTAGGTCAGCAGTCGTGTCACGTGTGTCAGAACAGAGCCGCTGTCATGATCTGCCAGGACTGCGCGGAGATATACTGCGTGGCGTGCTCTGCTGCTCACAGAAAGATGAGAATGTCAAGTGACCATGTGCAACAACCACTTCCCCACGCACTGTGCAATGCTCCCCCTGCTGCCCGTGCTACGACAGGCGTTGGAAAAAGGTCAAAGTCAAAGAATTGTCTGCCTCCCCAGGGCAGCATCTCTAACCTACCAAAC
The DNA here is from genome assembly GCF_037325665.1 of Littorina saxatilis. Lineage (NCBI taxonomy): Eukaryota > Metazoa > Mollusca > Gastropoda > Littorinimorpha > Littorinidae > Littorina > Littorina saxatilis. The sequence goes on along the minus strand of NC_090253.1, from coordinate 55,906,551 downwards.
AATCTCCCCAGTAAGGAAAACAGGGCAAAGACATGATTCAGAGTGAAATTCAGTGGCTGCAAAAGGCGGCTAATGACTTGAAAGAGGTCGCTCAAGTTGCAGAGGACGTCAGCATCCTGATCCAGAAACTTGCTGAAGACATCAAGGGAAAACAACATATTCTTGATACCTACACTGCCAGGCTGCTGAAGGCTGACGTTAGACAGGGTGATGATGGAGACTTTTACGTCAGTGGTTTAAGCAATGATGACATCACAGATGACGTGAAGATGCAGGACCTTCAAAGACGTCTTCGTGACGTCAGAAAGACTTGCCATCAGTTTGACGAATTAGACAAGCTCCAATCAGAATCGGCCCGTTTGATAAAGAAAGCAGGTATGCAGTATGTATGTGTGTGTGTGTGTGTGTGTGTGTGTGTGTGTGTGTGTGTGTGTGTGTGCGTGCGTGCGTGCGTGCGTGTGTGTGTGTGTGTGTGTGTGTGTGTGTGTGTTGACGAAAACCACATCTCAGTGTCAAGTAATGATTTTTGTGTGTTTTGGTCGCATGCTGCAGCAACGATATTGTTGTGGTTGTCCGACGTAAAGTTGTTTTAGTTATTGATTTGCTGATTTTTGTGTTGTTAAGGACTCTTTGACGTTCTCTCTTTCTTTCTTTTTATTTATCAAAAATACGTCCCGGTACACATTTTTCTTGTAATGTCATAAAAGTCTGTCATTACCCTTTTATCTTAAACTTGTCACTGGAGTTCCTAACATGGGATGTGGCCCTTGTGAATACATGTTGTCTTTTTGTGTGCTTCAGTACTTTTTACAATTCCATCTAATTGTAATACACAACAAGCACATCTTTATTTGGTGTTTAAAGGCATACTAACGCACTCCCGTGTTTACAAAGTGTAGTTTGCCCACAATCGATGTCAAACGCACCATAAGACCATATAATGACGATACGTCACCATGCGCGGACCATAATACATGCATTACAGCTTGTTCTAGCCTCTGAAAAAGTGAGGATGTCAACAAAGCCGCGGTGTTCTCTCCCTTGCATCAACGTTACATGTGTTGCCAAATCTATAAATAGGACGATCCAGATCAAAATGAAAATTCAAATATCTCAACATTTAAGGGGTCCTAGACCACAATATTTTGCAGGGAACTTAATTTAGTCTGTCTCCAGCTGTTGGTAAAGCAATTAGCGTGTATAGTCATCGAGTACATATGGCTTTAACGTCGTTTTCAACCGTTCAAGGTTATATCGCGACGGAGGGAAGGGGGGGTGATGGAATAGAGCCACTTGTCAATTGTTTCTTGTTCACAAAAGCCTTAATCAAAAATTTGCTCCAGGGGCTTGCAACGTAGTACAATATATTTACCTTACTGGGAGAATGCGAGTTTCCAGTACAAAGGACTTAACATTTCTTACATACTGCTTGACTAAAATCTTTACAAACATTGACTATATTCTATACAAGAAACACTTAACAAGGGTAAAAGGAGAAGCAGAATCCGTTTGTCGCCTCTTACGACATGCTGGGGAGCATCGGGTAAATTCTTTCTCGTCCAACCAATATGGGACTCCCCTTAACCCGCGGGGGGCACAACAAGCACAAGAACAGTGCATAAGGCCAACAAAAAAAAAGGTGTGGTTACGGTAACATAGCCCAAGAAATAGGGTAGGTAGGTAGGCAATCACTTTTTTTTTAAAACTTTTTTTTCTAATGTGTACAAATTAAACCTACTTGACAGGGAAATAAGTGTGCGACACGGGCGCTTTCGCTTTCATTGCGTTTTTTGCACTCGGTTTTTTTGGTGGTTTTTTTGACAAATGTAATAAAAAGTTATAGGATCGGCCCCTAAAAATAGGGTAGGTCGGGTTACCGTAACCACACCTATTTTTTTTTAGGCCTAATCACCAATGTTCTCTCAATGGGATATCTGCTGTGCTCATTCCTCACTATCAAACCGTTCATGTCACAAGAAAGTCACTGTTTCAGACAAATCAGCAGACCCTTTGACCACCACTCCAAGACGCGTGTTTGACACCACAGCTGTCACTGACCAGGACACAGTGAGACCACGCATCACTGACCTGCTGACCACACAAGATGGCCTACTGATAGTGGTGGATTATGACAACAAGATGATCAAATACGTGCCCAGACTACTTTCTACCGGACACACCCTGCCCGCCCTCAGGCTGAAGAATGAACCACTGTGTATGTCTTTTCTGTCTGACGGACTGTTGGCTGTGACCGCTGAACATAAAACCATATATCTGGTGGAAGTCAAAAGTCAACTGACCGTGAAGTCCCAGTTCAAGACCAGGAGACAGTGTTACGGAGTGACTGATTGTCCTGATGATGTCACGTTGCTTGTCAGCTGTTGGATAAACCGTGACGATCCTCGTCACGCTAGCGTTGACGTCATTAAACGTGACGGTTCCTTGGTCCGGACCATCACTGACGGCAGCACACTGAACGGTTTCACAAACGTGTTTAAAGTCTTTGCTCCCGATGACCATGTTCTTATCCCAGACAACGACCAGCACTGCGTGTACAGGGTGGAGCTCTCCTCTGGCCGTCTGGTTGACACCCTCAAACACCTGACCTGAAGGGACCCACCCAGGTTGTAGCTGATGATGACGGTAACGTGTACATTGTGTGTTTGAAACGGCCAGTGCGTTCTGGTGCTCACCTGCGAAGGAGAATGGAGGAAACTCCTGCACGGCCCACAGCACGGTGAAGGAGAAGACTCCTACCCCTGGGCGCTGTGCCTGGCAAAGTCTGGCATCGTGGTGGTGGTGGTATAAAACAAGTGACGAAGGAAAATTTCTGTTTGGTCGTGTGATCGGATATGAACTTGTGCAGTGAAGTAACATAGAGGTATATGAATTGCTATTCGACTCGTCGGTATTATACTTGTCTCGTCAACATGTCAGATCTTATTGCTACGCTGAAAACTGGGTGGCCGAGTGGTAACGCACTGGGTGGCCGAGTGGTAACGACTGGGTGGCCGAGTGGTAACGCACTTGCGCTCGGAAGCGAGAGGTTGCGAGTTCGACCCTGGGTCAGGGCGTTAGCAATTTTCTCCCACCCTTTCCTAACCTAGGTGGTGGGTTCAAGTGCTAGTCTTTCGGATGAGACGAAAAACCGTCCCTTCGTGTACACTACATTGGGGTGTGCACGTTAAAGATCCCACGATTGACAAAAGGGTCTTTCCTGGCAAAATTGTATAGGCATAGATAAAAAATGTCCACCAAAATACCCGTGTGACTTGGAATAATAGGCCGCGAAAAGTAGGATATGCGCCGAAATGGCTGCGATCTGCTGGCCGATGTGAATGCGTGATGTATTGTGAAAAAAAAATTCCATCTCACACGGAATAAATAAATCCCTGAGCCTTGAATATGTGCGCTATATAAATTGCATAAAATTTAAAAAAAATAAATAAAAAATAAATCCCTGCGCTTAGAACTGTACCCACGGAATACGCGCGATATAAGTCTCATATTGATTGATTGATTCAAAACAATTGCTGTTAATAATTCTTATTTACTGCATCCGGGCACTGTGACCCTCTCTGTTGCGAGTGTTTACGCCAAGAATGAGGATCAGATGGGAATTGAAAAACAAAATGCGCAAAACTTGTATTTATTCTTTTGATCATTTCAGCCAGGATAAATCAGCTCAGGATGTTTATGCAGACGGTGCGTAGTTGTTGTTGTTGTTGTTGTTGTTGTTGTTGTTGTGTGTTGTTGTTTCTACATTTAGTCAAGTTTTGACTAAATGTTTTAACATATATGGTGAATCGAGACGAGGGTCGTGGTGTGAGTGTGTGTGTGTGTGTGTGTGTGTGTGTGTGTGTGTGTGTGTGTATGTATGTCTGTCTGTCTGTTGTCTGTCTGTGCGTGTGTGTGTGTGTAGAGCGATTCAGACCAAACTACTGGACCGATCTTTATGAAATTTGACATGAGAGTTCCTGGGAATGAGAGTTCCCCGGACATTTTTTTCATTTTTTCGATAAAATACTTTTGATGACTTCATATCCGGCCTTGTTGTATAAAACGATCCAAATTTACGTTCATCTTATTCTACATCATTTCCTGATTCCAAAAACATAAAAATATGTTATATTTTGGATTAAAAACAAGCTCTGACAAGAGGCGAAGCCTTCAAGGCTCACGTAAGAAATAGACAAACAGTAACACAAACTCAATCACTCCGTCACACATACACACCCACACACACAGTAAGCTTAGGTGACACTGTGCAAGAAAGAGAGACACTAGATCTAGATCTGTCTGTCTGCACTACTTACAGGGACACGACTGCCAAATAGTCTCGGCCCGCTCAAAATAACAATGACCGAGACCACACACACCACGCGAGAGAGAAAGACTACAGGGAGGCATGCCGTCGTGATGCATTAATTGACGTCAAACACTTTTGACCGTGACGTAATCTTATGCGAGCTTTATCCATAGTCTTGGATAACCACTCACACATAGACTCGGAAATGTTAAAGTTTCTACCACAGACATACACACACACGCACGCACACACACACACACACACACACACTCACAAACGCACAGACAGACAAAGTTACGATCGCATAGGCTACACTTCGTGAGCCAAAAATTATGATCAAAATTAAATTTCCGAAATCGTTTTAAAAACTATTTCATCTTATTTCTTGTCGGTTCCTGATTCCAAAAAACTATATATATGAAATGTTTGATTAAAAACACGCTCAGAAAGTTAAAACGAAGAGAGGTGCAGAAAAACGTGCTATGCAGCACAGCGAAACCACTACGCGCTGAACAGGCTCGTCAGTTTCTCTCCGTTATGCACAAGCGGCGGACTACGGTCATTGTGAAAAAATGCAGTGCGTTGATGTTTCATTCTGTGAGTTCACAGCTTGACTAAATGTAGTAATTTCGCCTACGCGACTTGTTGTTTTTGTTGTTGTTCTTCTTGTTGTATAATGTTGTTGTTCAAAATCCATGTATTTCAAAAGACCTACACGTACCAGGATATCTAAATCACAAATCTGAAATGTCTAAGGAATTCTCTTTGTGTTTCACAGAAAGAAAAAAAAAACTTGAACTTAAAACTCCTTTCAACCTTATCTATAGGAATGTCATGGTAAAAAGAATGCATAATATTATACAGATGTCAGTGTATGAAAGTAGTGAGAGAAAACGAAGATAGGAAGCGTCAGGAAAACAAAGACATAACATTTCTCGCATTGGTGATACCGGGATTTTTTTCTTTGAAAACATGCGTAGATGCGTGACCAAACCAACAGTCGTTATGAATTTACAGAGAGCGCAAAGTACAAGGCAACCCGCTGTGCAGGAGATTGGTGTAAAATGTGCCCGCAATAACATGCGTCGTAATTTATCTCTAGGCGTTTCCATCTGCTGCAGTAAAGTGCTCACTGACAGAGACAAAAGCAGAAGAAACAAAGACGAAAAAAACAAAGACCACGACGGAGTACCCACAGGCAACCCTCTGGAAGCTTTCGTCGTTTGTATAAAATCTTGTGGAGGGTTATGTTGTTATCCACAGTACGCTCATAGTTTCAATTTTGTTCTGTTATATTCTCGGCAGCGACAAGAAGAAGATAATCGGCAAGCGCATCACTAACAAACAATACAATGGGTCTCACAAAACGCCAACGAATATGTGTTTGTGTGTGTGTGTGTGTGTGTGTGTGTGT
>NC_090253.1:55896836-55900628 GCF_037325665.1 Littorina saxatilis | reverse complement strand
CCCATGCCTCCAAAGGGACCCAGCCCAACTACTGAGGTCCCCTCCGTCCGTCTTGTCACGCCAGGGGACGCGGGAGGAAAGTGCTGGCACCACCACAACCAGGAAGAAACCCAGTCAGCAGCGACTTTTCAGGTCATGCACTGGAAACGCAGAAAGTATCCTGAACAAGAAGACAGAGTTGGAGCATATCCTGCATGAGAAGAACATCAACATCTGCTGTATTCAGGAGACGCACCTGACACTCGGTCCGACAGAACAGACCGAAGCAAAGGAGGAATCCTGACCCTCATCAGGAACAACATCAATGCCTGTTTGATAGAAACGCACATGGAGGACTCCGAATATCAGGTGATTCGAATCCAGACGAAGACATCAGAATTCCATCTTGTCAACTTCTACTGCCCCAATGATAGACACCTCGCCCTTGACACGATCTCCGCAAAGGCCTCCAACTTCATCGTGGTGGGTGACTTCAACAGTCATTCACAGAGTTGGGGATATGACCACCTGGATCGGAGAGGAGAAGAGGTGGAGAACTGGCAGGACGACAAAGGTCTCATCCTTTTGAACAGTCCCTTTGACTGCCCTACATTCTACTCCAGAAGATGGCACACTACATCAACTCCTGACCTAGCCTTCTGCACGGAAGACATGCACCAGCTAACCAGCAGAGAGGTCGGAGAACAGCTAGGTGGAAGTGACCATCGGCCAGTCTTTTTGACCCTGGGCATGGAGTCCTGCACTGAAGCTTCCTTCCCACGGTGGAACTACAAAAGAGCGAACTGGTTCCTCTTTAGACACCGCACCAGCGAACTCACCAAAGACATCAGAGTCGAGGGTCGAGACATCAACATGGTGGCGAAGGACTTCAACATGAGCATCCTCAGAGCAGCGCGTGAGTCCATTCCCAGGGGTGCCAGGAGAGACTATAAGCCCTACTGGAGCAATGAATTGCAGGAACTGGATGATGATCTGGCAGACGCCAGAAGGGAAGCAGAAGTCAACCCGTCACAAACAACAACATCCGCCTCCAGGAAGCCAAAGCCAAATTTCTCAAAAAAGAAGCTACAGGCAAGACGGAGAAGCTGGCAAGAGAAAACAAGCTCTCTGAACCTTGAGAAGGATGGCAGAAAGCTCTGGAGGCTCACCAAGCAGTTGAATGATGAGAACACCAGCAGAGGAAAGATCACATTAGAAGAGAAACGGGAAGGTGCTAACTGGAAAGCATGCTGCCAACCAATTTGCTGAAAGCTATGCAGCTGAGAGCAACCTCCATGTTAGCCCGGAGAAACAGAGAGAAGCAAGAAAAGAGAAAAGAGAGAGACCTGCCATACAGTCGACAGTGGACGCCATGAGACAAGCACTCACACTCCACGAGCTGCACTCAGCTCTGAAAAAGTCAAAGGCGAAGAAGTCCCCTGGCCCAGACGGCATCACCAACGAGATGCTAACCCACCTTGGTAGTGCAGCAGAGAACAAGCTACTCGAGGTCTTCAACAGCAGCTGGCAAGAAGGATCGCTACCACAACTCTGGCGAGAAGCGATCATGATCCCCATCTTAAAAAAAGGGAAGGATCCAAAGAAGGCCACCAGCTATCGCCCAATCAGCCTCACCAGCTGTGTTGTGAAGACCTTGGAGAGAATTGTGAACGAGCGCCTCAGGTGGTACCTGGAATCCAGGAACCTCCTAGCCCCTGAACAAGCTGGATTCCGACAGTTCCGCAGCACTGAAGATCAGGTCACTTACCTAGCGCAAGAAGTTGAAGATGCCTTTCAGGAACAGAAGCTGGTCTTCGTCACCTGGATAGATCTTCAGAAGGCCTTTGACAAGGTCTGGAAAGATGGACTCCTTGTAAAACTGCTGAGGAAAGGCGTGTCCAGCAACATGTACCAGTGGATTCGCTCTTACCTCTATAACCGCAGGGCAAGAGTTAACGTCGACCAGACCAAAAGCAAGAAGTTCCTCCTTCGTCATGGCGTCCCTCAGGGCGGAGTCCTCTCCCCCACACTCTTCCTTCTCTTCATCGACGATCTGGTGTCTGAGATGCCCAAGGGGATCAAAGCTGCTCTCTACGCAGACGACCTTGTGATCTGGTGCAAGGAGGAGCACGCAAGTACTGCCACCTACAGAATGCAGCAAGCGGCAGATAGGCTGAACGCATGGGCAGAAGATTGGTGCGTCTCCATCAACAAGGAGAAATCCTCCGCCACCCTATTCACACTGTCGCCAAAGCAGAAAGCCCAAACCATTAGGCTTGGTGGAACTCCTCTGAGAGAGGATGAAGAAGCAACGTACCTTGGCGTCACCTTTGATAGACGGCAGACCTGGAAACCACACATTGCACAGGCAGAGACGAAGGCCCGGCGCAAGCTAGCCATACTCAGGAAGCTGGCAGGTACCACCTGGGGAGCGAACGAGAAGATACTGAAGACAGTATACCAGGGAACAATCAGACCCCACCTCGAGTACGGCTCCACAGCGTGGTCAACCTCAGCCAAGACAAACCTGCAGACCCTTGACCGTGTGCAAAACCAGGCCCTCCGACTCATCACCGGTGCAATGAAATCCACGCCCATCAAGGAAATGGAGAAGCTTACCACCATCCAACCCCTCTGTCAGAGAAGAGAAGCCAAGACTATGGTACAGGCCGAGAAGCTCAAGTGCCTACCCGACCACCCCATGAAGCACAGACTGAGCAACCTCACCAAGAACCGGCTTAAACGGAGCAGTTTTGTACACGAGAGCAAGAGACTTTCTCGACAGTACAGGGAAGTCCTTCCACAGAACACTCTACCTCTGACTCAAGAAGAAGAGGAAACCCCCAAGGCAACAGAGAACCAGGCATCCAGATCTGCACCAGTGTTCCACATGTTACCTCAGGAGAAGATCAGAATGACACAGCTCGACAGGCACTCACCTTAGCCCTGATCGACGAACAGTACCCAAAAAGAGGCGTGGATCCATGTATACACCGATGGATCAGCAACTAACGCCGTGCTCAATGGAGGTGCAGGCATTCTCATCCAGTTCCCTGGGGGACATACAGCTACATCCAGCGTTGCCACTGGCAAACACTGCACAAACTATAAAGCAGAAGCAGAAGCTCTCATGCAGGCCGCCTCCTTCGTTCAGGACTCCGCAGACTCTTGCTACCAAGTTGTCTTCCTCTCGGACGCCCTTTCAGTCCTTCAGGCCCTAGAGAACGACAAACTCCCACAGCTGGCCAAAGCATTACAGATGGTCAGACAAACCAGAAGAGTTGTCCTCCAGTGGATACCAGCACACTGTGGGATACCAGGAAATGAAAGGGCAGATGAGCTGGCAAAAGAAGGAGCCGTGGAAGACCAACCTGAAAACAGTGTCAGCTTTAGTGAGCAGAAGACAATCATCAAGGCATTGATGAGGCCAAGGACAAACAGAGATGACTACCACACAATGTCCAGAGAGCAGCAAGTCAACCTCATCAGGCTGCGTACTGGCCACAACAGGCTCAATGCTCACATGAACCGAAAGTTCAAGCTGGCGCCATCACCAACCTGTGCCTGCGGTCAAGAGGACCAAACAGCGGAACACATCTTACAGCGATGTCCCTTACTAGATGAGGAACGAAAAGAAGTGTGGCCGTCACCAACTCCCTTGCAGACCAAACTATACGGCAGTCGACAGGAGTTGGAGAAAACGACAACATTTATCACCAGTGCTGGACTGATTGTGTAACCTCTGCGAACGCCAAGAAGAAGAAGATGTCTCACCCAGTCACATTATTCTGACACCGGACCAAACCAGTCCTA
>NC_090253.1:55874336-55891836 GCF_037325665.1 Littorina saxatilis | reverse complement strand
ACGACCATGTGCAATACTGCAACATTTTCTTGTTCTGGTAGTATTCTATTTTCTACCATGTGGAAGTCATTGTGTGCGTGTGTGTGCGAGTGAGTGTGCGAGCGCGCGCGTGTGGGTACTGTTGTTAGTTTAGCATTGTGTTTTTTGTTCTTTTTATTGTGATATGATTGTCTACCATAATTCACCATTATTATTTTGACATTATTTCAAACTTGTTATATATTACAATCGTCCGCCAAATTTCATTTGCTTTTAAGAGTACGCTCATAAGCCTAGCTTGTTGTGCTCCATGTTCCTTATTTCATGTATGCGGCAATATTCCAATGACATTTTCTGAATAAACTTGTTTAAACCAACTGAATTAATTTCATGATAAGACCCACACCAAGAGGATTTAAAAAAACAATGTATCAAGAAAATTCCAACTCAGATATTCCTTGTGTGTGGTGTCATTACTTCAAACCTAACAAGAAGAGCAAACGCTCGATCGAGTCACTTTCGCAGTTCTGAATATTATATGAGGCATCAGATGGACAGGAAGAAATTGCTATTCACAACACAATGAGTCACGTTCACATAAAATTTGAGCCCGGTCACTTTTATAGTTTCCGAGAAAAGCCCAACGTTAAGTTGTGTGTTGCCGAACAGAAAAGGCTAGTTATCTCCCTTGTTTTTCTGATAACGTTCGTAAAAGGCTACAGATGTAAATACTTTGATGTAAAGAATAATCCTACAAAGTTTCAATCACATCCGATGAACTTTGTCAAAGATATAAAATGTCTAATTTTTCCTTTGACGCTGACCTGTGACCTTGAAAAAGGTCAAAGGTCAACGAAACCATCGTTAAAGTGTAGAGGTCATTGGAGGTCACGACTAAACAAAATATGAGCCCGATCGCTTTGATAGTTTCCGAGAAAAGTCCAACGTTAAGGTGGTGTCTACGGACGGCCGGCCGGATGGCCGGCCGGACGGCCGGCTGGCCGGACGGCCGGCCGGACAGACTAACACTGACCAATTACATAGAGTCACTTTTTCTCAAGTGACTCAAAAATGAACTGTGCACCTCCTGGTGCGCTTTGAGACAGTACATACAATCAGAAGGTTATGTCCCTTTAAAGCGAAGCTTTCATCCCGTCAGTTCAATCTGCTTACTTTCTCACTCACTCCTCAGTCTTGACACTGTGTTTGAGGGGTTGCGCTTCTACCTAAAGTGTCTGCAGACATCTCGTCCTGAGTTGACGTTGACTTTCAACACAAACATCAACAGATATCTGAGAGTTCTAATTGCTGTTCCACTGTGACAGCTGTGATATAGTTTGATGTGTACATCATTCTGCCAAAACTAGCAAACAAACCAAGAATTCCACTTTCATGTTTCCACTCAAAGGAAGAAAAAAAAACATATAAAAGAAACCCGAGAGAATTAGAAGTCAAGACAATTCTTCACTTCACACACTAAGTGAAATAAAACAGTAAAAACGTGTCGCCGCGGAACGTGTGCCGAGGATTAACAGAAGAGGAGCTCACTCTACGTCTGATCGAAGTGTCATTTGTGTGTCATTAATCAGTGCTTGCAGTTCGGCATGGCATCAGCTTCAAATCCTTCCCGACAGGACAGCGCTGACAGTTTCACTGACTGTCTTCGCTGTGGATCGCTATGTCTTGGGCCCACCATCTTGCCCTGTGGTCACGTGACGTGTAGAAAATGCTTACGTCACTTGTTGCAGAGCAAAAATCCGTGTCCCGTGTGTAACGCAAGTCTTACATTTGATTCGCAAGAGACAGACAGCCAGCTGTTATCACGATTCAGTTCAGAGCACGTGCTACACGATCTGGTCAACCAACGTCTGCAGGATTTAGGTCAGCAGTCGTGTCACGTGTGTCAGAACAGAGCCGCTGTCATGATCTGCCAGGACTGCGCGGAGATATACTGCGTGGCGTGCTCTGCTGCTCACAGAAAGATGAGAATGTCAAGTGACCATGTGCAACAACCACTTCCCCACGCACTGTGCAATGCTCCCCCTGCTGCCCGTGCTACGACAGGCGTTGGAAAAAGGTCAAAGTCAAAGAATTGTCTGCCTCCCCAGGGCAGCATCTCTAACCTACCAAACAATCTCCCCAGTAAGGGAAAACAGGGCAAAGACATGATTCAGAGTGAAATTCAGTGGCTGCAAAAGGCGGCTAATGACTTGAAAGAGGTCGCTCAAGTTGCAGAGGACGTCAGCATCCTGATCCAGAAACTTGCTGAAGACATCAAGGGAAAACAACATATTCTTGATACCTACACTGCCAGGCTGCTGAAGGCTGACGTTAGACAGGGTGATGATGGAGACTTTTACGTCAGTGGTTTAAGCAATGATGACATCACAGATGACGTGAAGATGCAGGACCTTCAAAGACGTCTTCGTGACGTCAGAAAGACTTGCCATCAGTTTGACGAATTAGACAAGCTCCAATCAGAATCGGCCCGTTTGATAAAGAAAGCAGGTATGCAGTATGTATGTGTGTGTGTGTGTGTGTGTGTGTGTGTGTGTGTGTGTGTGTGTGTGTGTGTGCGTGCGTGCGTGCGTGCGTGTGTGTGTGTGTGTGTGTGTGTGTGTGTGTTGACGAAAACCACATCTCAGTGTCAAGTAATGATTTTTGTGTGTTTTGGTCGCATGCTGCAGCAACGATATTGTTGTGGTTGTCCGACGTAAAGTTGTTTTAGTTATTGATTTGCTGATTTTTGTGTTGTTAAGGACTCTTTGACGTTCTCTCTTTCTTTCTTTTTATTTATCAAAAATACGTCCGGTACACATTTTTCTTGTAATTGTCATAAAAGTCTGTCATTACCCTTTTATCTTAAACTTGTCACTGGAGTTCCTAACATGGGATGTGGCCCTTGTGAATACATGTTGTCTTTTTGTGTGCTTCAGTACTTTTTACAATTCCATCTAATTGTAATACACAACAAGCACATCTTTATTTGGTGTTTAAAGGCATACTAACGCACTCCCGTGTTTACAAAGTGTAGTTTGCCCACAATCGATGTCAAACGCACCATAAGACCATATAATGACGATACGTCACCATGCGCGGACCATAATACATGCATTACAGCTTGTTCTAGCCTCTGAAAAAGTGAGGATGTCAACAAAGCCGCGGTGTTCTCTCCCTTGCATCAACGTTACATGTGTTGCCAAATCTATAAATAGGACGATCCAGATCAAAATGAAAATTCAAATATCTCAACATTTAAGGGGTCCTAGACCACAATATTTTGCAGGGAACTTAATTTAGTCTGTCTCCAGCTGTTGGTAAAGCAATTAGCGTGTATAGTCATCGAGTACATATGGCTTTAACGTCGTTTTCAACCGTTCAAGGTTATATCGCGACGGAGGGAAGGGGGGTGATGGAATAGAGCCACTTGTCAATTGTTTCTTGTTCACAAAAGCCTTAATCAAAAATTTGCTCCAGGGGCTTGCAACGTAGTACAATATATTTACCTTACTGGGAGAATGCGAGTTTCCAGTACAAAGGACTTAACATTTCTTACATACTGCTTGACTAAAATCTTTACAAACATTGACTATATTCTATACAAGAAACACTTAACAAGGGTAAAAGGAGAAGCAGAATCCGTTTGTCGCCTCTTACGACATGCTGGGGAGCATCGGGTAAATTCTTTCTCGTCCCAACCAATATGGGACTCCCCTTAACCCGCGGGGGGCACAACAAGCACAAGAACAGTGCATAAGGCCAACAAAAAAAAAGGTGTGGTTACGGTAACATAGCCCCAAAAAATAGGGTAGGTAGGTAGGCAATCACTTTTTTTTTTAAACTTTTTTTTCTAATGTGTACAAATTAAACCTACTTGACAGGGAAATAAGTGTGCGACACGGGCGCTTTCGCTTTCATTGCGTTTTTTGCACTCGGTTTTTTTTTGTTTTTTTTTGACAAATGTAATAAAAAGTTATAGGATCGGCCCCTAAAAATAGGGTAGGTCGGGTTACCGTAACCACACCTATTTTTTTTTTAGGCCTAATCACCAATGTTCTCTCAATGGGATATCTGCTGTGCTCATTCCTCACTATCAAACCGTTCATGTCACAAGAAAGTCACTGTTTCAGACAAATCAGCAGACCCTTTGACCACCACTCCAAGACGCGTGTTTGACACCACAGCTGTCACTGACCAGGACACAGTGAGACCACGCATCACTGACCTGCTGACCACACAAGATGGCCTACTGATAGTGGTGGATTATGACAACAAGATGATCAAATACGTGCCCAGACTACTTTCTACCGGACACACCCTGCCCGCCCTCAGGCTGAAGAATGAACCACTGTGTATGTCTTTTCTGTCTGACGGACTGTTGGCTGTGACCGCTGAACATAAAACCATATATCTGGTGGAAGTCAAAAGTCAACTGACCGTGAAGTCCCAGTTCAAGACCAGGAGACAGTGTTACGGAGTGACTGATTGTCCTGATGATGTCACGTTGCTTGTCAGCTGTTGGATAAACCGTGACGATCCTCGTCACGCTAGCGTTGACGTCATTAAACGTGACGGTTCCTTGGTCCGGACCATCACTGACGGCAGCACACTGAACGGTTTCACAAACGTGTTTAAAGTCTTTGCTCCCGATGACCATGTTCTTATCCCAGACAACGACCAGCACTGCGTGTACAGGGTGGAGCTCTCCTCTGGCCGTCTGGTTGACACCCTCAAACACCCTGACCTGAAGGGACCCACCCAGGTTGTAGCTGATGATGACGGTAACGTGTACATTGTGTGTTTGAACGGCCAGTGCGTTCTGGTGCTCACCTGCGAAGGAGAATGGAGGAAACTCCTGCACGGCCCACAGCACGGTGAAGGAGAAGACTCCTACCCCTGGGCGCTGTGCCTGGCAAAGTCTGGCATCGTGGTGGTGTGGTATAAAACAAGTGACGAAGGAAAATTTCTGTTTGGTCGTGTGATCGGATATGAACTTGTGCAGTGAAGTAACATAGAGGTATATGAATTGCTATTCGACTCGTCGGTATTATACTTGTCTCGTCAACATGTCAGATCTTATTGCTACGCTGAAAACTGGGTGGCCGAGTGGTAACGCACTGGGTGGCCGAGTGGTAACGACTGGGTGGCCGAGTGGTAACGCACTTGCGCTCGGAAGCGAGAGGTTGCGAGTTCGACCCTGGGTCAGGGCGTTAGCAATTTTCTCCCCCCTTTCCTAACCTAGGTGGTGGGTTCAAGTGCTAGTCTTTCGGATGAGACGAAAAACCGAGATCCCTTCGTGTACACTACATTGGGGTGTGCACGTTAAAGATCCCACGATTGACAAAATGGTCTTTCCTGGCAAAATTGTATAGGCATAGATAAAAATGTCCACTAAAATACCCGTGTGACTTGGAATAATAGGCCGTGAAAAGCAGGATATGCGCCGAAATGGCTGCGATCTGCTGGCCGATGTGAATGCGTGATGTATTGTGTAAAAAAAATATTCCATCTCACACGGCATAAATAAATCCCTGCGCCTTGAATATGTGCGCGATATACATTGCATAAAATAAAAAAAATAAATAAAAAAATAAATTCCTGCGCTTAGAACTGTACCCACAGAATACGCGCGATATAAGCCACATATTGATTGATTGATTCAAAACAATTGCTGTTAATAATTCTTATTTACTGCATCCGGGCACTGTGACCCTCTCTGTTGCGAGTGTTTACGCCAAGAATGAGGATCAGATGGGAATTGAAAAACAAAATGCGCAAAACTTGTATTTATTCTTTTGATCATTTCAGCCAGGATAAATCAGCTCAGGATGTTTATGCAGACGGTTGCGTAGTTGTTGTTGTTGTTGTTGTTGTTGTTGTTGTTGTTGTTGTTGTTGTTTTTACATTTAGTCAAGTTTTGACTAAATGTTTTAACATATAGGGGGAATCGAGACGAGGGTCGTGGTGTATGTGTGTGTGTGTGTGTGTGTGTGTGTGTGTGTGTGTGTGTGTATGTATGTCTGTCTGTCTGTCTGTCTGTCTGTGCGTGTGTGTGTGTGTAGAGCGATTCAGACCAAACTACTGGACCGATCTTTATGAAATTTGACATGAGAGTTCCTGGGAATGAGAGTTCCCCGGACATTTTTTTCATTTTTTCGATAAATACTTTTGATGACTTCATATCCGGCTTTTTGTATAAAACGATCCAAATTTACGTTCATCTTATTCTACATCATTTCCTGATTCCAAAAACATAAAAATATGTTATATTTGGATTAAAAACAAGCTCTGACAAGAGGCGAAGCCTTCAAGGCTCACGTAAGAAATAGACAAACAGTAACACAAACTCAATCACTCCGTCACACATACACACCCACACACACAGTAAGCTTAGGTGACACTGTGCAAGAAAGAGAGACACTAGATCTAGATCTGTCTGTCTGCATGTAGCCTACTTACAGGGACACGACTGCCAAATAGTCTCGGCCCGCTCAAAATAACAATGACCGAGACCACACACACCACGCGAGAGAGAAAGACTACAGGGAGGCATGCCGTCGTGATGCATTAATTGACGTCAAACACTTTTGACCGTGACGTAATCTTATGCGAGCTTTATCCATAGTCTTGGATAACCACTCACACATAGACTCGGAAATGTTAAAGTTTCTACCACAGACATACACACACACGCACGCACACACACACACACACACACACACACACACACGCACAAACGCACAGACAGACAAAGTTACGATCGCATAGGCTACACTTCGTGAGCCAAAAATTACAAATATAAAAATTATGATCAAAATTAAATTTCCGAAATCGATTTAAAAACAATTTCATCTTATTCCGTGTCGGTTCCTGATTCCAAAAACATATATATATGAAATGTTTGGATTAAAAACACGCTCAGAAAGTTAAAACGAAGAGAGGTGCAGAAAAACGTGCTATGCAGCACAGCGAAACCACTACCGCGCTGAACAGGCTCGTCAGTTTCTCTCCGTTATGCACAAGCGGCGGACTACGGTCATTGTGAAAAAATGCAGTGCGTTGATGTTTCATTCTGTGAGTTCCACAGCTTGACTAAATGTAGTAATTTCGCCTTACGCGACTTGTTGTTTTTGTTGTTGTTCTTCTTGTTGTATAATGTTGTTGTTCAAAATCCATGTATTTCAAAAGACCTACACGTACCAGGATATCTAAATCACAAATCTGAAATATCTAAGGAATTGTCTTTGTGTTTCACAGAAAAAAAACCTTGAACTTAAAACTCCTTTCAACCTTATCTATAGGAATGTCATGGTAAAAAGAATGCATATATATATACAGATGTCAGTGTATGAAAGTAGTGAGAGAAAACGAAGATAGGAAGCGTCAGGAAAACAAAGACATAACATTTCTCGCATTGGTGATACCGGGATTTTTTTCTTTGAAAACATGCGTAGATGCGTGACCAAACCAACAGTCGTTATGAATTTACAGAGAGCGCAAAGTACAAGGCAACCCGCTGTGCAGGAGATTGGTGTAAAATGTGCCCGCAATAACATGCGTCGTAATTTATCTCTAGGCGTTTCCATCTGCTGCAGTAAAGTGCTCACTGACAGAGACAAAAGCAGAAGAAACAAAGACGAAAAAAACAAAGACCACGACGGAGTACCCACAGGCAACCCTCTGGAAGCTTTCGTTTGTATAAAATTCTTGTGGAGGGTTATGTTGTTATCCACAGTACGCTCATAGTTTCAATTTTGTTCTGTTATATTCTCGGCAGCGACAAGAAGAAGATAATCGGCAAGCGCATCACTAACAAACCATACAATGGGTTTCACAAAACGCCAACGAATATGTGTTTGTGTGTGTGTGTGTGTGTGTGTGTGTGTGTGTGTGTGTGTGTGTGTGTGTGTGTGTGTGTGTGTGTGTGTGTGTGCGAGAGAGAGAGAGAGAGAGAGAGAGAGATAGAGAGAGAGAGCGATATAGAGAGAGGAGAGAGAGACGGAAAGAGAGAGAACTAGATAGAGAGAGAGAGAGAGAGAGAGAGAGAGAGAGAGAGAGAGAGAGAGAGAGAGAGAGAGAGAGAGAGAGAGAGAGAGAGAGAGAGAGAGAGAGAGAGAGAGAGAGAGCGATGACTGATTCCGGGCTTTCAGTGTTGATCTTGAAGTTCCGTCCAGACTCAATGTTTTGATATCGCTTCACGTGACTTGTTTCTTCTTTTTCTGTTTTTGTTGTTGTCAGGATTGTAGTCACTGTGAGAGCCTCTCATGATGAGTATATAAAGCTATTCTGATGGACACGTGGGGGAATTCGGGGGCTGTGATTGGATGGTCTCTTCCGATCATCAAAGCATAATGCTACGGAAGTCGGCCATTTTTCTCAATATCCAAAAGCATATTGTCAATAACAAAGACGCATGGTTCTGGTTTACCCACCTGTACCACACGATGTTTCACTGATCGACAACAGCATACACTGACAACTTGAAATTCTTCTCGGGAATGTTTTTCAGCTTTACAAATGTCGATAGCATACCCTTTTCTGCTAACTTCCCGATGAAACAGGACTAAACCTATTATTTTCTGTCCCTAAACACCACAAAATGCCCAAAGTCGAAAGATGTAGTACAAACAGGGGAGTACAACGGAACAGCCGTTTTTGTGTGCCTGTGAGCTTAGTTCACAGTTGCCGACTGACACAAATTTTCGCATTCGGCTTTTCCTATCTCGTAACTCCACACTAACTACCCCACTTCCCCTCTGAAGTATTGATGTACAACCCATGGCACTAACATTCATGTAGTCGTTTAAAATTGAGGTTGAAAAATTCGCTTCATGACGAGACAAGTATAAATGCCATTCACCCACACTGGAAACGTCGCTGCCGTCTGCTCGCTTTGTACGGATTAGCTGTTCTCTTTTCCTCCCATTGTTGCATCCTAGTTCTTCAGTTGTTTCTAGTTTTCCGTTGATGTTGTGTTTTGGTCTTCTTCATAAGTAGTCTTGTTCAAAATTAAAAAACTCAAACTTCTTTTTGTTGTATACGAATGAACTAATAAAAAGCTGTGTAACAGCTGTGTTGTCAAATCGAGTTTTTTTTTTCCAAAGTCAGTGTGGCGCCTGCGCAAAACTAATGCGCATAAGAAACGGCGTCTGCTATCAAAACCTGAGATGAACGCATCGACGCAAAAACTGTCATTTTGTAAGTTTGGAACAACAAATAAAGGTCAGAACAGCTATATAATCGCTATTGTATTTTCAGCTGGCTAATTCCCCTCGATGAATTTTTAGAACTAGCACGTCACGCCACACTTGGCAGAGTGACATATCTTTGCTTTGACGTAATACATTGCACAAGGCTTTAGAAGAGATTGAGGTTCCAAAACAAGCGTCTTCAATTTGGCTGCCTCGACTGCGGGCCGTTTTTTTTATTTTATTTTTATTTATTCTTATTTTTTTTATATACTCACAAAGACAAACATACATTTAACTGACGGTCTTGTTGGTAACAATAGAAACGTATACAAATATAGACAGGACAAAAACGACACATTCTACATATAAAACAGTTGACACAAAGACAAACTGACTAAGTCGAGAGCATCAAATCAATATACATACACTCAATCCATTTTCTCAAAAAAAATCTCTGTACAATTTTCAATCAATATCAAACTTTCCTCTGTTACACCTTACACTATATAAATAGTTTTCTGCTGGACGTTTTGAGTAAAATACACGTAGGTACAGTATGTAGGATAAACAGAATACTACATAATTTGCCGTTTCGTACCAAATTTACACTCGTTGCTTTTTCAAATAGTGAACTGCGAGCGAAAAAAACCAACTCGTGTAAATCTGGTACGACACAGCAAGCCATGTAGTATTCTCTATTTATCCTACGTACGTGTGACATACCACTCATGTCAAAACAATGTCGTTCACTCCACAGTGCATGTGAAGAGATCGTGTCTGGCAGGGACCTGGGGCCAGTTTCATAAGCCAGAAACACAGTCGACCAACTGCAGTTGTCCGAGAGAACCACAGTAATCCGACGTTATCGGGTTTCACGATCAAAATTTCAGTCGGCCGACTACGGGTCGTCTCACCGGAAGTCGGCCAAACACGGTGATGCTCTCCCCCCAACACTGTGTTCGGCTTACTGCGGTAAACCGAAAATAAATGTAATTATCCGCACAGTCAATGGCAGAATGCTCACATTTGTTTGGATTGTGAGCCAAACCTTGTGATTGTTCTTCGAAATGTATCTATCATGACGCAGTAATCCAGGAGACAAGTCAGGGTTATGTCTTGAAGACGTCACATTATGGCGTAAGAGGGTTCGACGTCACGCGAAGGAATTACTGAAAGTCTCGGTCATTGTTATTTTGAGCGGGCCGAGACTTGTTTTTTCTTCGAAATCGGCCATTTCCACGTGCGAATGAGCAAACGGAAGTGGTAATGTTGCTAAATTTAGCCCTCGACTTGGCCATTCGGATTACTGTACAGTCGGTCGACTGCGGTTGTCCGCGGGTGACGGTGATTCGCTCATGAAACGCGCTTTTCGGTGACCCGGCGATCAACCACAGTCCATCGACTGGGCAGTCGATCGACTGTCAGTCGGTTCACTGCTATCTTATGAAACTGGCCCCTGATTTTCCATCGCCCGTGATGCCGAGTCACCGAGATAAACGTCATTCTTTGAACACTTGGAAGATTGTTAAGGCGAAGTGCGCCACTGAAATTTAGAGTGATGGGACTTAAACAGCCATTTTGAGTTGTTAGCAGTTTTGCACCTTTCAATCTGTCTACTTTCATGAAATGCATATGATTACACTATACAAATTCATCAAAGTCTCTAAAAACATATTTCATTGCACCAACCCGGCGAATTTTTCTGTCTTTTCATTCACTCTTCCGATAAAAATTCCGATTTTCAACCCTTGACAACAGACATTTCTGCTCGCCCAACGCGGGAACGTCGTATACCGTTTGAACAGCAGTTCTCTCCCCTGTGTCATTCGGCGGTTATTTTCGGTTAAATATGGATTCTCCTGGGGAAACCCCCCTATTTTTCAAACAAGCAAACCACAGACACTTTCCATATACGGGGGTATGACGTAAATACCTGGCCACGATTGGTCAGATAGGCTCGCGTGGCTTTTCGCGTTTTAAAAGTCGTCTGCTCACCGCGTTTAGTTTTCGACTGAGTTTGCTTAGAAAAATGGCACGTGTGAAAAGATCAACGCTCCGAAAAACACATCATAAAGGCAAGTGTACGAGAAGACAACAACTGAAGAGTTGCAGAGACAAGAGAACAACTAAAACACAATCGGTGACCAAGCGCACAAAATCTGGATCGACCGCTGTGGCATGCAGATCAATTTCTGCGTCAGGACTGAGAGTGTGTTCTTGGCGGTTTGACGCGAAAACAATTCAAGACGAACACATAGGCCTACACAGCAGCCACTGGTCAAAAGCGACAGGTCCAGAGGCTTCCCAAACAAGGAGATGTCTTGTTGATTTGGAAACCTTTGATGGTATTGACTTGTAAACGAACTTTGTTGTCCGCAACGTAAACAGCCAACGCTGTCACCATGCCCAGACTCAAAACAGAGACACGGCCTTGCAGTGTACGCGCATGTGAGGAAGTTGTTCCAGGTACCGCTGGATACCTTGCCTCCAAAGAAAGCGGTCAAACGGATTATGGTCTCATCAGGCAAGCCGTTTATTCGTCCAGACTCCTTGATATGTGGGCTAGGTGCTCAACAATTTAACAAATTTTGTGAAAGTTTAGATTTGGTAGGCATGGATCACAAAACCTTCCAGAAGAAAGCTGATAAACTCTATCAACGACTTGATGTAGATCTACTGGAGGAGAAAGTATTCAGTGAGGCTGTCCGTCAGGTCAGACAGATACACGCAACGCACAATGGAATGACACTGTCTGATGATGGTGTTCTTGATATCAGTGTAAGCTACGACGGATCATGGCTGACCAGGGGGCACTCGTCCCACATTGGAATAGGGTGTGCTGTAGTCTAGACGTGCTGACTGGAATTTGCTTTGACGCTCATGTTATGTGCAACTACTGTCATACGTTTGCCAGACAACTGGAAACAAACTTCTCCAGGAGAAACCCCTGGAGTATGCTGCCTGGCTGGTAAAACAACTGGACATCTGTGACAAGAATTTTGCAGGTGAGTGCGTAGATCTAAACAGTATGTGTGTATGGTGCGCTTGTGAAGACGTTTGTTGAAATGGGATGATAGTGTGTTGTGTTTGAATTTTACATAGATCTGTAAGTGTTTGTGAAAATGTGTGTCAGTGTTTTGTGTGCGCTGTCTATGTGAAGTGTACGTGTGTGTGTGTGTGTGTGTGTGTCTGTGTCTGTGCGTGTTTGTGTATTTGTGTGTGTTTGGGTACTAATCCATGCATAGTAATACATGTACTGAACAAAAACAATGATAGCGTCTATGTTGGTAGATCTGTGGCTGATTGCCGTGTGTGTGTGTGTGTGTGTGTGTGTGTGTGTGTGTGTGTGTGCGTGTGTGTGTGTGTGTGTGTGTGTGTGTGTGTGTGTGCATGTATGTGTGCATGCATGTGTGTGTGTGTGTTTGGGTACTAATCCATGCATAGTAATACATGTACTGAACAAAAGCAATAATAGCGTCTATGTTGGTAGATATGTGGCTGATTGCCTTTTGTGTGTGTGTGTGTTTGTGTGTGTTTGTGTGTTTGCTATTCAGTGGCTGACTTTGACTGAAACGGTGGTTTTATTTTTAGGTTCCAGTGGCATCATGGAAGTCGAGGCGGCTCGGGTTCTGTGGGGCAGGTCAGTGTCGCAGCACAATCTGCGATACACAGTTATCCTGTCAGACGGTGACACAAAAACCTTCCAGGAACTTTCCAAAATAAAGCCTTATGGAGATCAAGTAACCATCGAAAAAGAAGAGTACATCAATCACGTTTCCAAGCGTCTTGTAACAGCGCTTCGCAACCTTGTGACAGACTGCCGCAAAAAAGGAATCACTTTGGGAGGGCGAGGGTATGATCAGCTGACTCTGAATACAATCAGGAAGTTGACGATATATTATAATCGGGCAATTAGGGGGGGGGGGGGGGGGGGGGTAAGACAGTTGCAGACATGAAACGGGCAGTGATGGCATCTCTGCGTCACGGCTTCTCAACAGATGACAAGCCACAGCATGACTTGTGCCCCCATGGTGCCGCGTCATGGTCCTTCTACCAGCCCCCAGGACCACACGCAAAACTCGTCCATACACCTCTCAACTTCAAGAAGCTGAATCCTCCTCTAGAACCAGTTTACCAGAGACTGACGAAAGATCAACTGCTTCAGAGATGTGTGTCAGGAAAAACCCAAAACTCTAATGAGTGTCTCCACAGCAGCGTTTGGGTTCGCTGCCCCAAGGACAAATTTGCATGCAAAAATCGCGTACGGTTTGCAGTCGTCACAGGGGCTAGGGAATTCAATTTTGAACCAGCGGCTGCTCTCAACACTGCACAGTTCTACGGCTTTACAACAGGCTGTAACATGAAAAGACTAAACAAGGCTAGGAGTGTAAAAGGGTTCTTGGCAGCCTCAGGTTCAAGAAAGATCAGCTAAACAGAGACGCGACACTGTGCGTGCAGCTAAACTCAAAAGACAGGATGAGCTCATTAGACTACAAGGGGGTGCAGCATATGCTGCTGGGCAGTTTTAGGTAAGCCTGTAGTTACCAGGTGTCTGTGAAAAATACCTGAACTATGTTAACATTGATTTGGGGTGAATAAAAGAGCTTTGAAATGTTCTCGGCCTTGTTTCTCTGTTCAGCGTTTTTGCATGACCTGCTTTCTAGGAAACTGTTTTTCTTCAATCCAGCTGTTCAGAATGCAATGAAACTTAAGGGACATGCTTATCAGAGGACAACCTGTGGAATGACAACAGGAATTTTCTTTAAATTAATAAATAACTGTTCAGGCGGGTCATATTTACTAAAATTGTGCTGAAAAACATGATAATTCATCTAAAAAAAATATTTTATCAGAACTATTCATCCTAGGAAAAATCCCTGTTGTCATTCCACAACTATGGACTCCTACATCCTACATACAAAAAATCACATTCCTATGATTTAAGGGGAAGCTAAAAAACGTGTTCCTAGCAACCCATTTTGGCAGTTGGAGATTGCCGTTTCCATGGTAACGGACAGTGACGGTACTGAAAACGTTATCCGTTTTGAAATCGTATATGCCTTACCACTTCATAAACATATAACATTAGCCTATGGTAGAAGTAAATACAAATTTAGATTTTAGTGGCTCCCTTTGCCTTAAGAACGTACACGTCACGATATGCTTTCTAGAGTGACGTCTCTTTGCTTTGACGTCAAATATTACACGAGGTTTTAGGAGAGATCCAGGTTCCATTTTAAGCGTCTTCAATTTGGGCGCTTTGACTGCGGGACGTTTGGAGCAATGGACACGCAAGTACAGTATGTTGGATAAACAGAATACTACATGGCTTCCTGTTTGATATCAGTTTTACACTCGTTGTGTTTTCAAATATTGAAAATCTCGCTTTTGCTCGCAGTTCAATATCTAAAAACACAACTCGTGTGAAACTGGTATCACATAGGAAGCCGTGTAGTATTCTCTATGAAAATGGCTCAATAACTCTGTTAAGGAGATGTTATCCACGATGGAAAAAAAAGATGAGGTGTTTAACACCTAGACATTTCTTGGTGCATGAGACTAGTGCGCAGAGTTCGACAGCGTAAATAGAGGGATATATAAGGTTTAGTGTCATGCACCTCTTTAGCAGTTAAACGTAGTTTTGTCCACAAGGGCAGTGCAGCCAGGCAAATGATCGAACTGACGTAGTTTGATTATTTACGTCAGTTAAGCTAGCGCCACCGCTCTGTTTTGGCTTCCAAGAATACTCTTTCGAGGCCGTTGAGAGTTTTTGAGCTTTTAATAGGCCTGTGTGTCTTGAACACATGAAACGATTTGCGGCGCACGTGTGTACATTAACAATGTTGTTCTGTGAAAAGAGACATTACTTTTTTTTGGGTCATGGTGAAGAAGAGACTGGTATCTATATATATATACGACTTGTGTCTGTCTGTCTGTCTGTCTGTCTGTCTGTCTGTCTGTCTGTCTGTCTGTCTGTCTGTCTGTCTGTCTGTCTGTCTGTTCGCGATGCACGGCCAAAGTTCTCGGTGGATCTTTTTCAAATTTGGACACCGTCTTCAGCTACACCTCGGACACAACCTCATCGATGAGATATTTCAACACGTTCTCTCAGCGCGCAGCGCTGTGCGCGCTGAACCGATTTTTTTTAGTCACTTGAGAAAAAGTGACTCTATGTAATCGGTCAGTGTTAGTCTGTCCGGCCGGCCGTCCGGCCGGCCGTCCGGCCGGCCGTCCGGCCGGCCGTCCGTAGACACCACCTTAACGTTGGACTTTTCTCGGAAACTATCAAAGCGATCGGGCTCATATTTTGTTTAGTCGTGACCTCCAATGACCTCTACACTTTAACGATGGTTTCGTTGACCTTTGACCTTTTTCAAGGTCACAGGTCAGCGTCAAAGGAAAAATTAGACATTTTATATCTTTGACAAAGTTCATCGGATGTGATTGAAACTTTGTAGGATTATTCTTTACATCAAAGTATTTACATCTGTAGCCTTTTACGAACGTTATCAGAAAAACAAGGGAGATAACTAGCCTTTTCTGTTCGGCAACACACAACTTAACGTTGGGCTTTTCTCGGAAACTATAAAAGTGACCGGGCTCAAATTTTATGTGAACGTGACTCATTGTGTTGTGAATAGCAATTTCTTCCTGTCCATCTGATGCCTCATATAATATTCAGAACTGCGAAAGTGACTCGATCGAGCGTTTGCTCTTCTTGTTTGTTTTGTTCAGTTTTGTCGGGATCCACTACCAGTAACTCTTCCTTATCTTCTCCAGTGATTTTCAGCCGCGATTATCTCCCTTCCTCCGTGTGGCGTCAATCCATATTCCCGTTACTGGGTTACTATTTTTAGAAGGTCACTGCACGTTACTATTTTTAGAAGGTCTCCAGTGTTTTGCGCGTTTATCTCCTTTCCTTCGTGCCGGGTCCCAGGCGCAGCCTGGTATTCGGCTCTACTTCTTCCCGGTGAAGCCGGTACCCGGCGAAGAGGGTAATCATCTAGTAAGAAATGGATGGCGCCTCTTTTTATTTTTGGGAGGCATAACCGCCTAAATGCACACATGTCCCAAAAGATGAAGCTGGTCCCCTCCCCTACGTACAGCTGTGGACTAGAGGACCAGACCACTGAACACATCCTCCAGCGATGCATCATCCTTGAGAGTCTGAGAAAAAACCGTGTGGCCAACTGCAGTCTCCCTCCACTGCAAGCTGTACGGAGGAAAGGAAGACCTGGAGAAGACGGCAACCTTCGTCTCGCTGTCCGGGCTGACAATAATTATAACTAGTGTGATCAACAAGAAGAAGTAGAAGAAGATTTTTGGGAGAGACGTTAACAATATTTATTGGAATTTTCTGATCCCAAACCACACAAATGGAAAACGGTGAAGACAAGACAAAGCTAGAAAAGAAGCCATCAAGAAACTGCAGCAATGAACAATATAGTCACCTCACTAATCATTAACTTGCAAAGCAAATAAGGAGACAAGCAGCGAACTTACTAACAAACTAACTGACTGACTGACTTACTAAGAAACTGACCAACTAGCAAACGAGCTGTTCCATTTAAGAGAGAAAGATCAAAATAATCAACATGGAACAAAGGGTCTGTGACATCAAACGTAGGCCTATGATGACGGACCTCGTACGTGTATGCTGGAAAGCGCCTCTGATAGGACGCTTGCTTTCTTTGTTTAATCGCTGGTCTCACCGTAAACGACTCATTAAGCACACCAATTGAACACACACACACACACACACACACACACGCTCGCACGCTTGCACACACACACACACATACATACGCACACACGCACGCACGCTCGCACGCACCGTGCACGCACGCACGCACGCACGCACGCATGCATGCACGCACGCACGCTCTCACGCTCGCTCGCACGCACACACGTACAGACACACACACACACACACACACACACACACACACACACACACACACACACACACACAGAGACACACACACACACACACTCACAGAGAAAGAAAAATACAAAAACCACACAAAAACCTGGCATGGCATGTCCCACAAAAACATTCACCCAATCTTTAATACCCCTAATCAGGCACATGCAAATGTTTTTCTTACAGCTCATTTCTGCCATGTTATTTCTGGCTTCCGAGAGCAAAAGTTCGGTGAACTTGTTCCCCTCTGTGCAAGTTTGGATACGCAAGCCTCTTTGACACATAGTTTAAGCTGCACGCAGATTTTGATGACTCGTGCACGTGCACCCTAGATTGCGTAAGCGAGAATTTAATTCACTGCTAAAAGGGTGTAATGTTGTGAGATATAATTATGTGGATATGTTTT
>NC_090253.1:55861836-55866836 GCF_037325665.1 Littorina saxatilis | reverse complement strand
TGGGTGGCCGAGTGGTAACGCACTTGCGCTCGGAAGCGAGAAGTTGCGAGTTCGACTCTGGGTCAGGGCGTTAGCAATTTTCTCCGGTTCAAGTGTTAGTCTTTCGGTTGAGACGAAAAACCGAGGTCCCTTCGTGTACACTACATTGGGGTGTGCACGTTAAAGATCCCACGATTGACAAAAGGGTCTTTCCTGGCAAAATTGTATAGGCATAGATAAAAATGTCCACCAAAATACCCGTGTGACTTGGAATAATAGGCCGTGAAAAGTAGGATATGCGCCGGAATGGCTGCGATCTGCTGGCCGATGTGAATGCGTGATGTATTGTGTAAAAAAATTCCATCTCACACGGCATAAATAAATCCATGCGCCTTGGATATGTGCGCGATATAAATTGCATAAAAAAAATTAATTAAAAAAAATAAAAACATAAATCCCTGCGCTTAGAACTGTACCCACGGAATACGCGGGATATAAGCCTCATATTGATTGATTGATTGATTGATTGAAAAATGAACAAAATAAATACGGAAACACCCCACAAGACTAAACTACAGAAACTCATAAGTAAAAATGCTTTTGATCGTCAAACAGCGTGCTATGACATGTGTTTAAAAAAATAAGTTTCGTCTAGAGCTCGTACTGAGTCTTACTGTGGTATGGCACTCAGTGTCAGTGCCAGTAGGTGTGTGTCAGTGTCATTAGTCACTGTTTGTGTGTGTGTGTGTGTGTGCTTCGTTTGTTTGTTTGTTTGTTTTTAATGGTTGTTATTGTGGTGTTTTTCGTTTTTGTTGTCAACATTAATCAGTTCATATCAATGTCATATGATATGTTTTGTAAATTGACAATGAACCGCTAAATATGATTTCAAAGCATCAAATTCATTATTTTTAAAAAAAAGTTTAAATATTTACCAATAAATTTGTTCAAGTGAAGAGTTCAAAGGTGCCTGCTGCCAAATTGTTCGCACAATTGCAGATTAACTGGAAATCATACGAGTGCATGGGAAGAAATATTTTCCAACATGATACCGGGCAGAACTGAAACCGTCACAGTCATCATTTTGCACAAGACAAGTCAGTCTCCGTCAAGCCCCAAGATATATCAAATCGGCAGACAAGGTTTAATGACCGAACAAATTGTAACTTCTAACCGACTTGGTCTTCGGGTCACAGCGGAGGACGACAATAGCTTAATGGTTTCATTTGTGCTGAATTACAGCTTTTTACTTTTTTACTTTCAAAAAACCCGTTTTTACAAATTTGTTTCTAAAATCATAATTAAATATTTTCCGGGCCATTCACGTCTATGTTTAACATTGCAACTGTCGGTAAAACCGTACTCTATGGATATTGTGTGCAGTTGGTATGAGGTCAAAGACTACAGACGAAAAAAAAACCAGAAAAAACTGACATAAATATTGCTCAACTGTCGGCCAGCAGTTTTACTGCCCGGTATTGTAATAGATAAGGGCATTGCGTAAACATGACATTTGAAAAAAAAAATCACCCTAACCCTAACCCTAACCCTAACCCTAACCCTAATCCACGACAACGGCTACCTAGAGACGTAAAATATTTTCACAGTAAAAAAACCAAACGCACATCATCAAAAAAGATGATTGATATTTAATCTAAAATAGACTAGAATAAGAGTAAAAACAACATGGGTGGAAGTTGGTGGCCATTCAACGTGTTTTTGTAAAACATGAACTCGTGGTAGTAAAGTTGGTTGGATTTGGTTGCGTATGAAAACGACCAGTGGCATTACAGGAACAAATTGATTCCCATCACAAAAAAAGTCAATGGAGATCGCTTCATCATAGTTATCTCTAAACGTCCAAGGCATAATGGTTGGGTGAAAATGAAACATAAAAAAGTTGTTTCAGTATTTCTTAGGCAACCGTCCAGACTCACTACCACCGATTTTAGAGACAAAGAAAAATATCTTCAAAAATGCACTTTTTACGTGTTTTGGCAGAAATCTTTTTTGGGGATCTTAGAAAAGGTTCTAAAGAATGTTTTGACAAAGAAGCTTTCATCAATGTTTTACCGAAGAGTAGTTACAACAATTTTTCCAACGAATTTCATTCTTGTTTTTTTTAAGTGCAAGGCCAGAATACGACTGTATACCCGGAGAGAAGGTTTTTAATCCCCACCAAAATTCCGTGGTAATGAAACCAAATCTTTAAATTGGCAATATTCCTGACTTCTGACAAACATTTTGCGACCCATTTGCCCATCTTTTCTTTTTGTTAATTGGCCAAATCGATTGATTAAAGTTTGAATTTTAGGTAACCAAATTTGGAATAGTAGTGCTGTCGAGTGAGTTCACTAAAATTTGATGAGTCTGGGTTTTTGTCGCCCATATGACTGTAGAAAACAGAGCATTTCTCCAAAAAACTGTTTTGATTAATAATCTTAGGTGGGTGGTAATGCCCCTTTTCTTAGGTAGCAAAATCCAAGAAATAGGTATGTGTGTGTGAGTGTGTGTGTGTGTGTGTGTGTGTGTGTGTGTGTGTGTGTGTGTGTCTGAGTGTGTAGAGCGATTCAGAGAAAACTACTGGACCGATCTTCATAAAACTTGACATGGGAGATCCTGAGTATGGTATCTCCAGACATTTTTTTCATTTTTTTGATAAATGTCTTTGATGACGTCATATCCGGCTTTTTGTGAAAGTTACGCTCTCATTTTTCAACCAAATTGGTTGAAATTTTGGTCAAGTAATCTTTGACAAAGCCCGGACTTTGGTATTGCATTTCAGCTTGGAGGCTTAGAAATTAATTAATGAGTTTGCTCATTAAAGTTTGTCATTAAAATCGATTTTTCGCAAACAGATTAGAATTGATTGCATCGTATTCTTCATTACATTCTGAATCTAAAAATATATACATGTGTCATGTTTACTCTTAAAATGTGATCACAATTAACGAAAATAGATCAATTAGTCTTACGATTAAAATGTAAGAAATCGATTCAAAAATGATTTCATCGTATTCTTTATCGTTTCCTGATTCCAAAAACATATAGATATGATAGGTTGTATTCAAAACAAGTTCAGAAAGTTAACAAGAATACAGAAAAGCGCGCTTTCCTGCTTAGCACAATATGCTACCGCGCTATTCTGGCGTGTCAATATCACTACGTTTTGCACGTGGGAGGTGACCGATTTCCTTCTCGCGGGGATTGACGAAGCTGTACTGTCTTGGTGAAAAAATACAGTGCGTTCAGTTTCATTCCGTGAGTTCGACAGCTTGGCTAAATGTAGTAATTTCGCCTTACGCGACTTGTTTGATTCTTTGTTTGTTTGGAACTGCGCCAAAAAGTTTATCATGCCATGAGATTTTCGCTTTGGCCTTGAGATCTTTACCGTGCGCATCCATGTGCAAGTTTGTGAAGCACTCATGACCTGTTATAATTCTGATGGCTCAACCGAGAATATTCCACATGCTGGATGCAGAGCATGTTATAAGCTGTGTTTGCGTGCTAGGAAATTTATATAATGATCAATTAAGTGAAATTTGTAAAACGTGTTATGACTTCATATTGAATGCTTTCTAAGTGTCACATTCTAATGATGTGATCGTTCCAAGAAGTAAACTGTGCTCCCGCATAATTATTAACTATTTCTTTTTTTTCTTTTTTGTGTGGCTACACGTTCAACATGAATATGTGACCCTCCACCACGGAATGAGTCGCATGTCACCTTTGCATGATTTTCATATTTTTACATTATCCTGAAGAATTGTGTATGCTCTATCCAGTGGTAAAAACCGTTTTAGAAAAGAGCGAAAACTGGTTGAGTTATAAGCCTGTGACTAAGGTAACCCTCACACTGTTTCCAGACACTCTCCGGACTAATAGCAAGCATAGCGCAGAACCGCGCGAGGTGACATGCGACTCATTTCGTGGTGGAGGGTCACATATTGTCTGTCTTTCATGTTTGAGCCTAATCCAATGATGTTTCGTATGCGAAATGAGAAAACTGTCTTTATTGGCTCAAGCAAGCTCACCGAAAGACACACACACACACACACACACACCACACTCACACACTCACACACACACACACACACACACACACACACACACACACACATACACACACACACACACACACCACACACTCACACACACACACACACACACACACACACACACACACACACACACACACACACACACATGTTATACACTTCGAAGTCCAGGATAGCGCAGTTTTACCCCTTGAGACTATTTTCAGGTGTTCTTGATCGTGTGGCCTTTTAGAAACAGTTATTCTCAGGTAGCCCCAATACGGTTAACTGAAATAAAATCTTGGACTTGCAGAACATGCAGTAAGGACCACTGACGGCAGAAACAACGGCGTTTGAAAGTTGTTATTTGAAACTACGTAAAAGATACTGATAACTGAGACAACAACATCTGAAAGTTGTGATTTGAAACTACCTACACTGTTCTGACGGCGCTACGACAACGGTTTGAAAGTTGTAACTTGAAACTGCTTAAAATATACTGACAATACAGAGAGAACGACATTTGAAAGTTGTAATTTGAAACCGCCTACGGGCGCTGTGGCGGGGTGGTAAGACGTCGGCCTCTTAATCGGAAGGTCGCGAGTTCGAATCCCCCGCCGAACGCAGAAGAAGAAGAAGAAGAAGAAGAAGAAGAAGAAGAAGAAGAAGAAGAAGAAGAACAAGAAGAACAAGAAGAACAAGAAGAACAAGAAGAACAAGAACAAGAACAAGAAGAACAAGAACAAGAAGAACAAGAACAAGAACAAGAAGAACAAGAAGAAAAAGAAAAAGAAGAAGAAGAAACCGCCTAAAAACAAATACTTAGACAAAGACAACGAGGTTCGACAGTTGTAACTTGAAACTGACTCAAACGTACTGACGATAGAGACAACGACGTTTGAAAGTTGTGTTTTTAAACTTCCTAAAATATACCGAGGGCAGAAACGACGATGACGCGTGAATGTTATGAATTAAAACTGCCCA
>NC_090253.1:55836836-55856836 GCF_037325665.1 Littorina saxatilis | reverse complement strand
CATATATAAGGCTGCATAAATTTAAAAAAAAAAACACACCCGGGATTTTGGAACAAAACTAGCCTGGTATCGCATGTCCCGTCAGTTTTTCTCTTTCATTTTTTTCCGTTACATTATCTTTCACATAACAATGCCTTCATGCATGGTTCTTTTGTTTTGTTTTGGGGTCCACGTGCATGCTCTGTGTGGTGCGCACATGCTTGTGACCCCACCGCGCCTTTATATTATGTCTGGGTTTTGGAGTACAACATCTATGTCATGTGTATATGAGGCTGCAAAATTGTTAAAAAACAACAACCGGGAATTTGGAGCAAAATGAGCCTGGAACGTATCGCATGTCCCCTCACTTGTTCTCTCTTTTCTTGTTCGTTACATCATCTTCGCCCTCAGCATGCCTTCGTATCATGTCTGGGTTTTGGAGTACAACATCTCTGTGACGTGTATGTAAGGCTGCAACAAATTAATGTCAAAAAAACAAACCGGGAGTTTAGAGCAAAATTAGCCTGGTATCGCATGTTCTCTCACTTTTTTTTAAATCTCTTTTCCTGTTCCTTATATTGTTTTTCGCATAACAATGCCTTCATACCAAGCCTGGTTGTTTTGTTTTGTTTTTAAGACAATGTACGTGCTCGTTGTGATGCGCACATACCTGCACTAATGACATAAACAGGTATGTAGAGCACACGGTCTGATCAGCATCCCCCCCTCTTCCTCGCTTTCCTTCTTTATGAAATCATCGGTCACCTTGACCATGCCTTCATATCATGTCTGGGTTTTGGAGTGCATAATTATGCAACATCTCTGTGATGTCGTTGCCATGGCTGAGATCGGAGTATGGCTGGAATCCGAATATAGCTGAAAAAACATCTGGCTGAGATTGGAATTCCGATTCCATTCAAACGATATGGCTGCAATAATGCCAACGAACGTGATTTTTTTTCTCAGCAAGATTACCGCGCCGGCATCCCGCAAGAGAGTTTCATCGACGATATTGAGATACGTTCATTGTTTGTATCATCATTGTTTGTATCATCATTGTTTGTATCATCATCATTGTTTGTATCATCATCATTTGTATCATCATTGTTTGTATCATCATTGTTTGTATCATCATTGTTTGTATCATCATTGTTTGTATCATCATTGTTTGTATTATCATTGTTTGTATCATCATTATTTGTATCATCAATGTTTGTATCATCATTGTTTGTATCATCATTGTTTGTATCATCATTGTTTGTATCATCATTGTTTGTATCATCATTGTTTGTATCATTATTGTTTGTATCATTGTTTGTATCATTGTTTGTATCATCATTGTTTGTATCATTATTGTTTGTATCATTGTTTGTATCATCATTGTTTGTATTATCATTGTTTGTATCATCATTGTTTGTATCATTGTTTGTATCATCATTGTTTGTATCATCATTGTTTGTATCATCATTGTATCATCATTGTTTGTATCATCATTGTTTGTAGCATCATTGTTTGTATCATCATTGTATCATCATTGTTTGTATCATCATTGTTTGTATTATCATTGTTTGTATCATCATTGTTTGTATCATCATTGTTTGTAGCATCATTGTTTGTATCATCATTGTTTGTATCATCATTGTTTGTATTATCATTGTTTGTATCATCATTGTTTGTATCATCATTGTTTGTATCATCATTGTTTGTAGCATCATTGTTTGTAGCATCATTGTTTGTATCATCATTGTTTGTATCATCAGTGTTTGTATCATCATTGTTTGTATCATCATCATTGTTTGTATCATCATTGTTTGTATCATCATTGTTTGTATCATCATCATTGTTTGTATCATCATCATTTGTATCATCATTGTTTGTATCATCATTATTTGTATCATCAATGTTTGTATCATCATTGTTTGTATCATCATTGTTTGTATCATCATTGTTTGTATCATCATTGTTTGTATCATCATTGTTTGTATCATTATTGTTTGTATCATTGTTTGTATCATTGTTTGTATCATCATTGTTTGTATCATTATTGTTTGTATCATTGTTTGTATCATCATTGTTTGTATTATCATTGTTTGTATCATCATTGTTTGTATCATTGTTTGTATCATCATTGTTTGTATCATCATTGTTTGTATCATCATTGTATCATCATTGTTTGTATCATCATTGTTTGTAGCATCATTGTTTGTATCATCATTGTATCATCATTGTTTGTATCATCATTGTTTGTATTATCATTGTTTGTATCATCATTGTTTGTATCATCATTGTTTGTAGCATCATTGTTTGTATCATCATTGTTTGTATCATCATTGTTTGTATTATCATTGTTTGTATCATTATTGTTTGTATCATCATTGTTTGTATCATCATTGTTTGTATCATCATTGTTTGTATCATTGTTTGTATCATCATTGTTTGTATTATCATTCTTTGTATCATCATTGTTTGTATCATTGTTTGTATCATCATTGTTTGTATCATCATTGTTTGTATCATCATTGTTTGTATCATCATTGTTTGTATCATCATTGTTTGTATCATCATTGTTTGTATCATCATTGTTTGTATCATCATTGTTTGTATCATCATTGTATCATCATTGTTTGTATCATCATTGTTTGTAGCATCATTGTTTGTATCATCATTGTATCATCATTGTTTGTATCATCATTGTTTGTATTATCATTGTTTGTATCATCATTGTTTGTATCATCATTGTTTGTATCATCATTGTTTGTATCATCATTATTTGTATCATCATTGTTTGTATCATCATTGTTTGTATCATCATTGTTTGTATCATCATTGTTTGTATCATTGTTTGTATCATCATTGTTTGTATTATCATTGTTTGTATCATCATTGTTTGTATCATTGTTTGTATCATCATTGTTTGTATCATCATTGTTTGTATCATCATTGTATCATCATTGTTTGTATCATCATTGTTTGTAGCATCATTGTTTGTATCATCATTGTATCATCATTGTTTGTATCATCATTGTTTGTATTATCATTGTTTGTATCATCATTGTTTGTATCATCATTGTTTGTAGCATCATTGTTTGTATCATCATTGTTTGTATCATCATTGTTTGTATTATCATTGTTTGTATCATTATTGTTTGTATCATCATTGTTTGTATCATCATTGTTTGTATCATCATTGTTTGTATCATTGTTTGTATCATCATTGTTTGTATTATCATTGTTTGTATCATCATTGTTTGTATCATCATTGTTTGTATCATCATTATTTGTATTATCATTGTTTGTATCATCATTGTTTGTATCATCATTGTTTGTATTATCATTGTTTGTATCATCATTGTTTGTATCATCATTGTTTGTATCATCATTGTTTGTATCATCATTGTTTGTATCATCATTGTATCATCATTGTTTGTATCATCATTATTTGTATCATCATTGTTTGTATCATCATTGTTTGTATCATCATTGTTTGTATCATCATCATTGTTTGTATCATCATTGTATCATCATTGTTTGTATCATCATTGTTTGTATCATCATTGTTTGTATCATCATTGTTTGTATCATCATTGTTTGTATCATCATTGTTTGTATCATCATTGTTTGTAGCATCATTGTTTGTATCATCATCATTTGTATCATCATCATTTGTATCATCATTGTTTGTATCATCATCATTTGTATCATCAGTGTTTGTATCATCATTATTTGTATCATCATTGTTTGTATCATCATTGTTTGTATTATCATTGTTTGTATCATCATTGTATCATCATTGTTTGTATCATCATCATTTGTATCATCATCATTTGTATCATCATTGTTTGTATCATCATTATTTGTATCATCAGTGTTTGTATCATCATTGTATCATCATTGTTTGTATCATCATTGTTTGTATCATCATTGTTTGTATCATCATTGTTTGTATCATCATTGTTTGTATCATCATTGTTTGTATCATCATTATTTGTATCATCATTGTTTGTATCATCATTGTTTGTATCATTGTTTGTATCATCATTGTTTGTATTATCATTGTTTGTATCATCATTGTATCATCATTGTTTGTATCATCATTATTTGTATCATCATTGTTTGTATCATCATTGTTTGTATCATCATTGTTTGTATCATCATTGTTTGTATCATCATCATTTGTATCATCATCATTTGGTTTAAACAAGTTTATTCAGTAAATTCCATTGGTAATATTGCCGCATACATGAAATAAGGAACATGGAGCACAACAAGCTAAGCTTATGAGCGTACTCTTAAAAGCAAATGAAATTTGGCGGACGATTTTAATATAACAAATTTGAAATAATGTCAAAATAATAATGGTAAATTATGGTAGACAAACATGTAACAATAAAAGTGAAAACAAAACCAACAAAAAACAACAAACAAAAAAACCAATGCTAAACTAACAACAGTACTCACACGCGCTCGCACACTCACTCGCACACACACGCATACAATGACTTCCACATGGTTGAAAATAGAATACTACCAGAACAAAGAAATGTAAACAGTACTGCACATGGTGGATGAGATAAATGCATTCATTATTCAAAACGTTTGCTTAATAAGATAAACCTGAATAACTGGTCAAATATCAATGCATTTTCGCTGTCTGACTTGTCTCTATTGCCATACAGAAAATCATCAGCGGTTAGCAAATCATAGTTGGGCAGTGTTGACAAGGTGACTTCACGTATTTGAAGAGATAAGGGGCAATGAAAAATATAGTGCTCCGCATTTTCAACAGGATAACCACAAGTGCATGACGGGTCGGGAATTAAATGTCTGTCAAATAGATCACTATTTAGATTGCTGATCCTCAATCTCAGTCTGCAATGGATAATTTCTGATTTTCGATCAGATGTGTATAGATACGAGGGAACAACAGAATCATCAGAACTAATACGTTTTTTAAATAACCCAATAGAATCAAGTTGTTTTACAGTATCTGGAAGCTCATTCCACAGGGAAGTCGAAGACAGAAAAAATGACTTTTTATACAATTCAGTTCGAGAGTGGGGAGTCTGTCTGTCAAGTGGTCTTCGTCTATGGTAAGGGTTCACAGAAGCAACGAGAGGAGGCAGACGTTCTAGTAAGAATGGTGGCACGCGTGCATTAACTAATTTGAAATACAAAATCAATTTGTGTCTTTTTCGCCTCTCCTTCAGTGTTGTAAATCCTGATTCATCGTACAATTTTTGGTGACTCGTGCCACGAACTGCACCTATAATGGTTCTTATGGCATCAAGATGCAAGTTTTCTAATAAAGTAGCTAATCTGTCAGAACAGTTATCCCAAATGACGTCAGAAAAATCAAAGTGGGGAATAATAAAAGATTTATACATAAGTTCAAGTGCCTTTCGGCTAAGGCGATACTTATAGGACCGAAAACATGAGAGAAGAACACGTACTTTAGATATAATTGACTGAACATGTGATTCCCATTTGCAGTCGCTCTGAATCAGTACACCAAGATGTTTGTGAACGTGGTTTTCTCTCAGAACTGTTCCATCAAATACAAGAGGAAGGGTTTCAGGCATTCTATTTCCAGAAAAGGTCATCAAATCTGTTTTTAAATTATTGAAATTAACTTTCCATTTTTCCGCCCAGTGTGCAATTTTGGCTAAGTCTGCATTTAAGATCTGTGTCCGCGTGTTTGCATCATTTAGAGATAAATACAAACTGGTATCATCAGCAAAAAGTTTAATGACAGATTCGATATTAATGACAATATCGTTAATGTACACAAGGAACAACAAGGGCCCCAGAACAGAACCTTGGGGAACACCTGAACAAACACGTCCGTATGTCGATTTCCTGCCTTGGATAACAACGGCTTGTAACCTGCCTGTCAAATAATCTTCAAACCATTTTAATAAAACACCTCTTATGCCTATAGCATATAATTTATGCAACAAACCCTTGTGCCACACTCTGTCGAAGGCTTTTGATATATCACAGAAAACAGCCTGAGTCGTCAACTGCTTATCTAAGGATTGACAAAAATCGTCATACATACTCAACAACTGAAAGCTAGTTGAATCACCAGGAATAAACCCTGACTGAGAAACCGTTAATAAATCATTCTCTGTGAGATATCGAAAAACATGGACTTGAACACATTTTTCCAATACTTTTCCAATGCAACTGAGTAATGAGATCGGACGATAGTTACTGCAGTGTTCTTTTTCACCTTTCTTATAAATGGGATTCACATGAGCTACTTTCCAAATTTTCGGAAACTTTCCCTCAGCCAACGATCTCTGGAAAAGGGTTGCAAGCGGATTTGAAATAATACAAGCAGCAAGTTTAAGAAGTTTATTGTGAACCAAATCAGGACCTACTGCTTTCCTAACATCGAGGTTGTTTAGAACAGCGTACACCATTTCGGTAGTTATCACGAGAGGACTAATGGAGATGGGCTCTTCTTCAACTGGTGGAACGTCATCATCATGACCTTGTATATGCGACTGTCGTAGAAATGCTTCATTAAAAATCTCGGCTTTGTCCTCTGCAGAGTAATACACAATTCCATTGCTTTCAATCGGC
Source organism: Littorina saxatilis (assembly GCF_037325665.1). Lineage (NCBI taxonomy): Eukaryota > Metazoa > Mollusca > Gastropoda > Littorinimorpha > Littorinidae > Littorina > Littorina saxatilis. The sequence continues at coordinate 55,850,269 of NC_090253.1, read as the reverse complement.
GGAATCTCATTTGTACTCATTCCTTTCTTTTTCAAAAAAGAGTTGACTACCTTCCACCAGTCTTTATTGCCAAAATTATAAGGTGACAATATTCTATTTTCTAGTTCCCTAATGTGCTCTTCTTTCCTTTTTCTTATAACATCAGTCAAATTATTTCTCAACCGTCGGAAAAGAGACCAGCACCATACAGTATCCAGACGTTTGGCTAATGCGTGAATATATTGCTTTTTCCTAATCAACTTTTTGATTTCCTCGGTGATCCATACAGCATCGTGTCCGTTCATTGTCACTACCTTTACAGGCATACATCATCATCATTTGTATCATCATTGTTTGTAGCATCATTGTTTGTATCATCATTGTATCATCATTGTTTGTATCATCATTGTTTGTATCATCATTGTTTGTATCATCATTGTTTGTATCATCATCATTTGTATCATCATCATTTGTATCATCATTGTTTGTATCATCATTGTTTGTATCATCATTGTTTGTATCATCATTGTTTGTATCATCATTATTTGTATCATCATTGTTTGTATCATCATTGTTTGTATCATCATTGTTTGTATCATCATTGTTTGTATCATCATTGTTTGTATCATCATTGCTTGTATTATCATTGTTTCTATCATCATTGTTTGTATCATCATTGTTTGTATCATCATTGTATCATCATTGTTTGTATCATCATCATTTGTATCATCATCATTTGTATCATCATTGTTTGTATCATCATCATTTGTATCATCATTGTTTGTATCATCATTGTTTGTATCATCATTGTTTGTATCATCATTGTTTGTATCATCATTGTTTGTATTATCATTGTTTGTATCATCATTGTATCATCATTGTTTGTATCATCATTGTTTGTATCATCATTGTTTGTATCATCATTGTTTGTATCATCATTGTATCATCATTGTTTGTATCATCATTGTTTGTATCATCATTGTTTGTATCATCATTGTATCATCATTGTTTGTATCATCATTGTATCATCATTGTTTGTATCATCATTGTATCATCATTGTTTGTATCATCATTGTTTGTATCATCATTGTTTGTATCATCATTGTATCATCATTGTTTGTATCATCATTGTTTGTATCATCATTGTTTGTATCATCATTGTTTGTATCATCATTGTTTATATCATCATTGTTTGTATCATCATTGTTTGTATCATCATTGTTTGTATCATCATTGTTTGTATCATCATTGTTTGTATCATCATTGTTTGTATCATCATTGTTTGTATCATCATTGTTTGTATCATCATTGTTTGTATCATCATTGTTTGTATCATCATTGTTTGTATCATCATTGTTTGTATCATCATTGTTTGTATCATCATTATTTGTATCATCATTATTTGTATCATCATTGTTTGTATCATCATTGTTTGTCTGCCTGTCTGCTTGAAAGACCAGTGGATTGACGTACTGTAAATGTAACGTTTTGTTTTGTCAGTAATTAGACGTGTTAATTACCTACAATTTTTGTTTTTTTATTCTGCATTTTGGAACGTTAGCAGTCTATCTGTTTATACATTTTCGTAAAATATTGGCCCCAGATTACGTCTTGGGATTATAGTGCATGTGCAAAATCCCTTTAATGCGGATTTGGCTGTCAACCCCCCCCCCCCCCCAAAAAAAAAAAAAAAAAACCCAAAAAAACCAAGAAATTCCTCTGAGGTAGGAAAAACACCCCCGTTGGTCAAAGGGAAATAACCATTCTCACTGCACCCATTCTCACTGCCACCAACTGAAAAGGTTATTTCCCTTTGACCATTAATATGTTTCTCTATAAGTCCTTGTAGAATATTAATCCACCAATAACTCCCTAACCGTGTGTTTGACTGGTCCCAATTTTTGTAAGGACCGTCTCAGGAATGTATAGAACCTGTTCACCAAGTTTGGTGACGATCGGTCCGTTCATTCTTGAGATCTATATGCGAACACAAACACACAAACACACAAACACACAAACAAACAAACAAACAAACACATCGACCGAAACCTATACACACCCCTATACCGGGGGTGTAAAAAAAACAACAACAACACGGGATAGTTGAGCAAAATTAGCCTCATAAAGCATGTTCAATCTGTTTTGCTGTTCTGTTTCCGTTACATTATCTCTCACACAACCATGCCTTCATATTATATGTCCCTGTTTTTGAGGTAATGCGCTTGTGCTATGTGGTACACACATGGATGCAATGATGGCATAAACAGATATGTAGAGCACAATTGATCCGCACCTCCCCTTTTTCCCTCTCTTCGTGTCTTCCTTTCCCCATCTTTCACACCACCTTGCCTCCATATTATGTCTGGCTTTTGGGGTGCATGCGCTGGTTACCCGCGGTGTGTACATATGCAAGACGTGCATGAAATGCAACGGCGTGTCCATGCATAAACTGCGGGAGGTATTAATTATGATCCATGTGAAACATAGCTTAAGACACTATTTTCGATGTTAACAAAACAACTCGACAAGAATAGATAGTCAATGAAACGTTAAATGTTGATAAAAACAAAACCACCACAAGTTCATCGACCTCTATGTTCTTTGTATTGTATTGGACAGACAAACAAACTGTAAAACTCGATATATCAGATGAACCAAACTTAGTTGGTCATGTTTTTCGTCCGAGCTGTGGCAGGACGGTGCCGTCGCTGAAAGTAGAGGACACTTCATATTTTCATACACAGTCAATCACGGTATCCGGTGATTAAAGAAAAATCTGAATTTGTAATGTTTTGGACATAACTAATGATAAACCAGCACTATTCTGAATATTTGGAAGAACAAGGTTTAGTTTCAAAGCGGACATCTCATTTTCACTGACTGCTGACTTTGTCCATGACACTATTGTTTAACGGTTATTTTAAGATGATTTGATGATTGTGAACAAATTAATATGATCAAACTTTGTTTTAGCTCCAGTTCATGCAAAAACCAACACAATGTTATTTCTGGAACAGACCTACCTTCGTGTTTTTCACGTTAAAAGGTGTTGCAGTGATTTCGTGTTTTTGGCTGCAACATGATATTAGAATTCCTCTCTTTCCTGCAGCTAGCGAGGTTTGTCTGTGAATCTAAAAGATCTTCCTGCATTGTAAGGGGTCTGTGTATAATTAGAAGCACGTGAAACGAAGAATGCCATTTGTCTTGTTTCTGTGACAAACAAGTGTCAGATAAAAAGAGAAGCTCGGTCTGTGAACCCACTCCAGTGGGCTGTGGAGAACATACAGTAGAACCCTCCCTTTGAGACCCTGTTTTCTCCGATTTCTGTTTGTAACCTCTGTAAATGTATACCCATTTTTTAAACTCCCTCCTTTTCAAAACCTTATTATTCTTTTCTTTTTACATTTAGTCAAGTTTTGACTAAATGTTTTAACATAGAGGGGGAATCGAGACGAGGGTCGTGGTGTATGTGTGTGTGTGTGTGTGTGTGTGTGTGTGTGTGTGTGTGTGTGTGTGTGTGTGTGTGTCTGTGCGTGTGTGTGTGTGTAGAGCGATTCAGACTAAACTACTAGACCGATCTTTATGAAATTTGACATGAGAGTTCCTGGGTACGATATCCCCGGAAGTTTTTTTTTCATTTTTTCGATAAATACCTTTGATGACGTCATATCCGGCTTTTTGTGAAAGTTGAGGCGGCACTGTCACACCCTCATTTTTCAATCAAATTGATTGAAATTTTGGCAAAACAATCTTCGACAAAGGCCGGGGTTTGGTATTGCATTTCAGCTTGGTGGCTTAAAAACTAATGAGTGAGTTTGGTCATTAAAAATCGGAAACTTGTAATTAAAATAATTTTTTTTTATTAAAGCCATATGTACTCGATGACTATACACGCTAATTGCTTTACCAACAGCTGGAGACATGCTAAATGTTAAGTTCCCTGCAAAATATTGTGGTCTAGGACCCCTTCAATGATGAGATATGTTAATTTTCATTTTGATCTGGATCGTCCTATTTATAGATTTGCCAACAGAGGTAGCGTTGACGCAAGGGAAATAACTCCGCGTCTTTGTTTACATCCAAAGTTTTTGAGACTCTAAAACAAGCTGTAATGCATGTATATGGTCCGCGCATGGCGACATATCGTCATTACATGGTCTTATGGTGCGTTTGACATCGATTATGGGCAAACTACACTTTGTAAACACGGGAGCGCGTACATATGCCTTTAAACGATCCAAAAACAATTTCATCTTATTCTTTGTTATTTTCTGATTCAAAAAACATATAAATATATGTTATATTTGGATCAAAAACAAGCTCTGAAAATTAATAATATACAAATTATGATCAAAATTAAATTTCCGAAATCGATTTAAAAACAATTTCATCTTATTCCTTGTTGGTTCCTGATTCCAAAAACATATAGATATGATATGTTTGGATTAAAAACACGCTCAGAAAGTTAAAACGAAGAGAGGTACAGAAAAGCGTGCTATGCAGCACAGCGAAACCACTACCCCGATGAACAGGCTCGTCAGTTTCACTCCGTTATGCACAAACGGCGGACTACGGTCATTGTGGAAAAAATGCAGTGCGTTCAGTTTCATTCGGTGAGTTCCACAGCTTGACTAAATGTAGTAATTTCGCCTTACGCGACTTGTTTTTATTTAGATTTTGTTTCTTAAAGTTGGGGTTCCACTAACCTGTCTACCTGTGCCACAATGTAGACATAACTATACCCGACAAAAAATACTACAGAGAAAAGAAGAGAAAGAGAAACAAATAGAGGAATGATGTACAGATCAGATAACCAAACTAACGACTGCCTGTGTGGGGGCATTGGCATAAATCCGTGCATAGCTGCATCAAACTGCACGTGAAATCGTGCAGGGAATGTAGAACAAAAGTAAAAGAAGACGACGAAGAGGAACGCTGAACGAAGGTCACATAATTTGTGACCCTCCACCACGAAATGAGTCACATGTCACCTTTGCATGATTTTCATATTTTTACATTTTTCTAAAGAGTTTGTTATGCTCTATCCAGTAGTGAAAACCGTTTCAGAAAAGAGCGAAAACTGTTTGAGTTATAAGCCTGTGACTAAGGTGACCCTCACACTGTTACCAGACACTCCCCGGACTTATATTAAGCCTAGCGCAGAACCGCGCGAGGTGACATGCGACTCATTTCGTGGTGGAGGGTCACATTTGTCTATGTAAGAGGCGAGAACATAGATAGGATATTAATTAAGAGGTTAACTTGACCTTCCATCCCGTGAAGTCTAATGTTCTAAGATTTGTCATGGAACAAGAACAGCCTCCGCGCTATTGTAACTAAGGCGCCTGTATATATTTGGAAGCGCGTGAACCGGAAATGGTATGTGTATATTCTCGGTGCCAGACACGTTTCAGAACAAAAGCAGCACACAGTTTCTAGACCCCCCTCACGTTAGCACCAGATGACTTTTTCTACAAGGAGACGCGAACTCGCGAACCGCTGGGTAGAGACATTGACACAAAAACCTGCATACCTGTGCAACAAATCACAGAAATAACACATGACAGATAATGTGCTAAAGAAGATGAATATAGGAGAAGAAGAAAGAACAAGTCGCGTGAAGCGATATAAAGACATTTAGTCAAGATCAACATCACCAACCAATCATCGCCAAGACTACATTCAGATAGTCTCGGCTAACCATACCGAAGACCGAGACGGGTCACGCTCGCCTCCGCGAAGCACGCGTCCGTAGTACTTGCTGAACCTATTTCCTTTCATTCTGAGCATAGTTTTAGAGTAAACATGACATATCTATATCTTTTTGAATTCAGGAGAAGATGAAGAATACAACCCAATCAATTTCAAATCTGTTTGCAAAAAAATCGATTTTAATGACAACTTTAATGAGCAAACTCATTAGTTCATTCTTAAATTTTAGTCCAAGCTGAAATGCAATACCAAAGTCCGGGCTTTGTCGAAGATTACTTGACCAAAATGTCAACCAATTTGGTCGAAAAATTAGAGCGTGACAGTGCCGCCTCAACTTTCACAAAAAGCCGGATATGACGTCATCAAAGACATTTATAAAAACAAATTAAAAAAACAAACAAACGAGAGGAGATAATATACTCAGGAACTCTCATGTAAAGTTTCATGAAAATCGGCCCGGTAGTTTTCTCTGAATCGCTGTACACACACACACACACACACACACACACACACACACACACACACACACACACACACACACGCACACGCACACACACACACACACACACATACACACACATACAGACACATACATACATACATACACATACCACGACCCTCATCTCGATTCCCCCTCAAGGTTAAAACATTTAGTCAAAACTTGACTAAATGTAAAAAGGATGCGCATTATCAGATAACTAAACCGTATCATGACATTTACTGTACTGTATTTGCAGACGACTGTGTGATATGATATTGACACGAAAACTTGCATACCTGTTCAAAAATACACTAATAAAACCCGACAGACAATATCCCACAAAAGATGAGCACATCCAGGCGAAGAGAAAGAATTAGGACTGATGCACGAACATCAGATAACCAAATGTTATCATATGACACTTACTGTAGGACCACGCGAACTTGTAGACAATTTTGTAAAGACAGTGACACGGAAACGTGCATACGTGTGCAAAAATACAGAAATAAAACATGACAGAAACTATGCTACAGAAGATGAATAATGGAAAAAGGTCTGATGCATAACGATCAGATAACCAAACCATATCATGACATTTACTGTACTGTACGAACACGCGAACTTGTAGGCAATTGTCTAGATACATTGACACAGAAACCTGCATACCCGTGGAACAAAATACAGAAATAAAACATGACAGAAACTATGCTACAGAAGATGAATAATGGAAAAAAAGTCTGATGCACAACGATCAGATAACCAAACCGTATCATGACATTTACTGTACGAACACACGGACTTGTAGACAATTGTCTAGAAACATTGACATACAAACCTGCATACCTTTGCAAACATACAGGAAGAACACACGACAGAAACTATGCTATAAACAAGAAATTCCTCCGAGGTAGGAAAAACACCCCCGTCAAAGGGAAATAACCTTCTCAGTTGGTGGCAGTGAGAATGGTTATTTCCCTTTGACCATTAATATGTCCCGCTATAAGTCCTTGTAGAATGTTAATCCACCAATAACTCCCTAACCGTGTGTTTGACTGGTCCCAATTTTTGTAAGGACCGTCTCAGGAATGTATAGAACCTGTTCACCAAGTTTGGTGACGATCGGTCCGTTCATTCTTGAGATCTATATGCGAACACAAACAAACAAACAAACAAACAAACAAACAAACAAACACATCGACCGAATCCTATACACATCCCTATACCGGGGGTGTAAAGACGGATCAAGGAGATGGTAAACGATAGGGAAGTATGATGCATAACGATCAGATAACCAAATTGTATCATGACATTTACTGTACGGCCTCGTAAATTTGCAGACAACTGTGTGATATGACATTGACACGAAAACGTGCACATACCTGTTCAAAAATACAATAATAAAACCAGACAGAAAATATCCCACAAAAGAAGAAAGAATTAGGCCTGACGCATGAACATCAGATAACCAAATTGTATCATGACACTTACTGTACGACTACGCAAACTTGTAGACAATTGTGTGCAGACACGGAAACGTGCATATCTGTGCAAAAATAGACTTCTGACACCTGACAGAAAATATGCTACAAAAGATAATTAAATAAGGACGAAGAAGAAAGAACTAGGATTGATGCGTAAAGATCAGATAAGGCCCCCCCCCCCAAAAAAAGGTCTGTTTACGGTAACATAGGGTGAAAAAATAGGGTCGGTAGGTCGGCTTTTTTTTTCCATTTTTTTATTTTTTTTTCCTTTTTTTTCTTCTTTTTTTTCTCCCCTCTCTATGATGTTTCACAGTTCATTTTTTCTCATCAATCCCTGTTTTTGCCCAACATAACTATAAACAGTACTTTGAGCTTACCTCCCTTCTGTCGTCTGCTGTTTGAGCGCAAACAGCTCTATTTTGGATGCGGTTTTTTTCTTTTTTTTCAGACGATCCAAAAAAAAGATTAGGGTCGGGCCTAAAAACTAGGGTCGGTCGGGTTACCGTAAACAGACCTTTTTTTTTTTGGCCTAACCAAATCGTATCATGACATTTAGGCCTATTGATCTTGCACACAACTTTGTGAACTGTGAAAACCTGCATACCTGCGCAAACATACTCTAAAAACGTTTGACCAAAAGTATGTTACAGAAGACGGATGAAGGAGAAGACACAGGAAAGAAAAGTCTGATGCGTAACGATCAGACAACCAAATGTGACCCTCCACCACGAAATGAGTCGCATGTCACCTCGCGCGGTTCTGCGCTAGGCTTAATATAAGTCCGGGGAGTGTCTGGTAACAGTGTGAGGGTCACCTTAGTCACAGGCTTATAACTCAAACAGTTTTCGCTCTTTTCTAAAACGGTTTTCACCACTGGATAGAGCATAACAACCTCTTTAGGAAAATGTAAAAATATGAAAATCATGCAAAGGTGACATGTGACTCATTTCGTGGTGGAGGGTCACAAATCGTATCATGACATTTAGGCCTGTTGATCTTGCATACAACTTTGTGAACTGTGAAACCCTACATACCTGCGCAAAAGTACACTGAAAACGCCTGACCAAAAATATGTTACAGAAGAAAGAAAGAACTGGGACTGATGACGTAAAGATCAGATAACCAAAATTAATGTGACCCTCCACCACGGAATGAGTCGCATGTCACCTTTGCATGATTTTCATATTTTTACATTTTCCTAAAGAGTGTTTTATGCTCTATCAAGTGGTGAAACCCGTTTTAGAAAAGAGCGACAACTTTTCCAGTTATAAGCCTGGGACTAAGGTGACCCTCACACTGTTACCACAGTCCCCACGGACTTATATTAAGCCTAGCGCAGAACCGCACGAGGTGACATGCGACTCATTCCGTGGTGGAGGGTCACAAGTGCAATTAATTCTTTACGAACACGCGAATTTGCAGACAACTGCGCGAAGACATTCAGCCACGAAAACGTGCATACCTGTGTATAAATATGCACATTGACAGCTGACAGAAAATATATTACTTTACTTACTTTATTGTCCCATCGCTGGGAAATTTGGGTCGCTTCCTCCCAGTGGAAAGCTAGCAGCAACGGAGTCGCGCTACCCAGGTGTCTGCGTGTTTAGGTGTATTCAGCCACCTGCACTTATGGCAGAATGACCAAGGTCTTTTACGTGCCATTGTGATGACACGGGGGTGGGACATGGCTTCCGTCTCTGGGTCTGCACATAAAGTTGACCCGTGTCCGTCCCGGCCCGAATTCGAACCTGCGACCTACAGAAGAATGAGAAAGAATGAGAACAAAAATAAAGGATCTATACAAAAAGACAACATGAAACTGATTGTGGGTGTGGGGGCATTGGTAGAAACATGTGTGTGTGTGTGTGTGTATGTGTGTGTGTGTGTGGAGGGGGGGCATTGGCATTAAACCGTACACAGCTGCAAACAAATACACGTTGAAAGCAGACAGGAAATGTACAACTGAACAAGAAAACAAAATGCATTATCAGCGTTTTGAAGCACCATGTGACTTATCTGACCAACCAGGACTGATTTTATGTCACCCGCTAAATGTTATAGCAGTCAGGCCAGGACCAGTTTTTGTTGATCACAATAAAAACAAACACTTTTTCTCAAGAATGCTAGTTTTATTGCTTAGTTTTTGATACGCCAATTTTGTCGATGGATGCTGCACACACTCACACACACGCACACACCACTACCACCACCACCACTATCGTCGTCTCGATTCCTGGTCTATCTGAAAACATGTAGTCAAAACTCAGTGTAAAGTATAACTGAGGAAGAAAATCTCATGGAGGAGGACGAACAGATACGCGGAGGGCAACGACCATGACGACGACGACCAACACCAAGAAGGCCACGACCATGACGACGACGACCAACACCAAGAAGGCCACGACCATGACGACGACGACCAACACCAAGAAGGCCACGACCATGACGACGACGACCAACACCAAGAAGGCCACGACCATGACGACGACGACCAACACCAAGAAGGCAACGACCATGACGACGACGACCAACACCAAGAAGGCAACGACCATGACGACGACGACCAACACCAAGAAGGCAACGACCATGACGACGACGACCAACACCAAGAAGACAACGACCATGACGACGACGACCAACACCAAGAAGGCAACGACCATGACGACGACGACCAACACCAAGAAGGCAACGACCATGACGACGACGACCAACACCAAGAAGAAAACGACAACAGGAAGAACAAGTCGCGTAAGGCGAAAATACAATATTTAGTCAAGTAGCTGTCGAACTCACAGAATGAAACGCAATGCCATTTTACTCGTAGCATCGTCAGGCCACCGCTCATGGCAAAGGCAGTGAAATTGACAAGAAGAGCGGGGTAGTAGTTGCGCTAAGAAGGATAGCACGCTTTTCTGTACCTCTCTTTGTTTTAACTTTCTGAGCGTGTTTTTAATCCAAACATATCATATCTATATGTTTTTGGAATCAGGAACCGACAAGGAATAAGATGAAAGTGTTTTTAAATTGATTTGGACAATTTAATTTTGATAATAATTTTTATATATTTAATTTTCAGAGCTTGTTTTTAATCCGAATATAACATATTTATATGTTTTTGGAATCAACAAATGATGGAGAATAAGATAAACGTAAATTTGGATCGTTTTATAAATTTTTATTTTTTTTTACAATTTTCAGATTTTTAATGACCAAAGTCATTAATTAATTTTTAAGCCACCAAGCTGAAATGCAATACCGAACCCCGGGCTTCGTCGAAGATTACTTGACCAAAATTTCAACCAATTTGGTTGAAAAATGAGGGCGTGACAGTGCCGCCTCAACTTTCACGAAAAGCCGGATATGACGTCATCAAAGACATTTATCAAAAAAATGAAAAAAACGTTCGGGGATTTCATACCCAGGAACTCTCATGTCAAATTTCATAAAGATCGGTCCAGTAGTTTAGTCTTAATCGCTCTACACACACACACACACACACACACAGACACACAGACACACAGACACACGCACATACACCACGACCCTCGTTTCGATTCCCCCTCGATGTTAAAATATTTAGTCAAAACTTGACTAAATATAAAAAGAACAACAACCTCAACAAGACCGACACAAAGGAGATAGAAAATACGTTTATATGATTTTTTTAAATGGGCCAAATGTGGGTTATGTGCCTTTTTGTTTCTTGTCGGTTTTTGATGATACTTTTTATATTTAGTCAAGTTTTGACTAAATATTTTAACATCGAGGGGGAATCGAAACGAGGGTCGTGGTGTATGTGCGTGTGTCTGTCTGTGTGTGTGTGTGTGTAGAGCGATTCAGACTAAACTACTGGACCGATCTTTATGAAATTTGACATGAGAGTTCCTGGGTATGAAATCCCCGAACGTTTTTTTCATTTTTTTGATAAATGTCTTTGATGACGTCATATCCGGCTTTTCGTGAAAGTTGAGGCGGCACTGTCACGCCCTCATTTTTCAACCAAATTGGTTGAAATTTTGGTCAAGTAATCTTCGACGAAGCCCGGGGTTCGGTATTGCATTTCAGCTTGCTGGCTTAAAAATTAATTAATGACTTTGGTCATTAAAAATCTGAAAATTGTAAAAAAAAATAAAAATTTATAAAACGATCCAAATTTACGTTTATCTTATTCTCCATCATTTGCTGATTCCAAAAACATATAAATATGTTATATTCGGATTAAAAACAAGCTCTGAAAATTAAATATATAAAAATTATTATCAAAATTTTTTTTTTCGAAATCAATTCAAAAACACTTTCATCTTATTCCTTGTCGGTTCCTGATTCCAAAAATATATAGATATGATATGTTTGGATTAAAAACACGCTCAGAAAGTTAAAACGAAGAGAGGTACAGAAAAGCGTGCTATCCTTCTTAGCGCAACGAATACCCCGCTCTTCTTGTCAATTCCACGGGCACTGCCTTTGCCACGGGCGGTGGAGTGACGATGCTACGAGTATACGGTCTTGCTGCGTTGCGTTGCGTTCAGTTTCATTCTGTGAGTTCGACAGCTACTTGACTAAATATTGTATTTTCGCCTTACGCGACTTGTTTTTATATTTAGTCAAGTTTTGACTAAATATTTTAACATCGAGGGGGAATCGAAACGAGGGTCGTGGTGTATGTGCGTGTGTGTGTGTGTCTATGTGTGTGTGTGTGTGTGTAGAGCGATTCAGACTAAACTACTGGACCGATCTTTATGAAATTTGACATGAGAGTTCCTGGGTATGAAATCCCCGAACGTTTTTTTCATTTTTTTGATAAATGTCTTTGATGACGTCATATCCGGCTTTTCGTGAAAGTTGAGGCGGCACTGTCACGCCCTCATTTTTCAACCAAATTGGTTGAAATTTTGGTCAAGTAATCTTCGACGAAGCCCGGACTTCGGTATTGCATTTCAGCTTGGTGGCTTAAAAATTAATTAATGACTTTGGTCATTAAAAATCTGAAAATTGTAAAAAAAATTAAAAATTTATAAAACGATCCAAATTTACGTTTATCTTATTTTCCATCATTTGCTGATTCCAAAAACATATAAATATGTTATATTCGGATTAAAAACAAGCTCTGAAAATTAAATATATAAAAATTCTTATCAAATTTTTTTTTTCGAAATCAATTTAAAAACACTTTCATCTTATTCCTTGTTGGTTCTTGATTCCAAAAACATATAGATATGATATGTTTGGATTAAAAACACGCTCAGAAAGTTAAAACGAAGAGAGGTACAGAAAAGCGTGCTATCCTTCTCAGCGCAACGAATACCCCGCTCTTCTTGTCAATTCCACGGGCACTGCCTTTGCCACGGGCGGTGGAGTGACGATGCTACGAGTATACGGTCTTGCTGCGTTGCGTTGCGTTCAGTTTCATTCTGTGAGTTCGACAGCTACTTGACTAAATATTGTATTTTCGCCTTACGCGACTTGTTTCTTCTTCTTCTTGTACTTGTTGTTTTATTATTGTACATGTACGTAAAAGAATTAAAACCTGTTTAAAAAAAAGGACCCCCCCCCCCAAAGAACAAACCCCCCACCAAAAAAAAAAGAACAACCCCCCAAAAGAAAAAAACAAACAAAAAGAACAACTCCCCAAAAAGAACAAACCCCAAAAAGAACCCCCCTTCAAAGAACACCCCCAAAAAAGAACAACCCCCAAAAAAGAACAAACCCCCAAAAGAACACACCCAAAAAAAGAACAAAAACAAAACAAAAAAAGAACACCCCCCCCCAAAAAAAAT